>NC_056726.1:1166286967-1166609467 GCF_019279795.1 Protopterus annectens
GTGAGCAAACTAAGTAAAGCTGCATTTTCATTTTTACGTTGAAATGAATAGGAGATCCTTAGAGGCTGATGCCACGTATAGTGGTGTGAAGACAGGTGAAGCCTGCCAGCCTAGCCAGATAGAATTTTGTAGATAATTCTGTCATTTGTAAATATTGATGTAGACCACAGGCTTATTCTTTTAAGTGTGAAGGGACTGCGTTGGATGTTGAACTGCAGAGATGTAACAACAGTGCACGCTGCTGTAAGAGGGCTGAGTCAAGCATTTTGTGACTGTCTTTCATGTCAAAATTTGGAGCTGATATAGCTAGAGGGAGTTAATGGCTAGAATTTGCATGTATAAATGTCCTTTATTGCTCTGTTTTTTGACCAGGTGTAAAGAATGTAAATGTAGTTTCTGTTAGCCTGGGGATACCAGAGAAGTGTGAAGAATGATGTCATGTGAAGCTGCTCTGTGTTATCAATTTAAAGAGAGAGAGAGAATCAGAGAGCTCTAAGCATTTGTCTTGAGAACATTCAACTTACCACAAGGACTGCCTGTGTTCTGTATGTAAGTTTATTTTAGAACTGTGTTTTCCCTTAGATATAGCTAGGAAATAGGAAGATTAGACTAGTTTGTTTTTCTGTGATGTCAGAACTTTTCTACGATATTATTTTAAATATTTCTTTGTGATCTCTGAACTCTTGACTAGCACTATGTAGCGAGAAGTATTGTCTTGTGTTTTTATTATTATTAAATATTTTTAAACCTTTCAACTGTGGCTGTTTTATGTAGAGTTAATTTAAGCTCTAGAGTACATTGCATGTGTATAGTGATAGTGTACCAAGTCATTCTAATAAGCCTTGACTGTTCAGTCACACTTACCATTTGGATAATAACATTGCACAGTAATAACTGGACACCCTTTCAGAAGGACCTTTGAGTAGCTGATATTAGTGGGTAGTAGCAGCTGATACTACTTTTTAGACTGGGCAGAAAAGGAGCACAGCTGGAGAACCTGTACCATTCTTCCCTAGGAGTGTATGTGTGGTTGTATATAATTCTTATCTCAAAGTGTGTGTCAGCTACTTGGGCAGGAACATGAAGCACTGGTTGGATAGAGAGGGTGATGGATGTTTTAGCTTGCCCACTAAGCTGAGATCTGGACCCTATAGCGGTTCCAGTGGGGTGTCTTATTGGGCACCTGGAGAGAAAGAGAGAAACTAGCCCCAGACTGATTGTGATCTCTGTGTGCTCTTAAGGGAAATTGTACTTTACTGTGTGTATTTATTATCCTTTTCCTATATGGACGCCCCTCACTGGTGTTAGTGGTGAGGATTGAGGCTCCTTGATTGCTGGGCCTGGGCATGGGCATCACAAGTGGCAGAGAAAATTAATGGACGCAGCTATAATGAGGAGAGAGAGAGGCTGATGTTGCCAGGAGGGTAGAACTTGTTCAGATGCTGCATCTTGGCTCTATCCTTGAATGCTATCTAAATATGTGTGTTTAAAGGTAACTTTCATTTACCTATACAGAAATTGTGGATACCTATACAGAAATTGTGGATGTTATGCATTAACATGCAATCTCCATCTGCTACCTTTTTAGAACAATCTAGATGAACAAAGAGGAAAACAAACACACACACATACTTTCTGTGCTACAACTCCATTCAAAGCGCTGCAATATGTGAAGTATGAAGGTTGTATGAAACACTTAGATACCTTCCTTGTATTTATCCAGCACATATTTCTCAGAAAACTACCAGTAAGTTACATTTACACACACACACACACACACACACACACACACACACACACACACACACACACACACACACACACACACACATACACAGAGCCATCTATGATTTTCAATGGTAAATTTGTCATTTGTTGGATACAGTAATAAGCACTCAGTAATTAATATATTTCAAATGATTTGAAATGATTTGAAATGAACTTATGATAATTAAAACTGGATCACACCATTTGGGACACCTTAAACCCATTTATCTTAGTTGTAAAAATACGCAGTTACAAGCTTGTGTCCTAATTTTTACTGTTTTATGCTCTAATCTTAAAAAAGGATACGTCTTCAACCTAATTCCTTGAAGGACAAATGTTGTACAGAGTAATCTAAAAGATATCTTTCAGCTCTATGTGTTCATTGACCAGGGCTGTTGCAGAACTAAAAATGTGTAAGGTCTGGGATAAAGACTACAGTAGCACTCAGTTTTAAGATGATAAATTAAACTGCATTATTTTTTACTTCTAGCTTTATGTACTAAAACAAATCAAATCTGCAGCACATCATATGGTACTATTCTCCAGTTTGCTGATTATCCATTTGGGTTAAATAAACTGCTTGTACTACTTGCAGCTAAAGCCTAATACATTTGTATTTTTTATGAAAGTTTACCTGTCCAGTTTATATTAATGCGATCGTTGTAGGGTAGCATACCAGAAATTGTAGCAATGACATATACTTAAGACTAGAACTGCTTCAAATATGTAGCTACATTTGTTTTATGTACATATCTATTTATCTATCTATCTGTCTATCTGTCTATCTATCTATCTATCTATCTATCTATCTATCTATCTATCTATCTATCTGAGTCTCCTTCTGTTTGTCAAAAACACACTTTATCAACAAACAGAAGTTCAAACCTATTTAAGCGAAAGTGCACTACATCGGAAGTGCACTTTCATGAAAGACGATTCACTGAAGCATGTTACAGTGGGGATAAGGAAGTATATCCTTTTCTCCACTGAAGTATGATCTCAGAGTTAGTATATTTAAGTAGGGGGGTGTGGGGGTGCAAGGGGGCTTCCCCCCCTGCAAAATTGTGCTTACAGTAGTTTTTTTTTTTTTTTTTTTTTCTGATTTGGTGAATCTGTTTTTGTGAAAGTGCACTTTTGCAAAGTGGAGTCTTACTTTTCTTTTTCAATATGGTGACATTTCAATAAAGAAAAGTAGACCCATCCATCTATGTATGTGTGTATGTATGTATGTATCTATCGATCTCTATCGATCAATATGTGTGTGTGTGTGTGTGTGTGTGTGTGTGTGTGTGTGTGTGTGTGTGTGTGCGCATGTGTATGCTTATATATGTATATATATATAAATATATATATATATATATATAGATATATATAGATATAGATATATAGATATATATATATACACACACACATATATATATATATATATATATATATATATATATATATATATATATATATATATATTTTAAAACACTTGAGATTTGTGCTTTATACTACAATTGACTACGACAAACAAAAAGTGCCCTCAGGGGGGAACTGTGAGATGCATAGCAAATACACACAGATGCCAGTGATTGTTTTTAGTGTTTTCATTCGCTTCTTTATTGCAAGTAATCGAACTTCATCAGAAAACAATTTAAGTGCATTCCCCTAGGTATAAATACTAACAGTGATGTCATGTGTGACCTAACACTGTGGGAGGGGATCAGTTGTGGTTACCTGTTCCATTTCAACATACATTTTATGTTGAGCATGCCATTTACGCCTGGGTGGTTGTTTGCCCCTAGTTTGATCTGCCATTTTAACTCTCTGACCTCTAGGGGTGTACTTGATTCTTCACTAAAGCTGGAGACTTTTTCCAGCACTAGGAAAGTGAATTTTGGTGGACTTACACAGTGTAGAGTATATTTAGCTAAAGCATTATTTAGATCCAACCTGCGTATTGCTTGGTATTGCTCTTTTACTCTGTCACTGAGTTTGTGGGTAGTCATACCCACGTAGAAACAAGTGCAGTGGGTGCATCTGCAGAGGTAGACAACATTAGTGGAGTTGCAGTCAAAATTGCCTTGGATTTTGACTGGCTTGCTGTTTCCACCAATTTTGGGGTTGTCATCTGAGCTTATGGATTTGCAGCAGTTGCCACAGGTTTGGGTGCCCTGTTGTGTGAGCTCAGTTTTGGGGGGGGCATTTTGTTGATTTCGAACAGGGATTTGAGTGTGTGTCCCCTTTTGTAGGTGAAAGTGGGGGAGTTGCCCAGAGTCTTGTAAAGTTCTAGGTTACAGTTCAGTATGTCCCAGTTGTGGGACAGCGTTTTTTTGATCTGTTCTGCGTCAGTGGAGATGGGGATGGGGAATCTGGGGTGTGGATTCTCCTTTTGTTTGTTTTGCTCGTATGACCCATAGATGAGTATAGGTCGGTGCCTTGAGTGTCTGTTGTTCAACACTTCTTGGGCTGTCCTATTTACTAGTTTCTTGGGGTAGTTTTTCTCTATGAAGAGTAGTTTTAGGTTTTCACTTTCCACTGAGAATTGTTCATCTTCACTGACTATTCTGCTCAATCTTACAAACTGTCCTTTCACTACATTCTTTTTCATGAAGTCTGGGTGTAGACTTCTGTAGTTGAGCAGGTTGTTTCTGTGGGTGGGTTTCCTGTACAGGTTAGAGGAGAATGACTATTCTGCTCAATCTTACAAACTGTCCTTTCACTACATTCTTTTTCATGAAGTCTGGGTGTAGACTTCTGTAGTTGAGCAGGTTGTTTCTGTGGGTGGGTTTCCTGTACAGGTTAGAGGAGAATGTTTTCATCTCATGTTCGTAGCTGAGGCTAATGTCAAGGAAGTTGACTTTAGACTGGGCACCTTCAGTGGTGAATTCTAGGAATTTGATGCTGTTTTTAACTTGCATCAGGAAGTCCTGTAACTCCTGTGTGGACCCTCCCCAAATTACAAAGAGGTCATCAATACATCTTCTGTATAAGATGACTTTATTGAAGCCTTCTATTTTTGTGAGGGTATCTTCTTCCCATGCGCTGAGAACCAGGTTGGCATAGGATGGGACCATCTTGGCTCCCATTGCTACTCCTTTGAGTTGTTTATAGATGTTGTCCTCAAAGGAGAAGAAGTTGTTATCTAGTACTAGAGACAGTACTGTGCACAGGGTGTCTGCACGTTCCTGGGTTATGTGTCGGTGCTGTACTAAATACTTGTTGACTAGCCTGATCCCTTCTTTATGTGGAATGCTAGGGTATAGTGCTACCACGTCTAGTGTAACAAGGCTGATTTGATTGTGGCAGCTTCTGTTTTGGATTTGGTGAATTTCTTTTAGAAATTCCCAAGTGTCCTTGAGGAAGAATCTGGACGTTTGGACTAGCGGGTTAAAATAAAAGTCAAGGAGTTCGGAGATAAATTCTGTTTTGGTCCTTTTGGATGAGACTATGTGTCTCATGGGGGGGTTATGTTGATTCTTGTGGATCTTTGGTATGCCAAAGAGTTTGCCCACAGTGGGGGACTCCACTTGCATGAAGTCCAGTTCATCCTCGCTGATTTTTTCTTGGTAAGTGAGCAGCAGCAGGGTGGAATCTATGCTATTGAATCTGTTTAGCACTTCTTCCTTAGTTGTTTTACAATAGTTTTGCTATTGTTCAGTATTTTATACATTTTGGTATTGTAGTCTGTCTCTGTCATGACTACTATACCTGCACCTTTGAGCACTTTGAGATGCTCGTCTTGGCAGAGTGGTTTTAGTGCTAACTTTTCTTTATGGTTCAGGTTAGCTGCTTTTTTCTTTTTTGGGGGTTGTAGTAGAGCTCTGATTTCTGTTTCGCAGACTTTGCCATACACACTGATGTGCATGCTGAGAGTAGGGTTAATGGTACTTTTTCTTTTTAGTACTTTTTTATCTTCACTACTTTCCTGGCTGTCTTGGGTAGAGTATTGAGTCTGGCTAGTCTCAGGCACCTGTCACATGTTGTGCGGCGGTGTGAGAGATCTCCTGTCATGGCTATTGGGTTCTAAGTTGCCGTTTTGTTCTTGGTGTGTGGAGGTTAGTGAGCGTGTAGGTGTTTGGGGTGGATGGCTCTAATTCCGCCCTCATGCTTGCGTGGTTGGAGCTTGCTGGTAACTGGTAGTCATTAGCAACATTCAACACTGTTCTAGCTATGTTATCACTACTATTCTCTGTAGGATTACCATCATCGTTGTACAGATTAATAACACCATTGTATGCATTGTTATTGACTGCGTTATTACCAAATGAATTGTTACTGTTCACATTTGTGTTACTCGGGGTTATTCTATCAACAGTGTTGTCGCTTTCCTTGTCGTTTTTACCATTTTTACTAAAGTTGGTTAAACAATTAGCATGCAAACCTTTATTTAAAAATCTGTACTTTGATTCACTTTTATTATTGGTAGAAGATGCATCAATAATATTGGTGGCACAAGCATGAACAGTGATTTTATTGTCAGTATTCACATTATTCACATTACTGGCAACCTTTTTAATTTCGGTAACATTGATAGTAGGATTTAAAGTCACACAATCATTTGTCTGTCCTAGTGCTGTTTCAGCGTCTATGACTGCGCTGGTTGATGGCGCCTTGTGCCGATTACTTGTGGTGAGTTGTTGGTTACATTTAGCTGTACTCTCACAGGTAAATACTGCTTTCTTGTTGGCGGGCATTATATTGATGTCCGCCTGGTTATTCTTTGTGTTAGCGCTTACACCAACTTCATTATTAGTGTTCTGTGGTAGCTGCTGTCCGTGCTGATTCGGGCTAATACAGATTGTGTCAGTAACTGTTTGTGCCCGTAACTGACTCCTAGTGGTAACTCGCGGCTCTTGTATTGCACAGGATTGTTGCATATCAATACATGGCCTAGTATCTTGTAAGCAGTCAGAGATCAGGTCAGCTTTATGGTTGTAAGACTTTGTACGCCCCAGAGGATCTCGAGGGCTTTTGCAACTTTCTGATGCTAACTCCTTGTTAGAGCAACCTAGCACCTCGTGGTTAGTCGTAGTGGCCGAGAGCTGGCCATGGCTTCTCGGATGTTTAGTGGAGCTGTGTTTCCCTGGCGCCTTACGCTCCGTGACATCCTTTGGTATTGTTTCCCTGTGGGGGAACGTGGCATTATCAGCATATATATTGCTAGCAGTTTCCTGCAGTCTACCAGGCCCAGTGCCATTGCCATTTTGGTCCGCGGCAGGATTGCTTTCTGGTGTGTTAATATTGGCGCCAACTATTTGCTCTACACTGGTGCTAGGTGCTTTTAGACTAAGGTTAGCTGTTTTGAGACCTGATTTACTAACTGGCGTAATACAAGAATTAATGTTGTTGTTACTTACAGTTATGGTGATAGGGGTCGTGGTGACCAAGTCCGTCACTTGTTGTCTCTGTTGCTGTATTTAGGGCCGTACTGCATACTCATTTCGTATTCACTTTGGCGCCGAATAGCAGGTTGAATAGTCTATTCATATTCTGCCGAATAGTGAGCTCAGACAGAATACGAATAGTGGTGACATGTCCTTATCTACAGCCCAATCAGTCTGTAGCTGTAATATGACTTACATCAGTGGCATTATGCATGGTCCATGTCAACTGGTGGGACCGTCCATAACCTAGTTGTACTGGTAAGATTTTACTATAAGGGACAGGCTGCAACTGCCACCTCCCATTAATGTGTCTAAGTTAAGTAATGGCTAGTTTTGCAGATATAGTACCCTGAGTAAACATTAAGAATATGTATTTTTATAACAACATGCAAATAATTGTGAGCAAGCCATACGCTTTTGTTTCAAAATGATTTAATGGCAAGAAATATGATCTGCATTTACTGCAGAAATGACTGCTCTGTTATTCGCAGTTCAAGATCTGTTACGCTTTCTTCACTATTTTTTATTTTAAAATGCATATCAAAAAGTGTGTGAAACTCTTTTAATCTAATACAGATCCTGGAAATTTGTTTTTCTTTTACAGTAGGTTATCACAAAGTAGAGTTTAATTTGGATGGGGCTGCCACTTTTTTTAGTTAATTCATTTTCTCACTATTTTTAATATATTAGGGACACAGGTTGTTTGGTACAGTTATTGCCAAGGAATATGCACATTTTATATGTATAAAAATTCCACAGAGAATGAATTTTATTTGGAAGGCCTTGTATGTATCGTTGAAGTATATGAGGCTTGCCTAGGTTGTCGCAAATTTTAAGCAGATTTTACCAGATATACATTAATAAAATATTCTAATTGAATAACCTAGGTATGACTATTATTTCTGATGGGTGGGCAGCCTACCTTAATGTGGAATAAATTAGATACACATCAAGTGGTTCTTCACCAAACCAACTTTGTAGATCCCATAACAGGTGCACACATGATCAATATTGAAGGGAGGTGGCATCATGTTAGATCTTTTATGCCTGTGCATGCTAGGCCATGGTTGTGCCACTGAGCTTATTCACGTACGGGACACGCCATGTTGCTCCAGTCATCAGCATATTATTGACACTGTGTTCGTAGCCTATTTTTTATGATCATATAGTTGCAAGTTGTAAGTGAAGATTTAAAGTATATTTTCGTAGTTCAGTGATGGATAAGCGAAGTCCAATGTGGAATTATTTCAAGATATGTGATGATGAAATGAGAGCAATGTGCCAGTTGTGCAGAGCAGTCATATCTCATGGAGGTGGATTAGTAAAGTCATTTACAACATCGCCAGTAAATAATCATTTCTCCTATAAGCATCCAGACAAATACAAAGAAGTCGTTAACAAGAAGAAAGCAACAACAGCAAGTGGGACATCTGACACTCAGCAGACTGGCAGGGCTCAGCAAACACTGAGCAAGATGATTGGAAAGAAAAAAACATGGTCCATTCATAGTCCTGAGGTGAACAAAATACATCATGCCATTGCAAAAATGATTGCCACCGACATGCAGCCATACTCAATTGTTGATGAGAGAGGCTTTAATGAATTGATTGGTGTACTTGAGCCTAGATATGTGTTACCAAGCCACAAATACTTTGGTGAAGAAATCTTACCAGAGGTGTACAACACAGTGCGGGACCATCTCCAGACTGCTATCAGAGAAGCACAATTTCTCTGTCTAACCACAGACAGATGGATGGCACAGACAACAACAGAATTTTTCATGAGCTTAACTACACATTGGATTGATGACATATTTGCATGCAGATCTGCCATGATTCATTGTCAAAAATTTGATGGACAGCACACTGGATCTCGACTAACTGATGTTCTACTTGACATGAATTGCTGGAATATTGACAAAGAATGCATCCACCTGGCCTTATGTGATGGAGGTGCCAACATGGTCAAAGCATTACACTATGCGGATTTGCCCAGTGTCAGTTGTTTTGCTCACACTCTGCAGCTGGCTCTGAATGAAGAGATTCTGACACAGCCATCTGTTGCTGATTTGACTGTCACAGAAGATTGTGGGACATTTTCTACATGCTTCAAGTGGTACCTCATGCCTTCATGCCATCCAAGAAGAACTCGAAATTACCAAAGCATCAGCTTCATCAGGACGTTGTCACCAGGTGGAATTCAACATATCAGATGTTGGATCGGTTGTTGGAGCAAAAGAGAGCTGTGTCTTTGTACATTGCTGAATGTGATGACAAATCCAGCAAGGCACTATGCCTAACAACAAGTCAGTGGGCTTTAGCAGTAAGAACTGTTACAATTCTTCTAATGTTTGAACAACTAACGCATGAAATAATCTGCAGCAATTCTTGTGTTTCAATCTTACCAGCTGTTCAGGCTGTCTTGTTGTACCTGCAGTAAGATGTAGCTGATAAGGGAATCTAAAAGACAGTCAGTGAACTGATAACATCCTTAACAAGGAGATTTTCCGACTTGTATGAAAATGGCAATGGCCAGCTTGGATCCACACTTCAAGCTGCATTTCTTGACACCTATGCAGCAGGTAAAAGTCAAAAACAGACATTGCCAAAGCAATGTTAATGTGTCAGTCACTGTCATCTATGCCTGCAACTCAACCTACAAATCAGCTGTCTGAAGTTGTTTCTAAAGTGAAAAAAAGATAAAGACAACATCAGAAGACTTTTGGTCACCTTGGGATCAGTTGCAGCCTGTTCGGACACTGAACATTGAAAATTCTGTCACCATAAAAACAGAACTGAACAACTTTCTAATAGACCCCTGTGTTCCAAGAGACACTGACCCCACAGAACTGGTGGAAAATGAACATGTCCAGATTTTCAAGCACTACCTTTCTGCACCACCTACAAGTGTGCCAAGTGAACATCTTTTTAGTACGGTTGGTGATACCTTCAGTGAAACAAGAAACTGTCTTAATGCTGACAACATGGAACGATTGGTATTTTTGAAAGTTAATGCAGCATTCCTGAGTTAAATGTACATCAGTAAAAAGCTTTGACACCTATTTGGTAACATCAGTAAAAAGCTTTGACAGCTATTTGCTAGTGGCTCCATTGTGGTTTTTTAGTTTATATTTGTTTTTTGGTTTTGTGGTGAGATAAATGTATGTACAATTTCTTACTTTTAGTCCTCGTCGTAGTGCAGGGACAGCAGAACACAGCACAGGACAGCTTGCAAAACTTGACTTGCTGTTTAACTATTTTGTTTTAGGGTTTAGTTTACCTCATGACTTGACTAAAACAAGTATTTGTAGTCATATTCAGCCTAATAGTTGGTACAACTATTTGTATTTGGCCAAATACTGTTAACCTCCTAATATCCATATCCATATATATATATATATATATATATATATATATATATATATATATATATATAGGTCCGTATCAGTTGATTGAGTTTTCAGAAACTCGAACTCCATATGGTCGAGACCATATGATCGAGTTTATGAAAACTCAAAACTTTTCAAAGGAAATCATCGTACAGCGAGGATTGGGAAATTTACCCTTTTTCTTCACTGTAGTGCGATCTCACTGTTGACATATATAATATGCAGGGGTATGCCATCCACATGTGGGAGTGATTGGGAGCTTGCCCCCCTGCAAAAACATAAAAAAAGATAGACTTTTGTGTTGCTTTTTTTTTTTTTTTTTTTTTTTATGTTAGAATTTTCAGAAAAGCGATCATATGGTCTCTTTGATATTTTTTTTTTAGTTTCCAAAAAGTTGCTACAAAATCCTTAAAGCCCAAAATCCTGAAACCCAAAATCCTGAGACCAAAATCTTGAAAGTACAAAATAGTGAAAACTCAAAATACTGAATCTCATAATACTGAAAACACACAGGATACCAACAATATTCCAGCACAAGTAAATGCAGAAACAGAGAAAAGACAAACCATATTACTCTTCTCCAAGTATAAGCAGGGGGGCAAATGCCCTGCACCCCTACACCCCCTGCTACTGAAATATGTCAACTCTGAAATTGCACTTAGTGTAGTGAAGGGTAATCTCAGAGTTGATATATTCAAGTAGCAGGGGGTGTGGGGGGTGCAAGAGGGCTTGGCCCCCTGCTTATAGTTGAAGGGTAATATGTTTCTGTACGTAGTTGTGCTGGAATATAGCATGCGTTGGTTTCCTGTGTGTTTTCAGTAGTATGAATTCAGTATTTTGAGCTTTCAGTATTTTGAACTTTCAAGATTTTGGTCTCAGGATTTTGGGTTTTTGCTCTCTCTCTCTCTCTCTCTCTCTCTCTCTCTCTCTATATATATATATATATATATATATATATATATGAAGGTCTGCTTCAGATCAACGAATTCACCTTTCACCGAAACTCAAAACTGTGAGACGACTTCAATGAAAGTCCATTTCTATGACGCCTCAGATCACCGACACACTGTTACAGCGTAAAGAACCACTTGGCCACCAGGGTCAACTTTGCTCTTTTCTCCAGTGTAGTGTGATCTTGGAGTTGGTATATTTAGTTGGGGGCTGTGGGGTGCAAAGTCTCCCACTTGTATGGGTTTAAATTCATTGCATGTAGTTACTTTCTCCTGCTGGCCAAGTGGCTGTTTACCCTATAACACAGTGTCAGTAATCTGAGACTGTGCAGAAATAGACTTTCATTGAAGTTGTCTTGCAGTTTTGAGTTTTGGTGAAAGGTAATTTCTTGATCTAAAGTAGATCCATATATATATATATATATATATATATATATATATATATGACTTCTGCGGTGGTGCAGCGGTAGCATTGTTGCCTCACAGCAAGAGGTTCTCCCATTCAGTTCTTGGCTGAAGTGCGGGGAGTGCCTTCTGTGTGGAGTCTGCATGTCCACCCTGCGGTTGGGTGGGCGTTCGAAAGACATGCGTAAATGGGTGTGTCTTCGTTGAAGGTTGAATGTCGAGCTGGCACCTCGGCGTTCGTGAAAATCTACTGCCAATCATTAGCGGACCGGAGTTCCACTGTGGCGACCCCTAACCAGGAAAAGCCGAAAGACAACAACATATATATATATATATATATATATATATATATATATATATATATATATTTATATTAATATATATATATATATATATATATATATATATATATATATATATATATATATATGGGTCTACTACGGTTGATTGAAAACTCACTTGATTGAAAATTAAATTACTAGGACCACTTCGCTAAAAGCTCACCTCACTGAAAACTCACTTGACTGAAACTGATTTCGTTGGAAGTCATAAATGTCCTTTTCCCCACTGTAGTGCGACCCTGGATTAAGTATATAAACTAAGGGGGTGTGTGGGGGGGTGAACCCCCCCCCACATATCCTAGTTATATATTCTCTTTTGGAACAGTTATTTATTGCACTTGTAAGTATCACTGCGTATAGTTTAAAATGCTTATAATATGCCCCCCACACCCCCCCCCAGTGTGGGGGGCTGTACCTCCCCTTACTTTATATACTAACTCCAGGGTCACACTACAGTGGGGAAAAGGCCATTTATGACTTTCAACAAAATGAGTTTCAAAAAAATGAGTTTTCAGTGAAGTGAGCTTTCAGTGAAGTCGTCCTAGTAATTTCATTTTCAGTCAAGTGAGTTTTCAATCAACCGTAGACCATATATATATATATATATATATATATATATATATATATATATATATATATATATATATATATAGATATATATCTATGCATACACATATATATATATATATATATATATATATATATATATGCATACACACATATATATATATATATATATATATATATGTATAGGCTCATAGGTAAGTAAGCCTAGCCAGAATGTATTGGCTTAACCACCCCCTTAGATTAGTTCCCTGTGCCTCTGTCCAGCAGAGTCATTAGTTCCCTATGCCACTGTCCAGCAGATACACTGCAGTGATCCCCGGGGTAAATTTTCTGTTTCCCATCCACCCGTCAAGGTTTCTCTTGAAGAGTGTTAGTGTAGTATATTGGAATTCTGTTCCAAAGCATGGGGAGTCTCTTGGATAGGAATCTATCCCTCCAGCATGTCCTGTTTATCATTGCGGTGAGGTTTATATCGCTAGAGCATGTGGCTCTCTGGGATTTGTCTTTTTTTTAGGTGGAGCATGTCCATCAATTCTGGGTTGGACATGGCCTTGTATGTCAGGCAGAGATCATCTCTGAGTAAGCGGTATGCAACCGAGTACAGCTGGAGTTTCTTGAGTCGGGCTGCATAGGGCATCTGTTTGAGGCCAGTAATCCTCTTGGTGTGGTACTTTTGTGGTCTTTCCAGCTGTTGCAGGTGTCTTGTAGGGTACATCCCAAATGGGGCATTGTATTCTATGATGGGTCTAATGAGTGATGAGTAGAGAGGCACAATAACTTCTTTTGTTCTAGATGCAAACCCTTTTGTGATTAGGTTGGCCACATAGAAGGATTTTCTAACCACCTTGGCAATATGATTATCAAAGGAGAGATTACTGTCTACTTGGGTCCCCAGATCCCTTATTACATTTTCTGTATTTAGGGGACTACCACCTATGTGGTAGTTCGTGGGTACTTTATTTTTCCAAAGGGGATGACTATGCACTTTTTGGCATTTAGCTTGAGGCCATGATTTTGACACCAGGTATCCATCTCAGTGAGACCCTTCTGGAGGGTATCTGTATCAGCCGGAGAATCAGTTATGGCCCCTTATTTGCAGTTATCTGTGAACTTGGTCAGCCATAGTCCTCATATGCTTGCCTGTAACTCTGAGAAGTATATACTGAACAGGAGGGGTCCTAGGACTGATCCCTGGGGGATGCCACTTGTAACTGGTTTAGAGTCGGACATAGAGCCTGCAACTCTCACCATGTGGGTTCTATCCATGAGCCAGTTTGCAACCCATCTCGTGACATAGGGGTTTATTTTCAAGCTGGTGAGCTTGTCTATAATACTAGAATGGGGAATGGTGTCAAAAGCCTTTGCGAGGTCTAGGTATGCTGTGTGGACCTCATTTCCCTCGTCTAATACCTTGGTAACTGTCTCAAAGAAGTCCACCAGGTTTAGGAGGTATGATCTGCCCTTAACAAAACCAAACTGGGTAGGGTCCGAGGTTTGGAGGGTCCCAATGTCTCTGTTAATGAGGTCCATGATGATGCACTCCATGGCCTTGCAGACCAGGCTAATCAGGCTTATAGGGTGATAGTTCCCTGGGTCTGTTGTGGCTCCACCTTTGTGGAGTGGGATAACTGTTGCTGTGCGCCACTCTGTGGGTACATAGCCTGTAGAGAGTTTGAGTTTGAACAGTGTGTTTAGGTCAGGGGTTAGTTAATTTTGGAGCTCTTGTAAGACACAGCCTGAGACACCATCTGGTCCCATTGAAGCTGTGTTTTTGTCTTTGGATAGGGCTGTTTTAACCTGTGTTTTGGTGATTGATGGGGCCTTACATTCTTCTGGTATGGTTATGGGCCCATTAGGGGTTGAGAGGGAGCTGAAGTTTGCACTAAGCCTGCCTGCCAGAATGTTAGCAATATCAGTCAGTTCAGTGACATTCTGCACTAACTCAGAGTAGATCTGAGAGTTTCCACTTAGGTTCTTGACATAGCTAAAGAATGCTTTGTGGTTATCTTTGGTGTCATTGGCAATTTTTCTTTCGAAACTAGCCTTGGATGATTTAATGAGGGATCATAGTTTCTTGCTGATACTGATCAGGGATGTCTTTCCTTCTTGGGATTTTACTCTTTTCTGTACTAGTTTTCTCCTTCTGTTGTATAGCTTGTTTATGGCAGGGGTCTACCAGACTTGTTTTTTTTTCTTGGAGGAGTGAGTCTTAGTTTTATTTGGGATAGCATGATCCATGCATTCCTGCAGATGCTCATAGAGTGCCTTTGTAAAGGTTTCAGCAGCTTGGACAGCATTGTCCTTTAGCATGGGGGCTGTGAACCTTTCCATCTCAGTCTTAAGTAACGTGAAGTTTGCTTTTGAAAAGTTTTTCATGGTGCTTTCCTTGATTGGGGGTGGGGGCGGAATGTGGATATCCAGAGTGATTAGTCTATGGTCTGATCTAACCAGTGAGGGGTTGACCTCTGGTGTGGAACACCGGTCGCCCATGTTGGTGATGACCAGGTCCAATATGTTGTTCCCTCTGGTAGGGGTGTTGACCAGTTGATCCAGGGCATTCGAGTTTATAAATTCTAGGAAGCATTGGGCAAGGGAGTTAGTACTTGAGTAGTTCTCCCACTTTATGTTTGGGTAATTGAAATCACCCAGTATTAGGGTATTTGATAGTACCTTCATATTTCCCATTGTCTCCAGAAATGCGGAATGGGGGTCCTGGGTCATGGTGGGTGATCTGTAGCAAGCTACAATTTGGACTGCAGTTTTGCCCATTGTTAGTTGCACATGGATGATCTCTGATGAACTGTGCTGTGCCACTAACCTGGAGATGTGGGTATCCTTAATGAATATGGATACACCCCCGCCTTTTGTGTTTCGGTCCTGGTTCTGTGGCTGAAAGGTATGGTATGAGTTATAGCCTATTAGTGCTGGGGTGCTCTCAGGAGCCTTAAACCAGGTTTCTGTTACTACACAGATGTCGATGTTCTCCATACTGAGGAGTGCCTCGAGTGTGTGCATTTTGAGGTTTAAACTTTTTTTTGTTACTTCTGCTATGTATGGTGGTTGGTGGTGGGTTTGTCTTTTGAGCCTTGCCTAAAAAAGGCACTATGGGGGTCAGCAAGAGCCTTCGCCAGTATTCGAAAGCCTAAGGGTGACAGGTGCAAGCCATCTCTTGTGATGCAATGTGGCTTGTCGAGCATGTCATCCCAGGTGGACTGATACTGGATCTCCTTTGAATGACACCAGAAACATAGCCAATTGTTGAAATTGATTATTTTTTTCTTTATACTGTGGCATCATTCTTGGTGAGGGCAGGATGCTACTCAGGGTCAGGGTCATACTGGCCTGGGCTATATGATCAGAGAGCTCTTCCATGTCTCTTTTCATGTAGTCCAGGGAGGTACATCTGAGGTCATTCACACAAAAATGGACAATGACAGATTCATATTTGTACTTGTTCTGGAGTGACCTGAGTGCTTGTGTTATGTGGCAGATCCTGGCACCCGACAGGCAACTAACTGTAACCTTCTCCTTGTCCAGCCTAGTTAGTGGGATATCAGTGTGCCTGACTATAGAGTCACCTATTACTAGTGTGTTGGGTATGTTATTTTGCCTTAAGGGCTGTGATTGTGTGGCACACTGATTATGTGAAGTATGTGTTTCATGGCTGGTGATGGGGTGTGGAGGTTGCTTGGATGTCTGCTTTGGAAGTCTCTGTTGCTTTTGCAGATTTTTATTTAGAGCCTCTGAGTATGTTTTCATGTATTCATGTCTGTTATTTGCCGGTGTTGGTTTATTAGGTCTATGTGAGACTGGTGGTGTGTTGCAAGTATTACCATTCTCCTCTTGACTGTCAGTTCCAGTCTTCGGTTGAGAGAGCTCTACCTCCAGTTTGGCTGTATAATTGCATCTCTCACATATATTAGTGTTTGGTGGTAGGAGGAGAGGGTTGTCTGTGTACATGAGGCAGTTGTAACATTGCCTCAAAATGCCCAGATTCACCAGTTGGACTGGACAGTACACCAGAAGCTGCCCTTTGGACATGCCTGAATAGGTAGAGCTGTTTTTCTGATTGGCTAGTGGGGACGAATAGAGAGCCTTGTCCTTCTGTACAGTATAGGGGGGGGTCTAGTGCTAGGGTTAATTAGTGCTTGCTATGAGTTTTAAGCAAGTGCTTGACTGTGAAATGAATGGTTTGAGTGCTAAAGTTGAAGGTTCGTAGTTTAACTCTAGCTAACCAGCACTGCCTGGTGTGCAAAACCATGCAAATGCAGTTTTTATAGCAGGGAAGTGAAAGAGATAGAAATTAGCCCAAAATGGCCGATAAACTACTGACTTCTAGGGTGAAACCACTCCTCCAGGGACAGATAGGCTGCTCAAAGCTCCCCTCTCTCACAGCTGAAGAGAAAAACTTCCTTCTATCCAGATAAGGTATAGGCAACACAGAAACTTGTAACAGAGCCCTGGATTCAGCAATAACCTGAAAACTGGAGTATACTAGTTCAGAAAGGCGGGAAAAAGTATATATTTGTTTGTTTTTTTGCTTTTTTGTCAGAAAATAGAGCAGATACAATCAAAATTAGCCCAAAATGGCCATTATACAATGACCCCCCCCATTAATATTCCAAAACGTGCACGCTGATTGGTCAGTGTACACATTGTAAATCAGAGTTATAGTAATGGAAAAAGGTCCGGTTGCCCGGACTTTTTCCATTAGTATAACTCTTTTTTTTTTTTTTTTTTCTCCATTGCTTTTTACAACCTGTCTCGCATCTCCGTTGCTTTTTTTAAAGCTGTCTCGCTATGTTAAATCCATTTAAAAAGCAACGGAGATCTTGCTTTCTCCATTGCTTTTTTCAAAACTGTCTCGCTATCTTAAATAGGTTTAACATAGCAAGCTTTTTTTTTTAAAGCTGTCTCGCTATGTTAAATCCATTTAAAAAGCAACGGAGATCTTGCTTTCTCCGTTGCTTTTTTCAAAACTGTCTCGCTATCTTAAATAGGTTTAACATAGCAAGACAGCTTTAAAAAAAAGCAACAGTGATTCTCCGTTGCTTTTTTTAAAGCTGTCTCGCTATGTTATACTCCTTTAACGTAGCGAGACAGTTTGTAAAAAGCAATGGAGATCTTGCTTTCTCCGTTGCTTTTGCCCACAGCTCTGATGTACTGCGTAAGTATACGCATGTGCAGTACATCAGAACTGCCGCAGAATACCTGACAGCTGCGGAAGGGCAGCAAGGAGGCATTATACAATGCCATTATTTAAGAAAAGTAATTATTTTTTTCTTAAATAATGTCATTGTATAATAGCAATAACCTACTTCTGGGTGTGAGTAATGCTGGATTTACCCACGGTTGTCTTTGTTTGGCCACTCGGGCTTCACCCTCATGACCAAACCACACCAACCGTGGGTAAATCCAGCATTACCTACACCCAGGCATGGGTTCTTGCTATAATAAACTACTAACTTCTGGGCTGAAACCACTCCTCCAGGGACAGATGGGCTGCTCAAAGCTCCCCTGTATCACAGGTGAACAGAGAAACTTCCTTCTATCCAAGTAAGGTACGGGCAACACAAAAATTTGTAACACAGCTCTCTGGATTCAGCAATAACCTGAAAACTGGACTATACTAGTTCAGAAAGGTGGGAAACAAGTATATACATACATATATATATATATATATATATATATATATATATATATATATATATATATATTTTTTTTTTTTTTTTCAGAAAATAAAGCAGATACAATCAAAACAACACTTTAAATGCTCAGAAAAGACTATTGCACTTTAGTGTGTAGCCTACAACAGTTAAACAGATTATTTAAACATAAAAATGACTTAATTCAAATGGAGGGAGCAAATAAGTGCAATATGTAGCAATTACAAACTTTTTAAATCACAGAAACGCTAAAAAAACTGGCGTTTTAGGCAGAATTAGTTGAGACAGCAAGAAAAACAGAAAAATGATACTTAATCACGCCAAAGTCTCTCTTTTGTCTCACTGCTGCTATAGACTCTGCAGAACACCCGGAAGGCACTTGCTGAGCGGAATATAAGCGCAAAAACAGCGCAAATGTGGTTTTTATAGCAGGGAAGAGAAAGAGATAGAAATAGGATAGGCTGCTCAAAGCTCCCCTCTCTCACAGGTAAACAGAGAAACTTCCTTCTATCCAATTAAGGTATGGGTAACACAACAACTTGTAACACAGCCCTGGATTCAGCAATAACCTGAAAACTGGACTATACTAGTTCAGAAAAGTGGGAAACATGTATATATTTTTTTCAGAAAATAGAGCAGATACAATCAAAATTAGCCCAAAATGGTCAATAAACTACTAACTTCTGGGCCGAAACCACTCTTCCAGGGACAAATAGGCTGCTCAAAGCTCCCCTCTCTCACAGGTGAGCAATGAAACTTCCTTCTATTCAAGTAAGGTATGGGCAACACAGAAACTTGTAACACAGCCCTGGATTCAGCAGTGACCTGAAAACTGGACTATACTAGTTCAGAAAGGTGGGAAACAAGTATATATATTTTTTCAGAAAATAGAGCAGATACAATCAAAACAACACTTTACCCAATTGACCAGTTAAAAAGCTCAAAACTGAGCCCTGTCCCAGCAGTCTTAAATCAGACAAGTTCTAACTGCAGACTCCTGCCACTAGGGTACAGAGAAACCTTCTCCAAAAAAGACAGCATGGATCAGTGCACAAGTTATACAAACAAAGCTAGATCCAGCAGACCTGAATCTAGTCTATGCTACAGCAAACAAGGTGTACCGATTTCATAAAGAAACAGTTCATGTAAGCATGCACAATAAGCCTTTAACCAGAAATTCCCAGCTCAGAAGGGCAGAATCTAGCCTCTCCTCCTACAAGAGTGCAGACCACAAACCTTCTTAATATAAAATAACTGGCCTGAAGCCCAAGTGCTTAACTCAGAACTAATACACTTTTAGAATAACAGACACTGAGCCTTCAATCAGCAGTTCCCAACTTAGAAGGATGTAAGCTACCTGTCCTGCCACAAGAGTGCAGACCACAAACCTTCTTAATGTAAAACAACTGTTTGAAGCCTAAGTGCTTAAACCAAAGGCCTTAGAATAACAGTTACAATTTAATCAGGCTATTAACAAACAGTAATAAAGGCAGCAGAATAAATTCAAATTAGTACTTTTAAGAAGAGGCAAAAGCAAAATAAGGTAATAAAGTAGGAAGAAACACAAATACAGTAAAGCAGATGAAGTGGAATTTTTCTTTTTTTTTTTTTTATAGAGGGAGGAAACAGAACAGATTAAGATACTATAGGGGAATGTCCTTCCCAAGTGCTCTCTCTGTACACAGCAGAGGAGATGGGACTGGTAGGAGTATCTGAAATCAAAATATGATCTCACTGTAATCAGCTGAGTGAGCAAATGAGATGGGTCCAGAGGGAGTGTGCAAAAACAGATTTACAGCAGGGGCGGGCGATTCCAAAGTCACCAAGATTAACACCACAACAGGAAACAGGGAAGGGGGGTGGGGAAATAACTGCAGATAGACAGAGGCACACAATATTTACTGAATCAAATCTTAAATAAGTGCAGAGAAAAGTATACTTAAATCAGCTTGTGTCCAGTTGATATATGCAGACAAGTCTCAGTAGCCAGCAACTCCGATTAAAATTATATATATATATATATATATATATATATATATATATATGGATTTGTGATATAAACTCGAACTTCTGGAATGTCTAATTACAGAAGCTCGAGCCTATAAAGTAGAAAATCCAAATACCTGAAACTATACAATCATGAAAACCTAAATCCCCAAACCACAAAACCGCAAAATTCAAACTCCCAACACTTTCAAACACCATTACAACACACACAACTAAATAAGCACACACACCTACCCTTATGACATGCAGGGGGGCAACCACCCCTGCACCCCCATATGGGGGCTATGCCCCCCACACACACCCTACTTAAATATTCTAACTCCAAGGTCGCACTACATACACACAGACAGAAAACACCACCACGCAAACTACATTGCTCTCACACACACACACACACACACACACACACACACACACACACACACACACACACACACACACATATCACAGCAATAACATGCACTAACACACACTACAGCCTCTACCCAACAACATTAAACATAAACACTTACCTGAATCACAAACACAGTGCAACACCAGAACCGCTAATTCAAAATCTCCCGCATTCGAGATTTTGAATTTCGCGCTTCTGGGGATGCGATCTTCCGATCCTTCCACTTAATGAACTCGAGATACTGAATTTTGACAATTCAGTATTTCGAGCTTATAAAGTGTTCCCATATATATATATATATATATATATATATATATATATATATATGTGTATATATATGTATATATATATGTATATATATATATATATATATATGTATATATATATATATATATATGTATGTATATATATCTATATATATCTATCTATATATCTATCTATATATATATATATATATATATATATATATATATATATTTATATATGTATCTATATATATATATATATATATATATATATATATATATATATATATATATATATATTTATAGGTGTACCATCAAAATGTCCTAGCTGAAGTGTGTGACAATGGGCATTTGAAAGTAAGTTTGCACAGGTTTATACGAGCTAAAAAATACATACAGAATGCACAGTAGTGAATGGTAGTGTGCATTTGCTGTTGTGAATTTGGCATATTGAGTGGAGATCACACTATAGAGAGGATTGGGAAATGTAGCCTTTCCCTCACTCTAGTGTGATCTCGGAGTTTGTATATATAAGTAGCAGGGGGTGTTGAGGGGGGTGCAGTCCCCACATGGGTTTTGCAGTGGCAGAATGCGTGTTGTATGATACCGGATGTGGTGGTATGTTCGAAAAATGTTGTTTTCAATTCTGAATTGTCAACATTTTTTTTGTTCGTTCCTTTTCTCAGTCACTGTGTAAGTATTTGCAACAAACATGTTCGAAATTATTATATATATATGTGTGTGTGTGTGTGTGTGTGTGTGTGTGTGTGTGTGTGTGTGTGTGTGTGTGTGTGTGTGTGTGTGTGTGTGTGCGTGTGCATGTGCTTGTGTGCGTGCGTGCGTGTGTGTGTGTGTGTATATAATTATGGATCCGCTTCAGAAGCTCAAAGTTTCAAAACTTCAAACTACAAAAGGCTGTGAGTATAAGATCAAAGTTTTGAAACTTCAAATGTTTCAAACATTTTAAATGGAGATCGCCATATAGCAAAGACTGGGATATTTACCATTTTCCTCACTGTAGTGAGATCTTGGAGTTGGTATATTTAATTAGCAGCACGAGGGTGCAGGGGGGCTTGCCCCCCCCCACAAAAATGTAAAAAAAAAATAGTTTTTATTTTTTTTATTAGGTTTCCAAAGTATCAAAACTTTGATCTGATGATCTCGGACATTTGAAGTTCAAAGTTTTGAAACTTCAATCTTGTGAAGTATATATATATATATATATATATATATATATATATATATATATATATATATATATATATATATATATATATATATATATATATATATATATATATACATACACATCAGAAGACATTGTAGATTTCATGTAAACTATAACTGTCAGTTAATAACAAAGTAAAATGTTGAATAAGATTGTGGCTTATCCTTGCTGCTGTCTGTGATGTCAACAGGCTGTGAAAATTCATTTTGACGGTGCGATTCACAGCCTGAATTTGTTATTTATTGCTTGTCAGCCATGATATCATCTGTGTAATCAACCTGAGTTATTAGGTATTTTTAATGTCAGAAGAGGGTGTTATATGAGGTACTCAAGCTTTTATTATGTTATATTCATGCCTCAGGAATTACCTTATGATTTTCTAGTAATTAGTCTAGTTAATTCATTTTGTTGGTAGCATATGTAGCAGACTTAAAATGCCCTGATATCTATTCTGTTTCGAGAAGATGGCAAATATTTAAGGAAGATAAAGGGAAACATTTTAAACACAACAGTTTTGTTCTTCATTGGTCACTATGAGGTCAATGATTATTTATTAAGGATCAAAAGGATTATAATAGTATAAACAGGGTAGTTCTTTGTCATTTCTATATTTGTGCCAGAGAAATGAATGAATACATTTGGTTATACTTTAACTGTCTTAATACTTGCGTGCAAGATGACGATGATAGGTTAGTAGGCCAGCCATTTACTCTCCCAGATGTATATAATGTGTCTCTCTAGCTGTGTATCTAGATGTATATATATATATATATATATATATATATAAAATGAATACTTGGCAGTGAATTTGATTGAACAAACTCATTGGTGATTACCATTAATTGTCTAGACCCTCCTTGGACAGGATAACCACACCATTTAGGAAAAGATGACCATTTATTAACAATAAAACATAAGTTTAATTCAATACACTTAATGTCATAAATTCCAGCTTAACAAATTACAGTAAGCAGTGTCAGCATCATCTCCTCACTTCCATCTTGTTAGTGATGTAATGCAGTGTAAAATCAATCCTCTCACTTAAACTCTAATCTTCTGATCTAAGCAGAGTGATACTGCTAACTTCTATAACCAACCAAAACATTATACCAACTCAAAGAAATAACCTGGAAGGGCAACAGAAGAGGGGTTCCTCACAGCCCTTTTCCCTGCCCACCAGCCTGATGACAGTCTGTTCCCCATTCTTCAAGGCTAGAATGACTTTACCAGCTTCTTCAAGAAAAATGAAAGGTGCACATTAAACTGATCCAAACCCAGTTCACTTAAATGTACCCCATCCTCTCAAAACCTAATGAGATCTCTGTCATCAAAATCTCAGAGATCAATGGCAAACACCCATCAGCCTTAAAACTGCCAACAGCTGATGCTTAACAAAATGGCAAGCCCTTTAAACAGCCATTACCCTGATCCTGGGCAACTTTAACTATCCAACCATATATTGGAAGAAATACTCATGCCAAAACACAAATGCCTAGAGATTCCTTGATTTTATCAATGCAAATGCCTTGGACCAGTCGGCTGACTGCCACAAGAGAAGAAAATATCTTGGACTTGGTATTAACCAACATGAGTGACCACTGCAGCATCCCTATAGTGTCATCATCCCTGGTGAGATCTGACCACAGAACAGTCACTTTTAAAGTCACCATCTCCTATGATCCCCCTAGCTAGGGTCAAACAAAAAAACTTCTCCAAAGCTGATTACAACCTCAAGAGGTAAGGTATAAATAGCTTTACAGCCCCCTCCCCTCCACAGAAACTGGCACATATGTCCAAACTTATACCAAAGTACTATATGAGCATTTACATGGCTGCATGGAATCAGGAATACCAGACAGGATGAAATCCTTCTCCTCAAGGAAGAGTAACCCTGTCTGGTGGATATCTACAATAAATAAACTCTATAATAAAAGGAAAAAATTGCCGACCAGGACTAAGAAGAAGCAGTTGTCTAATTGGAAGCAATCTCTCCTTAACCTGAACAAGCAAATAAGAGCACTAGTAAAACCCTCCAAAGCAAACTTTGAGTCCAAACTGGCCACATCTACTAAAGACAGATCTGCTTAGAACTGGTGGTGAAGGATACCACATACACAAACCCTGTAGATATAGCCAACCTGCTGGCAGACAGGTTCAGTGAAAACATCACTACTCTGTCCCCCCATCAGTACCTGCCCCCCTTATCTCTAGGGAGCAAGTAATCACTGCCCTCTCAAAGGCAAAAAATACAGCCTCCATGGGACCTAATAAAATCCCAGGCTGCATCCTGCATGAACTCAGGCAGGAACTTGCAGCACCATTAGGCACCCTATTCAGCCATACCCTGAGTACCGACTTTGTCACAGCCGAGTGGAGGACAGCTACTCTCATCCCTTTGCAGAAAGTTGGAGCATCCACCAGTCCAGGAAATTATAGAACCATCAGCCTAACTAGCCTGATCTGAAAGGCCATGTTGTTGATTGTCATGGACCTCATTAACAAGGACATTGGCAACCTCCACACACTTGATCCTACAGAGTTGGGTTTTGTCAAGAGGAGGTCATGCCTGTTAAATTTGGTTGACTTCCCTGAGACAGTCACCAAGGCCATAGACGAGGGGAAGATGGTGCACACAACCTGCCTTGACCTGGCCAAGGCCTTCAATACTATTCCTCACTTGGGTATAATAGATAAACTCTCTCAACTAGGTATCAATCCATATGTTACCAGATGGGTAGCAAACTGGCTGACTGATAGAACCCACCTAGTCAAAATAGGGGAAGCCACCTCAAGTAGTAGATCCATAACATGTGGTGTACCCCAAGGGTCAGTCTTGGGGCTTCTGCTGTTTGGGATAAACTTCTCAGAAGTGAAGGCCATATCTAGTGGACTATGGCTGACCCATGTTTGCAGATGACTGCAAGCTGGGTGCTGTCCTCAATTCCCCTAGTGATTTTGACATCTTCCAAGAGGGTCTCACCCAAACAAACGACTGGTGCCAGAAACATGGCCTCAAACTGAATGCCAAAAAAATGCATCATCATCCCTTTTGGGTAGAATGATGTCCCCACAAATTATCACATTGATAATAAGGCACTAAGCAAGCAATCACTTGTGAGGGACTTGGGAACCTAGGTTGACAGCAAACTGGCATTTCACCACCATATTGCCTCAGTTGTACAGAAAGATTTCTACATGCCCCACCTCATTAGTAAGGGTATCTTATCCAGAGACAAGGTGGTCATAACATCCCTGTATTCTGCCCTTATACGATAAATTATTGAGTACAGTGCCCCTTTTGTCATGTACCTCACAAAGCACATGCAGCAGCTGGAGACCACAGAGATTCCTCACCCATTAGATCCAGGGCCTTAAACATCTACAATGCACAGACAGGCTAAATGCCCTGTCCCTCTACTCAGTCTCCAACAGACTCATTAGAGGTGAACTCTGTCTAGCATACAAAACAATCTCAGACTCCACCCTGATGGGAAAGCTGCATATCTGCAAGTCAAGCCTCACTTGAGTAACCCACATGTGAGACCTCATCCTGGTCTGTGACATCAATAGGACTTATTGGCAGGACATATTTGTGTCCCAGAGACTCCCCATTTTGTGGAATACACTCCCTCTTCACATAAAGCAGAGTACCTCATTAAACCTTTTTAAGCACGCCTGGACAACTGGATGGGGCACAGAAAATACACCCCTGGGATTCCACCTATGGGCCTGTTGGACAGTGGCATAGGGTGCTGATTTGTTGGAACATGGGCTAAATTCTTGGCTAAGCTAGTATGAGCCTCAGGGCCAATAGCCTAGTAACTTCTTTTGTTCTCATGATCCTATATTTGTTTGCACACCTCCAAACCAATCATGGCACTATCTCAACCAAACTAAAATCATGGAAGGAAACCTATACCTCAGACTTGCCAAATCACCCACCACCATAGATAGTAACTGCCACTTTGGTACTCTCCCCAAGTCATTACCTGTAGATGTTAGACTAAAATGCATGGTATCCAAATCCTGGAATGGATATCTCCCAACTTTTGCATGTGTTGATGCCACCTTAGCCCTCTAAAACCTTGCCAACTCATTTTCTACCTGCATGGATGCAAACACAAATCAGTTCCTTCGGGTTTAATTGCAGGTTGCTTTGGTGTCCAATATACAAAATAATGGCCCAGTATGACAACAACCCCACCTAAAAAAACATTATTAATATTAGTCATGAAATACACACACACACAAAAATACACACTTGTGTGCACGCGCGTACATACACACACACACACACACACACACACACACACACACACACACACACACACACACACACACACACACACACCACTTATCTAATATAAGATAAAAATGCTCACAATAACTACCAAAAAAACAAAACTCAAATGTAAACAACCTCAAAGCACACAAGAACTGAAAAGGCAGAGAAGCACTTCTCTACTTAGCAGAATATATGTTTAATTGATTAGTACTTTTGTTTCTTTGAGTAGAAACTTCTTCAGATAAAAAATGTAGAAGAAAAGACAAATTTATGAGCTCAGGTGATCTAAAGACAGATCATTTGACCACCAAAGCTCGAACAAAATAAGCTGACTTTTTAAAAGCAACAGTAGCAAATACATAAAGAACATATAAAATGCAAACAACATAAAAGTTTAAAAAGCTTTAAACATCTTGCAGGTGAAAATTTAAATTTATGAGTAATAATAAACCTTTGCTTTCCAATTCTTTCAACTTTAGAATACATGCCAGCAATATTTCATCATTCAAACCTGGTCAATTGTTAGCATTTAAAAGCAATTGCCAGTACAGCTCATGCCTTTTTTTATTTGATGGAAGTATCTATTGTATAGTCTGGGCAGAGGAGGCATAACTGGTAAATCTGTGCCAGCCTTTCCCAGGTGTGTGTGTGTGTGTGAGTGTGTGAAAATCAAATTTTAAAGAGTGAGCGTGTGAGCCACTTGGAGCAGGGACACAGATCACTGGTTTTACAAAGAGGGTGGTGGAGGACTTGGAGTGGGACACTCGGCTGAGAACTCAACTCTACAGCCGAGGTCAGTTTGGAATCTTATTTAGGGCCTGGTGAGAGAGAAAGAGAAAACCCAGCCCTAGGAGGGGAGTGTGTTCCCTCTGTGCTCTTAAGGGAAATTGTGCTGGTGCAGAGAGCTGCATTAGGAAATACTGTGTGCATCTATTTTTGTTTCAAGTAAACCTCCCTCACCAGTGCATTACTGTCCCAAAGCAGGGACATCACACAAACATCATTTTGTTTTATAGAATTAGTAAAACCAAAATGAAAACTCCAGCAAAGCTAGAACTTCCACTTATTGTTTTAGTTTGTTGTTTAGGATATTTTTGCAGTGACCCTAATGATAATGGACATCAGCTGGGTGTAACAGCCCCGTGTTTCTAATGCTTAGTCAAACACTCTGCTTGTGCAGTGATGACGAGGTCATAACAAGGCCGAAATATGCATATACACAGCTAGTGGGGTTTGACTTTATTGGCTTATTTTATATTATTTATTTATTATTATTTATTTTAGTGGCTCAGGTTTGCCAGTTGATTGACCCTTTTTTGTAGTTAAGTTTTCTGTAGTGTTAGTAAATGTAGTTTGTATGTCAGTGTAACACTAAGTGTCCTGCATACCAAACCTTCATCAAGGAGACATATGTGGTTTGGTCATGGATTTTTTGGTAGCTCAACATGACACATCTTATTTGTTAACTCAGGATATTGTGTACATGGTTGTATGAAGTGGTGATCAGGAATGATAATGTGCTGGGGTTAGTCAATGATTTTAGAAGAGGGGTTGGCCTGCAAGGTTAGTAGACAATTGCTTCTCTCAGAAGTAGAATATTCATGGGGGGAGGTTGGCATAATGGTTAAGGTGTTTACCTTACAGACACAAGGCACAGGGTTTGATTCTCAGTTAGGGTAATTGACTAGGCCTAAAATGGCCCACAAGGGCAGTAATTCTAGTACTAAACTATGAGCCTATAAGTGGAAAATGCAAATAATTGTCAGTGAGCATTAAGCAGTTCTAATATTGGTTCTGGGTGCCTAAACTGGGAAGAGATGGTAAACTGTCATTGTGATGCAAAGTGATTCTTGAGAAAGGGAATATTAATGTGTACTAATGAATTGTAATTACAGGAAAAGATCAAAATATCAGAGCACACAGATACATTTATAAACCTACAGTAGCAGTTATTTGAGAGTGCAAAAGACAGGAAGACATAAAGCAACAGCAGCAACTAACAGCCTGCCTCTTTTTCCAGCGATATGAGTTGGTGCAAGTGATATTGCGTGAGTGCCACAGCAACAGTTTAGAAAATTGATGAGACAAGATGCAGTTTGCAGCTATCACTGTTCTCAGATTTGGAATGTCCACAACAATAAAAGCAAATGACAAGTACAAAAGGCAATACAACTATCAAGACTGGCGAGTTGCCACAATTGTTGTTTAGTGCAAATTATACAAATCACAACAAAGACTAGAATTATATTAGGAATGCCCACACAGGTAATGCGACAATAAGTGCTATGCATACTGTCTACCTAAATGAATATGGTTACTATCTGCAAGTATATTCATTGCATATTCTCAAGTGCACAGAATTGTACTCATTTTTCCATAGCTATCCGCAACTGTTCTCAGTCATCAGCAACATGGGGGCCAGACCCATGGTGAATTCCCACTTTGTCATACATTGGTCAATGCTATGCATTAATACAGTTAGGGATGGACTCTGCTTCACATGTATGGGGAACCTCATCCAGAGCATAGGTATCCTCTGAGACATATAAATATATATATATATATATATATATATATATATATGTGTATGTATGTTCTATTTATGTCTCAAGCAAAATTTAAATCCTTGGAACTAGTAGTACTGATGCTATTCAATTTGCTTACATACAAAAGGTCCATCAGAACTGGATACAAGGATACCCTAGATTACAGGCATAGACCCTCAGTAACTTGTAGGAGACAGAGTGACAATCCATATTGGACAATGTTAATACCCTGGATTTTCCTGATGAGGAAATGTTATGGTCTTTTTAATTGTTGCATATGTCATGTCAGGTATGTGCAGAAGGGTGCATTATACTCAATGATGGGCCTGATAAGTGCCGAATAAAATGGCACTATGACTTCTTTGGCATTGGATGCCATGTCCATACCTAGTTGGTCAACATAGAATGATTTGCTTACTACCTTGGTCAGTCGTTCGTCAAAGGCTAGATTACTGTATAAAAATATTTGCACCTCTGACTACAAGCCAATTGTTAGGGTGTCTTATCAATGGATTACTTATCCTGGGTCACTGTTTTCCCAAAAGGATCTATAATACATTTCTGGGCATTGAGGTTTAGTCCATGTCTTTGGCACTAGTCACTTGTCTGTGTTAGACCATCCTGTAAGATGTTTGTTTTATGGCAGGAATCTGTGGTAGCTCCCAACTTGCAGTCATTTGTGAACTTGGTCAGCCTTTCCCTTAACATAAACCTTTAACTTTGAAAATTAGATGCCAATGAGTAGCATTCCTAGTGCAGAGCTTTGAGGTACAATGCTGGTGATCAATCTCTTATTGGAGGTGGTCTCGCTGATCCTAACTTCCTCAGTCCTATCTATAAGCCAGTTGCGAATCCACTGAATTATGTATAGGTTTATACCCCATACAGTGAGTATGTCAACTATACAGAAGTGGGATATCGTATGAAATGCCTAAGCCAGATCCAGATAGGCAGTGTTCAACATTTTTAGCTCATCCACTGCCTTGGTACCTTTCTCAAAGAAGTCCATCAGGTTGACCAGGCATGGCCTTCCTTTGATAAAGTGAAACTGGGATGGCTCCAGTGTCTGAAGTTCGTCTACGTCTTTCTTGATGATTTCCATGATAATGCATTCCATGGATTTGCATATTAGACTAGCCGGCCTAATGGGTCTGCAACTTGTGCAGTTGGTAGATGGTGCACCCATGTGAAGTGGGATAACCATCACTGCCTTCCATTCTTGTGGTAGAAAACCTGTTTTGAGGCTATACTTGAAAAGGGACTCATTTAGTCCTGATAGGTCATGTTTCAAGCTATTTAGAAGGCATCCCAGGATGTTGTCAAAGCCCATTGAACCTTTTTTTTTTTTTTGGCTTTAGCAAGCACCACTAGGACCTGCTCCTGGTAATACGGGGGGGGTATGACTTTAACTATTTCCTGTGGGAAGGCAGGGGGTGTATGGGGGGGTGAAGTTTTAGATGAATTTACCAGGCGGCAGATCCACTACATTACTCTGCTCAGTAAAAGGGCACCACTGACCACCAGTTAGGGATACTACTGTGTGCTGACATTGAGGTTATGGACATAGCTGTAGAATGTCTTGTGGTTGTCTTTAGTCTGCGAGGTTATCTTCACCTCATAATTTACTTTGTTGGGCTTAATTAGTCCTCTTAATTTTTTGTTACGTTTATTCGGAGAGCTCTTATCATTATGGAAGTTGTTCTTCCTGATTTTACCACTGACTTTTTTCCTTTTGTTATATACCTTATTAAGGTTAGGACTCCACCAGTGTGGTTTGTTTTGGCTTACTTTTAGTAAGTACATCAGTCTCAATACAGCCATTTACATGGTTGTACAGGGCCTCTGTGAACAATTCTGAACAGGTTGTTGTGAATTTGGGATTAGTATGGGCAATGACTTTTATGTACTTTGCTTTGGAATAGTTCCTAACAGTTACAGGGTTTGCTAAGGTTACTATGTTGATTTTTATTTCAAAGATGACACGTTTGTGGCTCGATCTCACCATTAAGCAAGTGACACTGGCTGTGTGCAGCACTATGCAATATTGGTGAGTATCAGGTCTAGTATGTTTGAAAGTTGAGTGGATGTATGGGCTATCTTGTGAAGGGTATTTATTTTAATAAAGTCCAAGAATTTTTGTACCTGCAAGTTTGTCAGTGTGTTTCCTAGTGTATACAGGAGTAGTTAAAGTCTCCCTTCTCAGTATTTGGTTTAATGGTGAATGTCTCCATTAGGTCTAGGTATGAGCTGTGGGATTCTTGCAACATAGAGGGTGACCTATAGCTTGCTAGGATATAGTTGTGGTATGGCGCTTTATCTACGGTGATCTGCATATGGATGAACTCCAGGGCATTGTCCTGGTTAACCAATCTAGAGGTATAATTCCTGCTAATGTAATGATACTTTCTACGGTTTAAGTACAGTTTACTTATAGATAAATGTAAAAATTAAAGTTCATTTCCCAAAACAAACTTAAATGATAAGCACACTTTTTGTACAATGCTGTTTTAACTCACAGTCCAGAATTTAAAACAGACAAACTCATGGATCTGTTTAAGCTAGAACTCCCTAACAAGAACAGAGCAGTTTTTCCATCAGCAATTCAGTTCTCCTTCCACATAATGTTTTGCTATTACATCTTCAGTAAACCCACCTGACTTCCTTCTTTGGTATTTCAAAGCTTTAAAGCTTTCTATGGTCACCTTCTGCCTAGAATTTCCACTCTGGGCACATAATCCTTCTGTTACTAATATCTCTGTAATTATAGTCTTCAATTCTTCTTTAAATAGCATTTTTCAGGTGATGAACATTTCCTGGGCCATCAACATGAAGTATTCTTGTATGACCCTAGGTATGAATGCTGATACATGGTTCTTATTTTAACATATGGCATATGTACTACACTTCTAATGCACTGCACAGCTCAATCTCTTAGCAAAAGAAGCCTGGAAAAAAAACAAAATAATACAGGGAAGCAAATGCCCCCAAATAGGGACGCATTTTAACCATTGCTGTTATAAACTGATAAAGTTGCTAGAATAAAAGATTTTGTGTTACCATACATTTTCTAAAAGATATGAAGTCTGAAACTCAAATGTCTGTCATTATTTAGTGAATTCAATTCTTACTGATTTGCCAGGAAAAAAAAACAAACTTTATGAGGAATATACCAAAAATATCAGGCTAAATGTGGACATTCTGTGAAAATCTGGACAGTTGCTTCACAGCGTTTCTGACACATCTAAACAGGAGTTATATATATTATTTATATATATATATATATATATATATATATATATATATATATGTATATATATATGTATATATATATATATATATATATATATATATATATATACACACACACACACATATATATATATATATATATATATATATATATATATATATATATATATATATATATATATATATGTATGTGCTATATGTAGTGGAGTGAACAATAACTTTACTAAATGGGCTGCAGCTATTTAAATTACACCATCTTTTGGGCTTGCCTGACCAAAATGTGGATGGCCCGTCAAAGAAAGGTATTTAGGCCATTTAGAGGACAAGAAACTATGAAGTTTAATTTTGTAGTCATTTATAGCATCGCTCTGTGGATCTTGCAAAACAAAATCTACATATGAATGCACATATTGTAAATAGTGATGTATTTTGGGTCTAAGTATATCAGCTATTGTAAAACAGAAGTATTTTTAAGAACAGAAAGGAACTGACTTAGACAGACAGGTATGGTTATCAATTTAAATGAGAATGTTTCATAATCAAACAGAAACTTTGCTGTATTAGCTAGGGCAAGATTGCTTAATGAAATAATGTTATATAAAATGACAGCTAAGATAAGCATATACAGGGATTTGTTTGCACTTTGTGGGGGCATTTGTTTGTCTAGAGCACATTCTCTAGAGAGGAAGCTACAGATTGTGCCTGGTTTAGAAATCTAGAGGAGACAGTGAATGAAAGGCTGAGAGAGAGTATGAGTGAAAGAGAGAGTGAGAGAGACAGTGGGAGACCTACCCAGGGTTCATAAGTCCATACTAGGCTATTCATCTACAGAATTTTAAGAAGCTTAGACCTGCATTCCCATAATAATTATTAGCTCATATTTTGCAATATAAATCTACAGACATGCAACAAATATGCATATGTTGGGGTAAGTACATATTTTCCTTATCCATAAGGGCCATGAAACCAATTGGTGCTAAAACAGTGAATTTGTGTTTTCCCTTCCATTCATCCACGTTATGTTTCACTAGAGTATGAGATGTACTCTGCCTTAGAAGGAGGGGTAGTCTCTTTGATACATACATACCCCTCCAGCATGTTTTGTTCATCTTGTAAAAGAGATTGCGGTCTGATGGGCAGGCTTTTCTGACACCATTGGACTTCCAAATATGTAACAGGTCTTACTGAACAGGGTCATTGAGATTGTATATGTGAGGCAAGCATGCCTCTCAGTAGCTTGTACGGTACTGCAAATATGGGACAAGGATTTGAGATGGTCTATATAGTTTTTATGATTTACATCCTTGATTTTTTTTTCTTTTTTCAGTAAGAAAGCTTTGTGTTCATTCCAGCTCTGACAAGTACGTGGACAGGTATATATTCATTATATTATATTATTAATATAGTAATATATATTAATTATATTCATTGGCTGGCATACTGAGTGCTGAATACATTGGAACTCTTATGTCCCTGGAACTGAACTCTAGATTCTTATATATAACAGTTAATTTCTTCATAGGTACATACATCTCTATCTATGGGATAAATTTTCATGGGAGGGCTTATTCATGCCTTTTGAAGGTTAACATTATACATTGTTTGGCATTTAGTTTCAGTCTGTGATTTTGGTGTGAGCTTTTTTTGGGACAGGCTCTTTTGTTGGATCCTGGTGTCCTCAGGGCAGTTTATTATGGCAAATAGCTTGCAGTCATATGTAGACTTTGTCAGCCACAAGCCTTTGAAATGAGCTTTTGAACTCTCAGTAGTAAATGCCAAAGAGTAGTGGCCCAAGAACTGAACCTTTGGACCCTTCATTAGTGACAGGTATTTTAGAGGAGGTAAAGCTACCTAAGCTTACTTGCTGTGTTCTGTCTGTGATCTGTTTTGCTATCCAGTGAGTTATGCAGGAGTTACAATTTAAATGAGAGAATTAATCTATGACATCTGACTGTGGGATGGTGTCAAATGCCTTTGCAAAGTCCAGATAGCATTTGCCTTCATCCATTGCCTCTGACTTTTTCAAAGAAGTCAACCAGATTAAGTAGGTAGAACCTATCCTTGATGACTTCAAACTGGGTGGGGTCAAGAGTTTGCAGCCACTTATATTCTTATTTATAAGTTCCATAATGATCCTTCCCATAGCCTTATGGGTGTGGCTGGTCATGTTTATGGGTATGTAATTATCCTGGACTGTTGTATTCCCATCTTTGTGCAAAGGAATGACTGTTGCTGCCCTCCATTCATCTGGCACAAATCCTGTTTTGAGATTAATGTTTAAAACCCTCTGTTGGGAGTCTGACAATTTCTGTTTCAGACTATCCAGTAATCAGACTGCTATGTTATCTCTTCCCATAGATGCAGTGTTCTTGGCTTTAGTGCATTGAGAATTTGTTTTGAGAGATTTGAGACAGAGGCTAGATGTGAGTATTTAATGTAAGACTATTGGAAAGACGACAGGGGTGAGATGTTAGAGATAAATGTGTCCACTAGTAGACTGTCTGTGTTCTCTCGGTCTGAGTATATGATATCATTTACTATTTGCTCTGCACAGTGCTTTACCCTAGTTGTATGAGACTGTATTGAAACTACTTGCCTTAAACTTTTGTTGCGCCAAACAACTTTTGTTTTCAGAAGATCTTGCCTTTAAATGCTATCGTACAATAAACTATTGTGTATTCCTGAGACTGGTGCCACTACTGCATTTAATATTCTAGAACAAATATTCTACATATTATACCATTATTAGAAAAGTAAGCAAATTAAACAGGATCTACTTCTCCATAAAATCTCCTGCAGTAAGAACTCCTATCCCCCATATAATATAGCTTTTGTCCTTTCCATAGTACTAACACTACACTTCTAACCTTTATAGATACTGTCAATAAAGCTAGAGATACTGGCAAACTAGTCTCCTCCTTATTTCTAGACTTGACTAAAGCCCTTGATGCAGCAGACATTTATTTCAAATGTCCACAGTTTCTCACAGCAAACATTTACTTCAAATGTCCACAGTTTCTCACAGCAAACATTTACTTCAAATGTCCTCACTAGATCACTCTCAGACTGCTCTTCTGTGGTGCAAAAGCTACCTGTCCAATAGGTGTCAATCAGTAAAATGGCACTCCACCCTCCCTCCATACCTCCTATTTACCACCAGTGTACCACAAGTCTCTATCCTTAGACCCCACCTTTGTCCCAGCTGAGTGGAAAACAGCAACTGTAATTCCCCTTGCAAAAAGGGGGTCCCTCAACCAACCCTGGGAACTATAGACCCATAAGCCTAACCAGCCTTTTCTGCAAGGCCATGGGGAGAATCATCATGGACCTTATCAACAAGGATATAGGTGACCTTCAAACTCTTGACCCGACCCAGTTTGGCTTAGTTAAGGGCTGATCTTGCCTGCTAAACATGTTGAATTTCTTCAAGAGTGTTACCAAGTCTGTGGATGAAGGCAAAACAGTTCACACTGCCTATCTTGACCTAGCCATGTCCTTTGACACAATTCCTCACTCAGATGTCATTGAGAAACTCACCCAGCTGGGGATTAACCCTTGTGTCACTAGATGGGTTGCCAACTGGCTCACAAACAGAACACTAACTCGTCAAAATTGGGGATGCCATCTTTACTAGCAAACCTGTTACCAGTTGTTTTCTACAGGGATCTGGGCTAGGCCGCCTACTGTTTGGTATCTATTTTTCAGAAGTCCAGGTGAAAATAGATGGCCTGTGGCTTACTGAATTTGCTGATGACTGCAAACTGGCTGCAATCATCGAATTCCCCAAAGAAGTCAACATAGTAAAAAAATGAGCTTACACAGAAAAATGATAGCTGTCAAAGCCATGCACTTAAACTAAACACAAAAAATACATTATCATCCTCTTCAGCAAAGGAGAAATCCCTGCTAATTATAAAATTAATAATAACCCCTAAATTGAAACCCAGTGTTGAAAGATTTAGGAGCAGAAGTTGATAGCAGCATTAATTATGTTCATCAGGTGTTCATAGTAGTAAGGAAGGCCTTCTACATTGTGCATCTTACAGGCAAGAGTATAGCATCCAAAGCTGAGGAGGATATAACTCCCCTGTCATCAACACTCATCAGACCAATAATAGAGTACAATGCTCCCTTCTGTATGTACCTCACCTGACATCTGCACCAACTGGAGAGATCGCAGAAGTTTCCCATCAAGAAAATTCAGGGCCTATAACACATGAACTACATGGACAGACTGATGGCCAGACTTTACTCAGTATCATATGGACTGCTTAGAGGCGACTTGTGCGTGGCCTGCAGAGCAGTCTCAGACCCTGCTTTGGTGAATCTGCTGCAGATCTGTAAATCCAATGGGGCAAGATTCACTCAATCTAGGGATCTTAACCTAGCCTGTGATATTAGCAGGACATGCTGGAGAGACAGATATGTCTTCCAGAGGTTGCCACTGTTCTGGAACAAATGTAAAACAGAGCTCCCCAATGACCCTATTTAAGTGTAACCTGGACAATTGGATGGGAAACCATAAATTTACACTAGGTGTTTCATCACTGTGCCTCTTAGACAGGGACAGCCAGTGTTAATCTTAGATTCACGTGCAAACATAGACTATATATCTTGGTCCATAAGGGAACAAGGGTATAACATGGCTATGCTTGTAGAGGCCTTATGGACAATAACGTAGTACCCTCCTATGATGCTATGATCCTATGTATATGTAAGAATTTTGAGCCATATATGGCTGCCTATCTCCTAACAAAAGCAGACTCTTATGAAGAACATTTCAGTGAGCAGAAGTCACCATTTTATCTAACTATTGAATCTGCAATATTCCCACAGCCCAGAAAATTACAATTGATGCAGACGGTATAGTCACACCTTTGCTCTACAGCTGTTGTGATGATAGAAGTAAATGTTTATAAAAGCTGTCTCCTGATGCCTTGACACCTTACCAGATAGACCTGCACTTCTCAGAGTTAAGATTCAGTGGTATGAGTCTGCACAATATCCTTACCTATCTTACACATTGTATTTGCAGACATTCAATCAGATGACAGAGTACATTTTGCACTTTTACGTCTTTTACTGCACTGACTGCGGTGATGGTGCTGCGGTAGCGTTGTCACCTCACAGTAAGACATTGTCCTGTTTGATTCTCAGCTAGAGCGTCTTCTGTGTGGTGACATGCGTGAATGGGCGTACCTTCGTTGAAGGTTGTGCGTCAGGGCTGGCAACTCAGCATGTAAAAATCTACTGCCAATCATTAGCGGACTGGAGTTCCGCTGTTGCGACCCCTAACCGGGAAAAGCCGAAAGACACAACAACAACGTCTTTTACTGCACTGTTAGTTTTCCACTTCATTGTTCAGAGAATTGTTCATTCTTATCTCATGACGTTGTCTTGTTTATGGACTTCCTGTACTAATGTCCTTTTGTCCATATTGCTTTGCTTTGCTGAAATGCCTCAATATTGTCGTCTGTCAGTATATTGCAAACTCGATGTGTAGTGTAGTTCTTAGCTTTTACTTACCTGGTTAGTGGAAAGCTAGCCTTTTGGTTGTTTACCTGAAAACCAGTAACTCTATATGCTTGAAACAAAGTTCTTCTCAAACAGTAGCTGCAGTCACCCACCTTTCAGAAGATTGTTTTTTGTGATGTAAAAAATATGACCATTTCTGGTGGTAAAAGGTTTTTTTTTTACAATTCCATAATATGACCATTTTCACTTGTATGCTGGCATACCAGTGAAGTTGAATAGACTTGAAAAAAGATTGAACTGTATCTTTGTTGTAGTGTCTCACCTTTTAGTTCATATTTTTCTTGACCATACTTACATGACTCTTTCGGTTGGTTGCTTTGATGCCAATGAAGTTCCATTTGCTTGTAACAGACTAAGCTTTTTTTTTTCCCCTCAGACCTTACTTCCTGGTCCCAGTTTTCAACACTTATTTTTTCTGAGTCGACAAATGTTAACTTTGGCATGACATGCTTGGTTGTTTTCCAGGTAGCAGAAATGGTTGCATGTGTGGACACCAGCATAATTCTATATGTTTCAGAAAAATGAGTTGTTCACTCACTTTCTTTGCTGAGACTATTTCCAGTCAAATTGGCAGTTTTGCATGATAGGTATATATCTTAGATCCACTACTGCAGGGAGATGTGTTGTTTAACGTTAGTTTTTTGCAAGCAAGTTAGTCACGGATATTTACAAGAATGGTATAAGCAGCATGTGGCCACTAGTATAAATCTATCTCAAGTCGTGGCTTATAGCAAGAAGGAGAGCTGCAAGCAGGAAGACAAGCATGGAGGGAGTGGGAAGTAAAAGTTGAGTGAGAGGGACAAGGGTGAAAAGATTATAAAGAAAATGAGAAATTAGTCGATAATAGGGGAAAGTAATTATGTATTATTAAGACATGAAAATATCTCAGCTCATTTAGAAAATATAAGATGAAAATAGAAGATAGAAGATAGGGAACATTGGCAATTAATTTCCAAGGAAGAAAGAACACCATTTCAAAAACTAAAGCTTCACAGTGTGGAAAAGATTCATGGCACAGAAGTACAACCGATGCAGCAGAATGACAAAAACATGAGAGACAAGAGACGGAAAAGAAGAAGCAGAAAGGTGGATGCAGACGATATAGGGTTGCTGAATATGCACATCATCACTCAGTGGTCAAAAGGGAACAATTATTTACCAAGTTCCAGCCACCTTAAGTAATATAGAAATTGCCTCATGTTCACTGACAACCAGTTAATTCTCAAACAAGCTGATACAATATGTGAGAGATGTATTTACACAATGTCACTGGAGGCAAAGCTCTAACATAAAAGTACTCCTAATGTCAATAAGGTTTTCAGTAGTACACATGCTGCACCCATCATGCACAATTCAAATCAGATATATAGACCCGCATATACTGAGGCACTTACATGTAACCTTCCTAAACCACAAAGACCTCCTAGACAAAGCACACATAAGAAATAACCTCAGCAGCCCCAAACAGACTTTTTCAAAACAACACTCACATCAACACATAGAGCTACATCTCATGGAGCCTCTACCTCTAAGGCCATAAGGCAGTGGTGCATAACGTCTGGCCTCGGGGCCAAATCCGGTCCTCGATGCAACACCATCCAGCCCCCAGAGAGTAACCAAACATTTTTTAAAAACGCAAACTTTCCAGCACGTGCTTACTTACCTAATTGACAGTAGCTGCTCACACCTCTTTTAGCTGTGGAAGTAACTATTCTTTGTTGCTTATAACTTGTAGTCTGTAAACATTAGTAACTTTCTGCAAGAGTTTGTAATAAGTCATGGCTGCAAGCCAGAATAAAGTTAAATGCAAAGTTGATGTAAAAAACAGGCAATTTCATGACTGCTGTCTTAAGTAAAAATGCCAGTCACCTGTACCTATTGTTAACTTGTAATGACTTACTATGTTTTGAGGTGACCTGCAAATGCATTAAGAATTCATGTAGTGGTCCTCCCCACAAAAAGGTTGTGCACCACTGCCATAAGGCAAGTCACCACACAATCCAACATTCTAGTCATTGGAGACTCCATTGTGTGACACACTGATGTCCCTCTCACCAGGCTGATTAAGGAGAAAGTCATGGTCAGTTGCTTATCAGGGTCTAGGATCCACCACATTACACATGCAGTCAGGTCATTGGATCACAATTACCATTATGACTCAAGTCATAGTCCAAATGACCTGAGATGTACCTCCCTAGACTATAAGAAGAGAGACATCATAGAGCTTTCAGAATATTGAGCAGCATTTTACCTTCTCCAAGGATGATGCCACAATACGAACAAAAGATTATTGACTTTAATAATTGGTTTAGATTCTGGTATCATTCTAAGGGGGTGCAATATTTGTCAGCATGGAAGGAGATGATCAGCAGACCATGCTGCTTTGCCAGGGATGGTCTGCACCTCTCCACTCTAGGCTTTTGAATATTAGCTAAAACATTGTCTTTCCCCATAGTGCCTTTTTAGGCAATGCCAAACTGAAAGTGCTTCCGACAGAACAAATCAAAACCGAGAAAATCTAAAGGTATTACTGTCCAATGTTAGAAGCCTAAACAAAAAACTCCACTCCTTGGAAGCTCTCTTTACCCTCAAGAATGCTGATGTCTGTGCGGTCTCAGAGACATGGTTTAAAGCTGTGGTCAGCATGCCAACAGTGCAGGATTGTAATGCATTCCACACATTTAGACCAGCTACTTCACAGGCAGGGGCTAAAGGTGGAGGTGTCTCTATTTACATCAAAAATAAATATACTTCAAGGCTGGTCAAACAGGACAGTGCACTTGAGCTGCTCCATGTTCAAATCAGCAGAGGCAAAATCCAATACCACTTTCTTGCAAGCTATATGTCCCCCTCTGTGACCCAGAAAACCCATACCATGCATTTAAACTTAATAAATAGAAACACTAACCATCCAATGCAATACCATATTCATGGGTAACTTTAATTACCCCAATATTACCTGGGAATCCTATACGACATCAAACGTACATTTACAGAGATTCATGGATTTTGTAAACATAAACTCCCTGGACCAGATAGTTAATACACCAACTAGGGGTGCAACCATACTGGATCTGTCCCTCATTAATATGGGAGAATGCTGCACACCACCTACTGTAATGCCTTCCCTGGTAAGGTCAGACCACAAAATGTTCTCCTTTGAAGGAAAAATAAAACCTGGATCCCCAGCTAAACCGGGAATATTCAGGAACTATATTAAGTGAGAACCTAGCAACATTTTAAACCCCTATAAACCATGAGAAGACTTCTGCCTATGCAGAACTGTTCACAGAAACCCTGTACAAGGATGTTGATAGCTGTCTAGAAGCAGCTGTACCCACCAGAAAGAAGTACAGAACTAACTCAAAAAACAAACCACCCTGGTGGAATCACAAAATCAATTGGATGTATAACAGGAAGAAGAAAATCATGGCAAAAATTAGGAGTTGCGACACCAAGAAGGATGAAAGCACTCTCATTAAACTAAACAAAGTCTACCAAAGCCAAATTTGAGGTAAGTTTGGCCTCCCAGGCCAATGACAACCACAAAGCATTCTTTAGCTATGTCCGCAAACTCAAAGGAAATACACAGTTGTGTGCAGAGCTCATTGTAAAGGGAGCCATCTATAGTAAGCCAGAAGATACAGAAAAAGTGCTGGCTGATAAATTCACCTCCAACTTTACTCCTCTCTCTCCCTCAACCTTACCTCACGAAATATCATCAAATATATCTCTCCCAACTATCACTAGGAAACAGGTCCTCAATGTTCTCTCTAAGACCAAAAACACTGCATCAATGGGCCCAGACAATATCCTAGGATGCCTTCTAAATAGCATGAAACATGACCTATCAAGGCTTCTGGAATTACTATTTAACTGTAGCCTCCAAACAGGCTTCCTGCCTCATGAATGGAGAAAGGCAACAGTCATCCCTCTCCACAAAGGTGGGCCATCAACAGATGCTGGAAAATACAGACCCATAAGTCTCACTGGTCTTATATGTAAAGCCATGGAAAGAATTTTCAGGGAGATGATCAATAGAGATATAGTAAACCTACAGACACTGGATCCAACCCAGTTTGCTTTCCTAAAGGGCAGATCATGCCTATTCAACCTGGTGGACTTCTTTCTGAAGGCCACCAAAGCAATGGATGAGGGCAAAATCATTCACACTGCCTACCTTGACCTGGCCAAGGCATTTGACACAATACCCAACTTGGGCATTGTTGACAAACTCAAGAGGTTAGGTACAAACCTGTATGTCACCTGGTGGATAGTCAGCTGGCTCACAGACAGGACCCAGGAAGTTAGAAATGGGGAATCCACCTCTACAAAGAGGCCAGTCACAAGTGGAGTCCCTCAGGGATCAGTCCTTGGACCTCTCTTTTTTGTAATTTACTTCTCGGAAGTCAAGGCCAATGTCAGTGGTCTCTGGCTGACTAAATTTGCAGATGATCACAAATTAGGAACTGTCATTGAATCTCACACTGACACAAATGTTCTCCAGGATGGGCTGACACAGACAAATAACTGGTGTCAGAGTCATGGACTAAATCTAAATGCCAAGAAATGCATACTAGTATCCTTTGGGAAATCATCCATCCCTGGTAACTATTATATTGACAACACACCCCTTAGAGATGACCCAGTCAGGGACTTAGGGACACACATAGATAGTAATCTAGCCTTTGATCTTCATGTGTCTACAGTGGTGAGGTAATCATTCTATGTTGCGCAATGTATAGACAAAGGTATGGCATCTCAGTCCAAGGAAGTCATTGTTCCACTGTATTCGGCATTCATCACACCTATCATTGAGTACAATGCCCCCTTTGGTATGTACCTAACCAGGCATATCCAACAATTGGCACATCCACAGAGGTTCCTCACTAAAAGAATACAGTTCATAAGTAATATATCCTATGCAGACTGCCTCAAGGCCCTATCCCTGTATTCTGTCTCCTACAAACGTTTGAGGGGAGATCTATTCCTGGCCTACAGGACATTGTCAGACCCCACTCTGATGGATCTCGTGCATATCCACAAAACAAACAATACCAGAATTACCTGTTCTAAAGATTAAACCTTGCCTGTGATATAAATAGGACCTGCTGGAGAGATGAGTTATGTATCCCAGAGACTACCCCGTCTATGGAACAGGATCCCCATCGATGCGAAGCAGAGTTCCTCCCTAATCCAATTCAAGTGCAAGTTGGATAATAGGATGGAAAACTGGAAATTCAACCCTTGTTTGGCATCTATGTCTCTGATGCAAACAGGTAACCTGTAATAGTTCATCTCCCAGGCCCATGCTTGCACATATCATGAGTATTAGAACTTGTCAGAGATTTGGGATGCACGGCTTGGCTTAAAAAGGCCCTTGTGGTCATTAGCCTAGTAAACACCTATGAAGCTATGAACCTATGAACATAGAAGAGAAAACCAAATTACTTTGCAGAGGAAGTGACCATTAAATAACTCTAAAGTAAATTAAATAAAAAGTAAAGATCAGTACTGCAGTGAGTCCTCCTGGGATATTAGACTTCTAATGCTACTTCTGTAACATTTTAATAAACTGTGAAAGGGGAAATGAAACACTACTGAAGACTGTGGAAGCATAGATATGGTTCCAGTTCATAAAAGCTTGAGCAAGTCAGACATACTGTCCATTGCTGTACCACATTACCATTTCTTTCAATTGTCCCTATTTTAGAGGAATGTTCCTATTTTTAGGCCTGATTTACTCCTGCACAGGATGTTCTGCTGTTTGGAGTTATGTCCTTGTTTTCAGGTCTGATTTATCCTTTCACACAATTTTCTAAATGCCCTTCATCACCTGTGATTTTTCAAGCCACTAATACACAGAAAAAGCACACCTCATGATCAACATACTAATACCACCAAAAATGTAAAGACATTATTGCAGTGTCTCTTTGAGAATGTGATTATATGTTTTCATTGTTTTTGTCACTTCCTGTTTTTAAAACTTGTTTCTGTGTTTTATCCAACATTCCTACTGGAAGGGGGAAGAGTTGTGTGCTATTTGGTATTTGGTTTTTATTCTAATTACATTTCAGTTGTTCCTACTCTTCTAGGGCCTTTGTTCCTATTTTCAATGTCTTTAGGTTAAGTGGAATGCCCATGACTATTCAAAAAAAGTGAACCCACACCTTAAGGAAATGGTGTAAGTTGACAGGCATTTGCTATGCATGTGATCAAGGACACCACTTAATTGCTCAATTTCTTCAATTTCCTGATTGCTATAGAGAGCTGTGTGGTTAAGTGATTCACTGAGAGGCTAATGAAGGCTGTGAAAATCAAAACATGGACTACAGAAACCAGGTCAGCGTTAATCCTCTGCACCAACTGCTAGACAATATAAGAATATTAAGAAGCTGTCAGGGCATGGGACATACGACAGAATTCATCCGAAACATGTAAGTCATGTCAGTAAAAGTTAATAGGTCATTCATTTGGATAACCATGGTTTTAGATAAACAATGGGATGTGAATGTTGCTGCCTTACATGTTAATTAGTAATTTGAAAGACTTGGTGTGGAAACTAGGGTTTTAGCATGGGTAAGAAACAAGGGAACTTTACCTTACATTAAATACTTTGAATGCATTAAATGTCTGTGTATATTGTTTTCTCTATTTGTGAAACTAATATCGTTCAGTTTCCCTTTGTATGACTCTTCTCTTGTCCTACCACCAATGCCATATCTTCTTGAAGTCTTGTTTTTGTGTATCATCCACTTGTCACAGCTAACCATTTCCAGTTATCCACAACTCTTTCATGAAAACATACTATTTAATTTCTAGATTGAACTTTGTGCACTTATTTGGAAGGCATGTGCCTTTCTGCCTATTCCTGTTTTGCCTTTCTCACTGAGCTATTTGTCATCAGACTCTACCCATACTTATTTGTGCATCCATATAACAGGAAATTAAGTTAAAACATTTCAGATGATATCCCATGAGGATCTGCCCAGCTTAATGCTTTGAACAGTTCAGTTAATTTTAACTAGTATTGCAGAAGCTTTACTAAGCATATTTATTTACTACTAATGAAACAAAAGATGTTGGTATGTAGGAAAACATGAAAAGAATAGAAACTGTTGACACATGACAGGAGGAATGGTTTAAATAAAAAACTTAAATGTGGCAATACAAAATGCTGAATAATGTATGTGTTACGATAGTTTGCTTTAATGGGTTTCGTACATTATTTAATCAATGATAGCTGTTTACAGCTTGAAAATTAGGGAAGAAGCAGGAAAGCTGAGCGTTATGTTACTGCAATAATGTGTATATCTGTAAGGAATAAGTCATGTAAATTTAAAATTTTGTTATTCCAAAGTCTACCTCTCAGACACATAATCAATCCCAGCTAAAATGGGAGAGCATACATTGGGAAGAAAAATAGTCTGAGTTTCGAAGAATTGTGCATCTCTCAGATGTCTGTATAAATGCAATTTAAGATAATAAGTTTTACAAATACATAGTAAGGAAATAATCAATAATGAGCAGGAAAAACTCCATTTAATTATTCTGTGTGAAGTTCCTTGAATCTCCAGGCCTGCTGTTCCAATTAAGAATTCTGTTTATAGCTGCTTGATTCTAAGCGCCTGAATTCGTTTGCATGAGCACATTAAGACAGGGACAAATGATTATGTATGAAAGAAAAGTGTAGGCACAGAAGTGCTTTTTTTTCAATATATACCAGTTTTACTTGAAATGGGAAAATGTGTGTGTGCACGTGTGTTTGCACATGTGTGTGTGTGTGTGTGTGTGTGTGTGTGTGTGTGTGTGTGTGTGCGTGCGTGTGCCTCTGTGCGCCTGCATTTGTATGTGTGTGTGTGTGTGTGTGTGTGTGTGTGTGTGTGTGTGTGTGTGTGTGTGTGTGTGTGTGCATGTGTGTGTGCCTCTGTGCGCCTGCATTTGTATATGTGTGTGTGTGTGTGTGTGTGTGTGTGTGTGTGTGTGTGTGTGTGTGTGCATGTGTGCATGTGTGTGTGTGCACGTTACTGCTTTTCATTTTATTCAGACTCTTGTCAAAGGTATGTGAAAAAATGTCCTATGTTAGGCCCTAACTGGAGTGGACTGCTGAGGAAAGAATCCTCCTGTCTGAACACTGCAGGTTTGAGTAAGGTAATATCTGAGGCTGTGACTCTTTTGGGAATGGCATTATTCCCTACTATCATGATAAATTGCCATATTTTGTAACATGTGCTAGTCTTGGCTGATGTTTCCTAAGAAACTGGTTATCGCCCCATACGTTAGTGGACAGTGGGACCATATACACTCCATTTGGTTACATGTGAAACATCTAACTCCAAAACCTGGATGTCTACCCAAATCTGTGCTTTTTTCTTGTCCTGTGCAACTTGCAGTGATGGCTTAGGCAGCTCAGCATAGATTTGCCCTATACTTATGTGCATTGCTAGGTCCCCACCTTGCTTTTCAAAGGCAATCTTCTAGCTAGATAAAGGTCCAGTTTTCTACCCATCTATTTAGCAGTGTTAAATTCTTGATCTGACAACCAAATCCTCAACTCCTCAAACATAGCACTAAGCACTTATTCCCTGACCAAATGATTGGCAAGGATTTCAAATGTGTGACCTTATACCCACTCACCTATCTGCACAATTAAGTGCTGATTTCTACCTTAGGTTTATAGGTTCATAGGTAGGTACTAGGCTATCTGCCCAAAGGTATTTATAAGCCTAGCCAGAATGTGTTGGCTTTCGCCACCCCCTTAGATTAGTTCCCTGTGCCTCTGTCCAGCAGGGCCACTAAACTGATCCCAGAGATAAACGTTCTGTTTCCAATCCACTCGTCAAGATTTCTTTTGAAGAGTGTTAGCGAGGTGCTCTGCCTAATGTAGATTGGGATCTTGTTCCAAAGCATGGGAAGTCTCTGGGACAGGAATCTATCCCTCCAGCACGTCCTATTTATTGTTGTGGTGAGATTGAGATCTATAGAGCGTGTGGCTCGTGGGGATAAGGTTTTCTTTAGGTGGAGCATGTCCATTAATTCTGGGTTGGACATGGCCTTGTATGTCAGGCAGAGATCACCTCTGAGTAGGCGGTATGCAACCGAGTACAGCTGTAATTTCTTCAGTCGAGCTGCATAGGGCATCTGTTTGAGGCCAGTGATCCTCTTGGTGAGGTACTTCTGAGGTCTTTCCAGCTGTTGCAGGTGTCTTGTAAGGTACATCCCAAATGGGGAATTGTACTCTATGATGGGTCTGATGAGTGATGAGTAGAGGGGCACAATGACCTCTTTTGATCTGGATGCGAACCCTTTTGTGATTAGGTGGGTCACGTAGAAGGATTTTCTAACCACTTTGGCAATGTGATGATCAAAGGTGAGATTACTATCTACTTGGGTCCCCAGATCCCTTATCACATCTTCTGTATTTAGGGGACAACCACCTATGTAGTAGTTTGTGGGTATTTTGTTTTTTCCAAAGGGGATGACTATGCACTTTTTGGCATTTAGCTTGAGGCCATGATTTTGACACCAGGTATCCATCTCAGTGAGACCCTTTTGGAGGATGTCTGTGTCAGCCAGAGAGTCAATTATAGCCCCTAGTTTGCAGTCATCTGCAAACTTGGTCAGCCATAGTCCTCCTGTGCTTGCCTGTACCTCTGAGAAGTATATGCCGAACAGGAGTGGTCCTAGGACTGAGCCCTGGGGAACTCCACTTGTAACCGATTTAGAGTTGGACCTAGTTCCTGCAATTCTCACCATGTGGGTTCTGTCCATGAGCCAGTTGGAAACCCATCTTGTGACATAGGGATTTATGTTCAGGCTGGTGAGCTTGTCTATAATACCAGAATGGGGAATGGTGTCGAAGGCCTTTGCAAGGTCTAGGTAGGCTGTGTGTACCACTTTTTCCTCATCTATAGCCTTTGTAACTGTCTCGAAGTCCACCAGGTTTAGGAGGCATGAGCTGCCCTTAACAAAGCTGAACTGGGTAGGGTCCAGTGCTTGGAGGTTCCCAATGTCTCTGTTAATGAGTTCCATGATGATGTGCTCCATAGCCTTGCAGACCAAGCTAGTCAGGCTTATAGGGCAATAGTTCCCAGGGTCTGTTGTGGCTCCACCTTTGTGAAGTGGAATAACCGCTGCTGTGCGCCACTCTATGGGTACGTAGCCTGTGGAGAGGCTGAGTTTGAACAGTGTATTTAGGTGAGGGGTTAGTTCATCTTTGAGCTCATGTAGGACGCAGCCTGGGACACCGTCCAGTCCCATTGATGCTGTGTTTTTGGCTTTGGAGAGGGCTGTTTTAACATGAGTGTCTGTGATTTCAGGGACTCTACATTCTTCTGGTATGGTTATGGGCCCTCTTGGGGGTGAGAGGGGGGTGAAGTTTGCACTGAACTTGTCTGCCAGGATATTGGTGATATCGGTTTTTTCCAATGTATTTTATGCCATTCTGCACTAACTCTGAGCAGATCTGAGCATTACCACTTAGATTCTTGACATAGCTAAAGAATGCTTTGTGGTTATCTTTGGAGTCCTTGACAATTTTTCTTTCAAAGCTCGCCTTGGATGATTTTATGAGGGATCGAAGTTTCTTGCTGATACTGATCAGGGATGTCTTCCCTTCTTAGGATTTTACTCTTTTCTGTACTAGTTTCCTCGTTTTATTGTGTAGCTTGTTTATAGCAGGTGTCCACCAGACTTGTTTCCTTTTCTTGGAGGAGTGAGTCTTGGTTTTGCTTGGGATGGCATGATCCATGCATTCTTGTAGGTGCCCATAGAATGCATTAGTGAATGATTTTGCAGCTTGGACAGTGTTATCCTTCAGCATGGGGGCTTTAAAACTTTCCAACTCGGTCTTAAGTAACGTGAAGTTTTGCTTTTGAAAAGTTTTTCACTGTGTTTTTTTTGTCTGGGGGTGGGGGCGGAATGTGGATATCCAAAGTGATTTGTTTATGGTCAGATCTAACCAGCGAGGTGTTGACCTCCGGTGTGGAACACCGGTCGCCCATGTTGGTGATGACCAGGTCCAATATGTTGTCACCTCTGGTGGGTGTGTTGACCAGTTGAACCAGGGCCTTTGAGTTTATAAATTCTAGGAAACGTTGGGCAAGGGAGTTAGTACTTGAAATCACCCAATATTAGGGTGTTTGTTAAGATCACACTTTCATTTGTCATCCTCCTGTATTTTCTAAATGCCCTTCTGTACAACTCTGTTTCCACTTTATAACAAGCAAGCAAACATCCACTGACTCTGGCATAATTTAAGAAGTAAATGTCAGTGAGTGTAGAAATGTCATTGTTTCTCGCTATCCTCTGCCTCTAGCTTCTGCATTCACTCAGATGCATTGAGTTCCATATACTTCATATCCACTGTCAGTTTTTGTAATTCCATTTAGGTTTTAATTCCTTTTGGGATGGAACTGACTGAGCTTTGTCTGTCTCCTGCATACTGTCTCCATGCTGCATTGCACACAGAGCTTCCACCATCTCCTCTCTAGACATTGTAACCTGCTCTTAGATTCCATTTGCTTTGCATTCCTTTCTCAGCTGTGCCACTGACATTTTAGCATGGTTGTTAGAAGAGCTCATTTTTTTGCCTGCTGCTAAACTAAAAAGGTTAAAAATATAAATTAACTGCTGTGCAAAGCCCTATATATTTTAACTTGTTGTGCTGGCAATCACACACACCTTTGGTAAAAGAACTTGTTTTAGGCTGAGTATCTCTCAATTTTAGTATCCTCTCCACTGCCACCACTGTTATAAGAGAGATGTTACCACTGGCACCAAAGTTATAAGTAAGATGTTACCACTGCCACAATTGTGATCCCCAGATGGCAAGGTGCTGTCATATCATGAAACAAATGATTAGCCCAACTGGAGTTTGAATTCCACCAGTGACAACCAGGGGTGAGAAAATATTAAGAAAGTACACACAAGACTGATTTGATTATTAATTAAAAATATATCCTGACCCTAAAACAGTAAATGGAATATGCACTGCTATTCTGAGTATGGGCTTCCAACTTATAGGTTCATAGGTCCATAGGTAGGTACTAGGCTATCGGCCCAAGGGCCTAAGTAAGCCTAGCCAACAAGTTTCCCTGGCTTACGCCACCCAAGAAAGTTAATTTCCTGTGCCCCTGTCGAGCAAAGCCACAGAAGTGATCCCTGGGGCGTATTTTCTATTTCCCATCCATTCATCAAGACTTTTCTTGAAGAGTGCTAATGAGGAACTTTGCTTGACATAGATGGGTAGCGTGTTCCAGAGTATAGGAAGTCTCTGGGCAGGAATCTATCTCTTCAGCATGTCCTGTTTATTGTGATGACAAGGTTTAGATCCCTAGAGCGTGTAGCTCGTAGGGATTGGGATTTCTTTAGGTACAGCATGTCCAACAGCTCTGGGTTTAACATAGCTTTATATGTTAGACAGAGATCTCCTTGGAGTAGGCAATATGCTACAGAATAAAGCTGTAGTTTTTTGAGACGGTCAGTGTAGGGCATCTGTTTGACACCAGTAATCCTCTTTGTGAAGTACTTCTGTGGCCTTTCCAGATGCTGCAGATGTCCTATGAGGTACATTCCAAATGCAGCATTGTACTCTAATGGGTCTAATGAGTGCCAAGTAGGGCAGAACAATGATCTCTTTTTTCCTGGATGAGAACCCTTTTTTGATGAGGTGTGTCACATAGAAGGGTTTCCTGACTACTGTGACGATGTGATTATCAAATGAGAGACTGCTGTCCACCTGGATCCCAAGGTCTCTTATCACACATTCAGCATTAAGTAGACTGCCATTTATGTGGTAGTTAGTGGGTATAGAGTTTTTACCAAAGGGATTGGCAATGCACTTTTTGGCATTGAGCTTGATGCCATGCCTCTGACACCAGGCACCTGTCTCAGTGAGGCCCTTCTCTAGGATGTCCACATCATTTGGGGACTCAACTATGACTCCTTGTTTGCAGTCATCTGTGAACTTCATTAGCCAGAGGCCTTCTGTGTTAGCCTGTACTTCAGATAAGTAGATACCAAACAGGAGAGGTCCCAGGACTGAACCCTGTGGTACTCCAGTTGTCACTGGTTTGACGTTATATTTGGAGTCTTCAACTTTTACATCGTGGGTTCTGTCAGTGAGCCAATTGGCAACCTATCTTGTGACATAGGGATTTATACTTATTTAGTGAGTTTAGCTATAATTCCAGAATGGGGAATGGTATCAAAAGCCTTGGCAAGGTCAAGATAGGCTGTGTAAACCACCTTACCCTCATCTACGTCTTTGGTGACTGCCTCAAAGAAGTCGATCAGGTTCAGAAGGCATGATCTGCCTTTCACAAACCTGAACTGGGTGGGGTCCAGAGTGTGGAGGTTACTACTGTCTTTGTTTATGAGTTCAATGATGATATTCCATGGCCTTGCAGACCAGGCTCGTCAGGCTAATAGCGCGATAGCTCCCTGGACCAGTGGTGGCTCCCCCTTTGTAGAGTGGGATAACTGTTGCTGTGCGCCATTCAGTGGGCACAAAGCCTGACGTGAGACTATGATTGAACATGGTGCTTAGGTGGAGAGCCAGTTCGTTCTGAAGTTTGTGTAAAACGCAGCCTGGGATGTTGTCCGGTCCCATGGATGCTGTGTTTTTGGTTTTAGAGAGTGTAGCTTTTACTTGCATAGATGTGATTACATTGACTGTGCATTCTTCCTGTATAGATATATGGGCCCTTTAGGGGGTGAGAAGGGAGTAAAGTTAGCACTGAACCTATCTGTCAGGAAGTTGGCAATATCAGTTGATTCTGTAATTTTCATGCTGTTGTGCTGTAACTCAGAGCAGATGTGGGTGTTGCCATTGAGATTCTTGACATAGCTATAGAATGCTTTGTGGTTGCCCTTAGAATCAGTGGTGATTTTGTTTTTGCAGCTAGCTTTGGAGGATCTTATAAGGGATCTCCAGCTTCTTACTGAGGCTGACCAAGGAGCTCCTCCATTCATGAGATTTTACTCTTTTGCAACAGTTTCTTCCTTCTGTTGTAGAGTTTGTTTATGGTAGGGGACCACCAGATCTTTTTTTGGAGGATTGCGTCTTTGTTCTGTTTGGGATAGCACGATCCATGCACTCGTGTAAGTGCTTATAGAGTGCATTTGTGTAGGATTCAGCAGTTGTAACTGTATTGTCCATCTGAATGGGTGTCATGAAGTTCACCACTTCTGTCTTAAGAAGCTTGAAGTTGGCTTTGGAGAAATTTTTTACCGTGGTTTTCTTATTGGTGGGTGGGGGCGGGATGCGGATATCTAGGGTGAGTAGCTTATGATCGGATCTGACCAACGAGGAGTTGACTTCAGATGTGGAGCAACGGTCTCTCATGTTGGTAATGACTAAGTCTAGGATATTGTTGCCTCTGGTGCGGGTGTGGATAAGTTGATCTAGACCATTGGAATTTATGAATTCCAGAAAGCGCTGAGTGAAGGAGTTGGTACATGAGTAGTTTTCCCAGTTAATGGTGCGGTAGTTGAAATCGCCCATTATTAGGATGTTTGGTTGAACCCTAATATTTTCCAGTATATCAAGAAAAGAGGAGTGGGAATCCTGGGGCATGGTGGGGGAACTGTAGCAAGCTACAATTTGGACTGCAGTTTTGCCCAGAGTTAGTTGCACTTGGATAACCTCGGATGCATTATGATGCACAACTAGCCTGGAGGTGTGGATATCCTTAATGAATATGGACACACCTCTGCCTTTGTGTTCTGGTCTAGGTTAGATTTCCTGGTCTTTCATCTTCTTTTTGTACCATTCACAAGAGAAGACATCAAGTCTGGAGACCAGCACACTCTAAAACACATTCCCTGTTCCTTTATATTCAAAATAACACATTTAACCCACTCCTAAGCCATTATATCAACACACTGAATGCAAATGAACAGTTAAGAGGAAAAGAGTTAAGAACAAAAAAGAAAATACATTGCATTTTTAACTCAATTACCTTAGTCTGGCATTACCTCTGGCATCACAGTGTTACAACTTTCCATACATAGAACATATGGGGACTTGACACCAAAATCAAGTATATGTAAACAGAGAGAGAGAGAGACAGAGAGACAGAGAGACAGATAGATAGATAGATAGATAGATAGATAGATAGATAGATAGATAGATAGATAGATAGATAGATAGATTAGATAGATAGATCATCAAATATGTTCTTATTCTGATCATGACGCTGCCACTGTCCATCTGTTCTTTCTTACAGACTACTTTCAAGTGTGTGTTTACTATAACATTCAGACTACCAACAAGTCATTCAGTACTGTGTTCTAGATTTCCATCTGGAATAATTCAAAACACTACATCATGCTTCTTAATCTTTAATTCCAGTTGCATCAGTATGCATTTAATAACTTAAAATCTAGCATCATCAGTAAACACGACCACTTTCAGGATCACTGTCTAAATGTTTCAGTACAAACCCACAAATATTAAGTAATATAAACATATTTCTAAAAAAATATTACTGTATCTTAAATATAATTTTTATGAATATGACAAATACTGACTTATTTATTTAGTCTATAGAAACCTGTCTAATTTCTGATATGCATGTATAGTATAAAAGATTATGATCAGGTCTTTGAGCGTAACCATATTATTGTATGTTTAAAAGTTGGGTGCCAAGAAGTTCACCCTGAAAGTGAAGCTTGAGAGGTGAATCTTGGCATCCATCTTGTTAACACATTATAGCAACTTTGGATTGGAGATTTGGATATAATTCTTCATAGTGCATAGTGCTTTATCTACTACATATTGCTTTAACTGGGAAAAAAAAGCACTCAGTGTTTTGCTGGCTTTCAATGTCATACAGCATTTAGTGAGTACTGTCAAACAGACAGCAACATACATCTTAAGTGAAGGAATCTATTGAAAGTCAAGGACAGACTATTAGCACAGACAGCAGGCAGAAACAAAGCTGTTTTAAAAATTCTGCCTCTGTTGTTTGCTTTAAGTACAGTCAGGCTTTACTGCCTAGAATGAGACCCGGTATTAACATTATTGTTATGACTGAGTCTCAAACTACAGAAGCACTTAATTAATCTGTCTTTTTCCCCAATATTGGAGTGATATTATGGAGCTCCATGCACAACATGTATGTATACACTCACTCACTCACACACACACACACACACACACACACACACACACACACACACACACACACACATATATATATGGGTCTACTTGAGACTATGATAAACTCCAGTATCACACACATAAAGAACAGATGCATGGCCAACCAGAACAAAACTCCAAAAAACACCACAACGGCCAGCGCGCAAATGTCAGCAATAGTTCTTTATTGTATCATTTCACAACTGAAACTACAGACTGGTTTTGGCTGCTAAGCCTTCTATAGTGCAATGACATTACCAAAATCTCAGTAGACTGGCATTCACATAACTGAGCTGAAAAGTATGAAGTTCCACATCAGTGAAACTTCACTAGACCGATGTCCGAATGCCTGACAGTCCATGCTGAGCAGAACAGGAAATCTGCTCTTGTGTACATTGTACTGGGATCTCGGAGTTGGTATCTTTAAGTAGCAGGGGGTTTGACAGGTGCAGGGGGGGGGTGTACCTCCCTGAAAAAAATGTTAAAAGTAAAGGTTTGTAGTGAAGTCATTTTTTTGGTGTTTGTTTTGAATATTCATGTCAGTGCTATGGAGACTGTCATGGATATTTAGGAATAACTGATAAGGGTCTAGGTTTATTGGTTGGTGGGTGGGGTGAGAGTGAGGGGAAGTAAGTATTTTTATTTGGATTTTTTTTTCTTTAATATGGTATTTGTGTGTGTTGTCCTTGATATGTTATAGGGAGGTTAGTTGGGATTATTGTTCTCTGTGTCGGGTATGTGAAGTGTAGAGTGTTTGAAATCTCAGTGTTTAGGGCTCAGTGATTTGAATGTCAGTCTACTGAGATTTTGGTAATCTCAAATATACATATATATATATATATATATATATATATATATATATATAAAGAGAGAGAGATGTATATAAAGAGGGACACAGAGAGATAGAGAGACAGAAGGAGATTATTTCAATTCCACAGCTAAGATAATGTACTTAAAAATAGATTGACTCTTTAATCACTGAATTCAAATAGTGTTATTTTTTTTTTTTTAGGAAGGCACCACTATACGCCTAACTACAAGAAGGCACAGCAGTACAGGCAAGAGGATCTACCCTACCACTGTGTTTTTATCTCCCAAACACATACCCTCACTGCAGCAATATACATGTACAGCTCCACAAAAATACCAGAGGTCCCAAAAGTTAATGCCCTTCAACCCCTCACAGCTCATAAAAGCAAAGTTCTTTTAATCTAATGAGCTCTGCGTTGTTATTTAACACTTACAATTCCATCTGTCAAAATAAGACACATTTGCTATGAAGAACTACAATGCACTTGCAAATCAAAGTCCTTTTGTATCTGTATATAAGTAGATACACCTAAACGTTTTTGCAGCCTTTATGCACACTTAGTAGTATTCATACTGCAAATCAAGCAGGGCCATACATGATATCTGTGATAGAGATCTGTGTGTATCCTTCGAGACATCAAAGCTAGCCTTTGATGGAGAAAAATTATTACTTTGCTTGGACTGTATAGTAACATATTCCACTGACAAGAATACATTGCGATAGGAATCTATTACCCCGGTAAGCCTTGCTTATTGCATGTATAAAGAACACTGAAATAGGAAGTTCAATTGGATTAGATCTTTCTTGGCTTGAAATGCGAGATAAAGGTCACCTGGGAAAAGCCAGTAGGCAACTAAGTAAATGGAAAATTGCACTAATCTACTGGGATAGTTCAAGGATTTAAGGTCTTTAAGGTTTTTTTTTTTTCGTTTATATTACAAATCATTGATAAGAAAGCTAAATCCAGCATTGTAAAATATTTTTGAAGACACCCTGATGATGAGGGACCACTGCCCTCCTCATGTGTGATCTTTAAGAAAGTTAAGGAGAAGACAAACACAGTTATTACCTTTTGGTTCTGAGTGTCCATTGGCCTCAGAAGTGCTACATTTAGATATCGTGAGTATAGGGATACAGATGGATATAGCCCCTAATGCAAAAATAACTTTATAATACTGAGCATTATTCTGTCTTTCGCCAATGTATAAAAGGTTATGTGACAGTAGACAATGGAATGGCCAATGATCTTTTAAAGTAAAAAGAGTTTATGTAATGTAGATATGCAGGTTTATTATTAGGGTAAAAATACACACACACACACACACACACACACACACACACACACACATCTGTGTGTGTGTGTGTGTCTCTCTCTCTCTCTCTCTCTCTCTATATATATATATATATATATATATATATATATCCGTAGAGATTGTAGTTATATGAATAGTAGGCATGTGTGTGTGTGTGTGTGTGTGTGTGTGTGTGTGTGTGTGTGTGTGTGTGTGTGTCTGTGTGTGTGTGTGTGTGTGTGTGTGTGTGTGTGTGTGTGTGTGTGTGTGTGTGTGTGTGTGTGTGTGTGTGTGTGTGTGTTTGTGTGTGTGTAAGTATAGATAAACAGACAGTGACAAGCAGGCAAGCAAACATATGCATAGATAGATAGATAGATAGACAGCTAGAATCACATATGGGGTAGAGAAAAAGAGATACTGGAAGAGTAAAAGGCTGAATCAGAATATTTATTTTATTGGTAACTTCAGTGATAAAGGAGTTTTGTTTTGAACAACATTTGGCATCAAGTTACAAAAAGATAATAAGTTGTCCTCCCCCACCAAGTGTTCTGAGTCAAGAGATAAGACATCCCACAATTAACTTACAAAAGTTGGCAGGAGAAAAAACTGACAGTCATACCTTCTGTTGTAAAGGGAGCTGTAATAATGATGATTATGTAGTCCAAGAAATATATAATTACATCAAATACCTGACAGTCAGCACCAAGCAAAATGAATACTGCAGTAACGCTCCACAAGTTGGCATATTTTCTCTGTTTTAATTCATTTTTTATCTGCTTAAATTGCATGCCTTTAGGCTGTCCTGAATAAACTACATTTGCTTTGACTGTGAAGGTATAGTGGTCAAAGAATCCATAAAATACAACAGTCTGATCTTCTTACACCCTGATATGACTTATTTACTATTTTTTGTTCATGAAAGTGCATGCTATAAAATATCACAAAATAATATTTAACAATATATTTGCCAATACTAGAACACCATTTTATTCACAGCTACTTGTCGGCCTTCTTTACCACAAAAGGAATTCATACACATTGTGCTCAGTAAACAGAGACGCTGTGCAGGGAAGCAATTGAAGAAACAACACTGTCAACCTAAGGAGAACAGAAAACAGCCGTAAGACATGCAGTGTGATGCTGAACACCAAAGCTGAGCATGGAGCATATTCAACTGAGGAATAATGCAAGAATAAGCCTTACATTTACCACTAACATTCAAGGAAAAGGAATAACACTCCAGTCTTCAGACAATGTAATACAAAGATGGTGCAATGGGCTGCCAGCAAGGCACGTCTGCTTTATGTAGCTGCCTGTATCCCATTCTGTTAGCCAACACTTTCAGGCCCAGACTTTCAAAACAACCAACTCACTGCCTCAAAAAAAGCCAGGCATATGTATTAATATACAAAGCAACATATGCATAATACGACAGCAAACATGCAGATGTATGTAGAGATAAGTCTGCACATATCTATGTACCCCAATGAGATGGTACGATGACATACGGAGTAGTATTTTTACTTTACAACAAGAGGTTCTCCAGTCTGGTTCAATGTCCCTCCCTCATTAGACCCATTATAGAGTACAATGCCCTGTTTGGTATGTACCTCACAAGACATCTGGAACAGCTGGAAAATCCGCAGAAATACCTCACTAAAAGAATCACAGGCCTAAAGCAGATGAACTATACTGACCGTATAAAAGAACTCCAGCTATACTCTGTGACATATTGTCTACTCAGAGGTGATCTCTATTTAACATACAAGGCCATGTCAAACCCTGAGCTGTTGGACATGCTCCACTTAAAGAAATCCCAATCCCTCAGAGCCACATCCTCCAGGGAGCTAAACCTTGTCATCACAATGAACAAAACATGCTGAAGGGATAAGTTCCTGACCCAGAGACTCCCCATACCCTGGAATAGACTACCCATACATGTCAAGCCTAGCGCTTCCTTGGCCCTCTGCAAAAGGAACCTTGATGATTGGTTGGGAGATAGGAAATTCACCCCGGGGATCACTTTAGTCACCCTGCTAGACAGGGGTCCAGGGAAGTAAATATTGTGGGAAGAAATATTCAGGGAATTATTATGGCTAGGCTTATACAGGCCCTAGGGTCAATAGCCTAGTACCATCCTATGAACCTATGTACGGGCACCTTGCATGTAGCAATCTGCATGTTATCACTATGTTTGTGGCGAGTTTCTCCAGGTACTTGCTCCCAAAGGCCTGTGGTAGGAGGACTGGTAACTCTAAATTGTCTCTAGGTATGCATGCAATGTGTGTGTGTGTGTGTGTGTGTGTGTGTATGCGCGTGCGTGCGTGTGTGTGTGTGTGTGTGTGTGTGTGCATGCGCGTGCGTGCGTATGTGTGTGTGTGTGTGTGTGTGTGTGTGTGTGTGTGTGTGTGTGTGTGTGTGTGTGTGTGTGTGTGTGTGTGTGTGTGTGTGTGTGCAGGGTGGCCTAATGGTTAAGGTGTTTGCCTTACAAACACAAGGTGCAGGGTTTGAGTCTCACAAGGGATAATTGGCTAGGCTTAAAATGGCTCGCAAGGGCAGTTAGCTTAGTACTAATCTATGAATCTATGAGACACAGAGAAACAGACAGGGAGTCTGGATGACACTGTAGAAAGAGAAAAACTGGGAAACTAAGTCCATTCTATACTTGAGTACCAGATTTTTCATGTTCTGAATGCAAACATTGATATACCACCTGAAAATATCAATGAATACTAACTGAAGGGTGTAAAACATTTTATGCCATGAAATATCCTAATCTCTTGTCTGCTCAAATGTTTCTATTACTTTTGTAAGTGTTTAGTGCATTTGCAGATCTGTAGCTCAGCCTATTTTGGCCTAGGTTAACTAACTAGCCAGTTTATTGGCCATACCTCACAATTGTCCAGATTTTTACAGAATGTCCATATTTTTGCTTCATATTTTTGGTCTGTTCCTCACAAAATTTGCAATTTTTTAGCATATAATTTCGGCAAAGTCACTAAATAATAGCAGACATTTGAGATTCTGACTAAGACTTCATTTCCTTTAGAAAATGCATGCTAACAAATAATCTTCTGTTCTAGAAACTAAGTGTATAAGAGCAATATTTAAAATCTGTCATTGATTTTGAGCCACTGTTTCTTCCCTTATTTTTGGCTTTGTCCAGCTTTCTTGTGCTTAGAGGTTGAGAGTTATGTCTGGTTATCAAAATGCAATAAAAAAATAACTAAATTAATAAATATGGGCACTATATACAGATGACTCTTGACAGAAATGGATAGATTTACCTATTTTGAGTTATCTCTCCTATGATAAATAGGTAAATTGGATGTTGTCAGTGCATGGCAGCTCTGCAGTTTTTTCTTATGCAAAGGCTGATATAGCCACAATGCATTACAGCCCAACAGGACTGAGTAATATCCAGAACACAAAATTACTGAATGGCTGATGACATCTCAAGTGTATGGGAGAAGAATGATATTCAAGATTTTCTCTTCTGCTACCATTTCTGACTTTTCTGACTTTTTTCTATCTGTAGGTACTCAGCATTTTAGGTGCTGACATTTTAATAGGGAGCCAATGCACGGAGATGTTCCCAGCATGAAAATTTGCACATATGCCTGCACAAGTATCACAGAAGGATAAAAACCTCACTACTGCCGAGGGAGCATGCCCATCCTGGGACAGGATGAGTTTGAGCAGAGGGTGGGTCCTTCGGAGGAAAACACTCCTTGACACTACTGTAGGATGCTCTGATTCCCTCACTATCCCTAACATGAGTCATAGATTGGTCATGGTTGCTAAAAGATTTTGGTAGACCAGGTAAATGACAGAGTGTGTGTGTGTGTGTGTGTGTGTGTGTGTGTGTGTGTGTGTGTGTGTGTGTGTGTGTGTGTGTGTGTGTGTGTGTTTGTGTGTGTGTGTGTGTGTGTGTGTGTGTGTGTCTGAAAATGTCAGAGCAACACATCATAATATATACCTCTCCAATACAGCTGCAAAATAGCTCTGTACTCTGCAAAATACACATATTGCCATGTGCATCTTATGTACAAAACAAAATGAAAAACAAAGCAGTTAATCCAGTTCTCCTTTTCTGACTGGTGGATGAACAGGACCAGTAGGGCTACAGTAAAAAAGAGAGTCAAAACTTCAAGCAGCATTTAGCCAAAAACCAATGAACACACAATATCAGAAGATCAATAGTTTTAAAAAAGAGATTCTCAAGCAAGACAACAATATCAACAGACATAATACTGTACATACTATATTCAGAAGAAAAACGATCAACTACAGTGCACTGATCTGAGTCACTGTATTACTGAATCAGTAATGAGTGCTATAAATGTTTGTAGTGAACTTTTATGGAGGGTATAGACTCACTGAGCAATACATGCATTGTTCAGTACATCACATTACCCCACAAGTGCATTTCTCAGTACATCACATTACTACATATATGAATCACTCAGTACATCATATTATCTTACATGTGCATTGCTTGGTAACCTTTTGAAATGTTGGGACCCACTACAATGAGTCCCAAGACATGGAGACTGAAATGCTAAAATAAATGGACTTACTTATACTAAGCCTGAGATGGACATTTCTTGAAATATTCCCTTTTCTCCGAGGTATGACAATCTCTGAGTTAGTATATATATATATATATATATATATATATATATATATATATATATATATAGTTATATATATATATATATATATATATATATATCAATCATTGATGGGGTGTATGGGATTTGCCGTTCACATGGGGGAGTTGGTCTCCTACAGACATAAGCTTTAAGGAGAAAAGCGATATTCAAGATTCTCTTTTACGGGATTTTTCATTTTTTATTTCAGAGTGTCGGCACTCACCATTTTGAGTGCCCACATTTCAATAGGTAGCCACATTACTTAGTATATCACATTACCCGATATATGCATTGCATAGTACATCACATTACCCCACATGTGCACAGTTCAGTACATCACATTACCCCACATGTGCATTGCTCAGTATATCACATTGCCCCACATGTGCATTGCTCACTATATCACATTGCCCCACATGTGCATTGCTCACTATATCACATTGCCCCACATGTGCATTGCACAGTAAATCATGTTACCCTACATGTGCATTGCTCAGTATATCACAATACCCCACATGTGCATTGCACAGTATATCACAGTACCACAAATGTGCATTGCACAGTATCACATTATCCCAAGTAATCACATAATCCCACATATGCATTTATTTATTTTATTTTACATTTGTTGACCGAGATAGTCTGACTGGATATCTATGTCCATTTTCAGAAGAGACCCGGGGAGAAAAGTTCCAGATAATACAGAACATAACAGATATGAGTCAAACATATTTACAAAGCCCTCTAGTAGGTACTCACAATATAGACAGTGTGTAATAGTATACAAAAACAATAGGTTGCAGCAAGCTATTATGAGCAAGAGATGCATACAATATTAGTTTAAATAAGGCATTAAATAAGTAGTGTTTAATCACTGTTAGTACAGGGACAAAGCCAGTGCTCTTTAAAATACTGTTTGAGGCCTTTTTTGAAGAGACTTCAAGAAGTTCCGAGGGTAAGGTTAGATGGAAGTGAATTCCAAGTTTTACCAATGACGTTAGCAAACAGGAAGCTGCCGGCTGAGTTAATTGCTTTGTGGGTTTGGACCAACAGTTTATTGGATGATCATAGTTGCCTTGAATTACTGTATGGTTTTATGATATTTTTGAGTGCCGGAGTATTTTAAGGGTGGTACAGAATTTTGTGTGCTACTAGAAGATGATTGAACAGAAGTAGGCTATGCAGTTGTAGCCACCTGAGAAGACTGAGGCTTTGACAGTGATGTGTCCCATATGTTGAGCCTATGGCAAATCTGGCCATATGGTTGGAATAGTAAGAGAACTTACTAATTTCAGTTTTGCTCAAATTGGAGAGTATGGGAGAGGCAGAAAGAAGGGCAGAGAGTAGGTGTGAGCAGGCAATTGCAGTCCTAGGTAATGGAGTAAGAAAAGGTTTGCTTCTATAAAATGAGTCAAGCTTCTTATTAATGTTTTTTATAGTTTTATTGATACGCAGATCAAATTTGTGATTATTGTCCACTATTACTCCTAAAAGCTTAGTATGCTCATTTGGAGAGATAGAGGTACTGGTGTTTGGATGTTATGGAGAAGGAAATGGGGTGGAAGTACTGGTGGGGGGTAAAGAAGAGCAGTTTAGTTTTGTTGGGTTTTAACAACAGACGGTTTGAGCATTGCTCAATATATCACATTACTCCACATGTACATTGCTCATTACATCACATTACCCAACATGTACATTGCTCAGCAGATCACATTAACCAACATCTGCATTGCTCCATATATCACATTACCCCACATGTGCATTGCTCATTATATCACATTACCCCGCATGTGCATTGCTCAGTATATCACATTACCCCACATGTTCATTGCTTAGAATATCACATTGCCTCACATGTGCATTGCACAGTATATCACATTACTCCACATGTGCATTTCTCAGCATATCACATAGGTTCATAGGTGTGTAGGCTAATGGCCATGGAGCCTTTACAAGCCTAGCCCATAGGATTACCCTAGCATCGTGCCACCTGACCTTAGTTCACAGTACCTCTGTCAAGTAGAGCCACTGGAGTGAACCCCAGGGTGAATTTTCTATTTCCCATCCACTCATCAAGATTTCTCTTGATGAGGGCCAGTGATGTGCTCTGTTTGACATGTATGGGAAGTCCATTCCATAGCATGGGCAGTCTCTGGGTTATGAACCTGTCCCTCCAGCATGTTCTGCTGACTGGGGCAATGAAGTTGAGGTCTCTGGAGCATGTGTTGCAGAGAGATTGGGATTTCTTTAGATGTAGCATTTCTAACAGAGCTGGGTCAGACATGGCTTTGTAAGTCAAGCAGAGATCGCCTTCAAGTAGGCGATATGAGACAGAGAATAGTTGGAAGTTTTTGAGTCTGTCCATATAGGACAGGAGTTGAAGGCCTAGGATCCTCTTTCTGAGGTAATTTTGCAGCCTCTCCAGTTATTGCAAGTGTCTAGTGAGGTACATGCCAAATGAGGCATTGTACTCGATGATTGGCCTAATGAGGGAAGAGTAGAAAGAGACAATGACCTCTTTCTTCCGGGATGCAAAACCCTTAGTAATGGGATGTGCCACATAGAAGGACTTTCTGACCACAGTGGCAATGTGGTGGTCAAAAAAGAGGTTGCTGTCAACCTGTGTTTCCAGATGTCTTGTAATGCCTGTGTTCAGTGGACTACAATCGATGTAGTAATTCATGGGAACTGGGTTTTTCCCAAAGGGGATGATGACACATTTTTTTGCATTGCGCTTAAGGCCATGGTACTGACACCAGTAGTTGGTCTCGGTGAGGCCTTTCTGTAGGATGTTAACATCACTTGGGGAGTTAATAGTGGCTCCCAACTTGAAATTGTCTGCAAACTTTGACAGCCAGAGTCCCTTTGTGTCGGCCTGGACATCTGAGAAGTAGATGCCAAACAGGAGAGGACCCAGGACCCATCTCTGTGGGACTCCACTTGTGACTGGTCGCCAGTCTGACTTGGGAGTCAGCTACTTTCACACTGTGGATTCTATCTGTGAGCTAGTTTTGAACCCACCTAGTGATATAAGGGTTGATGCCTAGCTTAGTGGGTTTTCTATGATTCCTGAATAGGGAATGGTGTCAGAGGCCTTAGCCAGATCAAGGTAGGCTGTATGAACCACCTTGCCTTCATCCACAGCTCTGGTGACTGACTCAAAAAAGTTGAGGAGGCATGATCTAACCTTCACAACACTAAACTGTGTGGGGTCCAGAGTTTGGAGATTCCCTATATACTTGTTTATTATACCCATGATGATGCATTCCATAGCTTTGCATATCAGACTTGTCAGGCTAATGGGGTGATAGTTCAGAGGGTCTGTAGTCACTCCTCTTTGTGGAGAGGGATGACTATAGCAGTGCCCCATTCAGTAGGGACAAAGCCTGAGGTGAGGCTGTGATTGAACAGGGCACACAGATGAGGTGCCAGTTCAGTCTGTAGTTCATGTAGAACACAGACAGGGATATTGTCAGGTCCCATAGAAGCTATATTGTTGGCCTTGGACAGTGCTGTTTTAACCTGTGCAGCAGTAATACTGGGTGGCTGGTAATCTACTGGTATTGTGACTGATCCTTTGGGGGGTAGGAGTAAAGTTGGCACTGAATCTGTCAGCCAGTATATTGGCACTATCTATTGGCTCAGCATAGAAGGTACCATTGTGCAGTAGCTCAGAGCAAATCTGGGTATTGCTGTGGAGATTCTTTACATAACTATAGAAGGCCTTGTGGCTGTCTTTACTATCTGCTGCAATCCTGTTTTCATAGCTAGCTTCAGAGGATTTGATGAGGGATCTCAGCTTTTTGTTGAGGCTGATCAGGGAGATTTTCCAGTCTTGGGACGTCACCTTATTCCACATCAGTTCCCTCCTTCTGTTGTAGCATTTGTTTTTGGCAGGGGGCCACCAGATTGGTTTTCTTTTTTTGGAGGAGAGCATTGTGGTTCTATTGGGTATGACGAAATCCATGCATTTGTGTACATGTTCGTACAGTACATTGGTGTACGACTTGGCAGTAATGCAACTATTCTCCATTTGCATGGGTGCCATGAAGTTACCCACCTCTGTTTTTAGGAGCCCAAAGTTAGCTTTGCAGAAGTTTTTTTATGGTGGTTACCTTTGTGTGTGTGTGTGTGTGGGGGGGATGTGGATTTCCACGGTGACTAGTTTTGTGGTTGGATCTAACCATGGAGGAGTTGACTATTGGATTAGAGCAACGGTCACCCATGTTAGTAATCACCAGGTCAAGGATGTTGCTACCTCTAGTATGGGTAAGAACGAGCTGGTCAAGGACATTGGAATTAATGAATTCCAGGAAACATTGGGCAAGTGTATTGGTACATGAGTATTTTTCCCAGTTAATGGAGTGGTAGTTGAAGTCACCTAGTATGAGAGTGTTAGGTTGGACCCTAATATTCTCCAGGGTGCTTAGAAACATGGAGTGTGGTCTTGGCACATGGTTGGGGACCTATAACAGGCTACAACCTGAATCACTGTCTTACCCAGTGTTAGCTGCAGCTGAAGTAGCTCTGATGTGTTATGTTGGGCTACCAATCTGGAGGTGTGCACATCCTTTATGAATATGGAAACACCACTGCCTTTGGAGCTTCGGTCTAAGTTCTGGGGCTGAAAGGTGTGGAATGAGTTATAGCCTGGTAGTGCAGGGGTGCTTTCTGCTGCCTTGAACCAGATCTCTGTTACAGCACAAATGTCAATGTTCTCCATTTTAAGGAGTGCTTCAAGGGAGTGGAGTGCATTTTGAGAATTAGATTTTTAGCATTGAGTGGCATGACCCTTAGATTGCATTTGTTTGTAGCTGTTACAGTGGTAATTTGGTCTTTGGAACACTGCCTAAAAAGGCACTAAAGGGGTGGCAAGAGCCTTTGCCAGTATCTGGAAGCCCAGGGGTGACACATGCAGGCCATCTCTGGCAAAGCATTGAGGTCTGTCAGTCATGTCATCCCAGGCAGACAGATATTGGATCCCCTTAGAATGACACCAGAAACTTAGCCAGTTGTTGAAATCAATAATTTTCTGCTTGTACTGTGGTATCATTCTGGGTGATGGCAGGATACTGCTCAGGGCTAGGGTCATAACCACCTGGGCTACATAATCCAAGAGGTCCTCCATGTCTCTTTTCATGTAGTCCAGGGAGTTTCATCTCAGGTCATTCACACCCACATGTAAAATGACAGAGTCATATTTGTACCTGTTGTTGAGGAACCTGAGTGCGCGCGTTATGTGGTGGATCCTGGCACCTGACAGGCAGCTGACTGTTAATTTCTCCTTATTCAACCTAGTGAGTGCGACATCACTGTGCCTCATTATTGAGTCACCTATGACTAGTGTGTTGTGCATGCTGTTTTGCCTTAGGGGCTTTGGTTGAGTGGCACACTGTTTAGGGGAGTTATGTGTCTCGTGATTAGTGTTGTGTTGTGCTGGTCGACTGTGTACTCTGAGTAACACTTAATTGTTTCACAGTATTGTGTATTGATGATAATCACAGTTGTGAAACAGTGGATTGTTAATCAAGCATTCCTTACTGTTCAGGATGATTGTATGCAGATAATAATCATTTGGTGTGTAATAGTGTGCAGTGCAAATTAATATCATACAGGTCAAACATATGAAAGTGTACAACTTAATAGCATTCAGCAAGTATGTGGGCAAAGGTCCTACACCATTATACATCATTTTATTTATTTATTTTTTATTTTATTTATTTAACATTTGTTGACCGGGAATGTCCGACTAGGTTCCACAGAGCCTGTTTTCAGCAGAGGCCCGGGGAGAAATGCTCCAGATGCATGTCTTTGGAATGTAGGAGGAAACCGGAGTACCCAGAGGAAACCCACGCGAACACAGGGAGAACATACAAACTCCACACAGAAGGCACCCCAGCCGAGAATCGAACCGGAGAACCTCTTGCTGTGAGGCAACAACGTTAACCGCTGCACCACTGTGCCGCCCAACGCCGGTCATTTGGAGTACAGACATAAATATCCATTATGTAGTGTTTAGACAGCATCTCAGTTAACTCATCCCATCATGACTACAACAGCCTATTACAATATACTTAAGTAATACAGGCCACTGACCTTACTTTCTTTTTGTCAAAATGACTTCCTGAGGCACTCCACTGACAAGCTTATTTGTGTAACTGATGCCAAAGTGTTAACGCATATGTAATTATGTTCTGAGCTTTTGAACTTAGAAATGGTATTAACAGTGGTCTATGATACTCCATGGCAACCTTCACCCAAATAAGGAGTACAGACATAGAAACAGTTCTGATGCTGATCCAGTTATAAAAAAGATGTGTGTTATGTACACATCTTATGATAATTGCAGTAAAGTGCACATTATTTGGTTAATAAAGGTGCACATTTACACTGCCCTTATTTCTGGTCACTATATATTTGAATACCAACAAATGGCCAGCACACAAAAAAACAGCACAATAATTATAATTTAATAGCCACCAAGGAGAGAAACATTATATACAACAGGAACAGATAGCAAACCTGTTTCGGCAGAATTGCCTTCATCAGTGCAATGGTTGAATTGCAATGATAATTGTGCTGATGTAGACAATTTTGCTGATGCTAGTTTGCTGACTGTTATTGTTGGATATAAGGTTTCTCTCCTTGGTGTCAATTTAATTATAATAATTGTGCTGATTTTTTGTGTGCTGGCCATTTGTTGGTGTTCATAGATTCAGTTTATAGGTTCATAGGTTCGTAGGTTCATAGGTTGGAACTAGGCTATCGGCCCTAGGGCCTATACAAGCCTAGCCATAACAATTCCCTGACTATTTTTTCCCCACAATATTTACTTCCCTGGACCCCTGTCTAGCAGGTTGGCTGACGTGATCCCCGGGGTGAATTTCCCATCTCCCATCCATTCATCAAGGTTCCCTTTAAAGAGGGCCAAAGAGGCTTGACATGTATGGGAAGTCTATTTCAGAGTCTGGGGAGTCTCTGGATCAGGAACCTATTCCTCTTTTTTTGGGCTGAGCACTCATTCCATATTTGCGTGGATCCTGAGGTTTGGTTCACAATGTATTTGAGGCATGTTGTACTGCTCCTTATGCGAATGTATGTATATGCATGACATTAATGAACATTACAGTCAGTACGTCGTAACATATACATGTAGATGGCATAATAAAAAAACGTCGGAAAATGGATGGCAATGAAAATTCCTTCATCCTATCTATTTCTGTATATAGCAGCAGTACTTGTGAGACATGCCTAGTGTAGTATGTTTGCTACCCAATAAATCCTTAATTATAACAAATGTCTTGCATGTATTGCTGGCAAGGCATGAGCATTTTTGAGCTGATTATAAACCACATAAGGGACCAAGCATAGTAATGCTGGTAGAATCACAGATGTATGCATGAAACCATAGGTCAGAAATGAATGAGACTTAATAATGTTAAATATTTTTGACATGATGCTGGAGTCAAACAACTGCCTGTCTGCACCAACAGTCTATAAATGTGATCAAATTCAATGCTGCCATCTGGTTAATATATGATAATAATGGTGTCCTCATAGTGCTGTCAGTTTGTCTTACCATGGAGCATCGAGGGTAAGCAAAGTGACATAAGGGCCACCAGACTATTGCACCCAAAGGCAAAAACTCACCAGTTTTTGGCATAAGCCATGAACTCCCATGTACTGCTGCTGTTCAGTGCCGGACATCATGAAAATGCTGAGGGCAAAGGGGGAAGAATGGGAGATAAGGTAACATACATATAGAAAGAGTTTTGTTTATTGGCCATTCTGGCAATATTTGTGGTGTCTTCCTCCTAGGTTTGTCATCATAATTATTTCATCATGCTGTATGCAATAAAGTAGCTCTAATATGAAGCAAACTGGGATAGGCCAATAAAAAACATGATTAAGACATAAGCAGGACAACGGTGGGTTAATAATACATGTATTCAACAGTTGCATGCATGATATGAATATACAAAATAATAAATAATGTTAGACATACTTGTGGATTGGATCCCTTGATATTATGCAACAGCAGTCTAGAGACATTAGCACAGTCTGAGCACATAACATAAGTCACACTTCACAAAGTTAAAAATCACACATTTGAATATACAGTAAGAAAAGACTGAATCAAGGGAGAATGCATGCATCAGACTTCGTGACAGTAAAGAGAATTGTAATATCTGACAGGATGTACATTCCATCCACCAGCCTAATAGATGTAACTGTCTTACAATAATGCTATCAGTATCTGTTTCTATAGTGCAGCTGGAATAAGCACATTTGTGTGATGAAAAACATAGTAGTTCAATCGAAAGGGAATTGTTATGGCTAGGCTTGTATAGACCCTAGGGCTGATAGCCTAGTACCACCCTATGAACCTGTGAACCTATGATCAAAGGTAAAATCTTGAGTTTTTGTCATAGTCCGTGAAACACGATTTAATGGCATTTACCATTGGTGATGATGCCAAGCATCACACAAATTCGGAGGACAAAACTTGAAGGATTTTTTTTTATGGGTTATCTCCTGCCATGTGTATCATGTGTGATTCTATTTTTTGACCAGATTAAACATATGAAAAAGGGGTTGACTGAACAATGGTGAAAGTGGGATATAAGCAGAGGTTACAATATGGGGGGAATAATAAAGGAATGTGCAGGATGGTGATAGAAGAGAACCATAGCTATCCACTTTTTCACAAGATAAAAGTATAGTTGTGTCAAGAATTTCATGAATTTGGCTAGTCACCAAATCAGGACTAAGTGGCAACTACTGAATACTGTTTCATGGTCAATTTAGCCAGATCAAGTGTGTCAAGCAGACACATAGGCAAAGTGGAGAGCTATGTGTGGGTGTATTTGTTTTGTTTTTTGTTTTTTTTTTGTGAGACAGGTGTTCATGCCTTTGTTTTGTGTAGGGACAAGACTGCTGGCGGGGAAGATAGTTAGGAATAAGAGGGTCAGATAGAGAGTGTAGGTTAAGTAGCAGGGCAGACAAACAGGATGTACAAGATAGACAGGGATGATGATGGACACAAAAGGCTAGGGACACCATGACTAAGGTTAGGTAGGGGACATTTCTGGATTATTTACATTCAGGTTGAGAACAGTGAGACTCTAGTCCTCACCCTCAGAACTGCCATCACTGTCTCCTGTCACAAATTCTTGGGTCAGTGCTGGGTGGAGTATCGACCTTGCAGTTTTAAGCAGGACTTTTTCTACTATGCTGATTTGGGCACCAAGGCCCCTCTCCTTGATGTCCTCTACCAGCCATGTCAGCTCATAATGGGTGGCAAAATTGCCACCTTCACTACTACTGCTCCTGGAAAATACCACTGCATCTGCAGCCATTGAAGAGATACAACAGACAGTTGGAGCAGGTAGGGCAGGAGTTGTGGAGGCAATGCTGACAGGTTGTGACCCAGATGTGCTGGATGTCTGTGTTACCTCTTGTGGTGATGCTGCCACCACCTGTGGAGGTATGGTAGGCCAAACCCCAGTGGTCAGTGTAGCACCCTGTGCTGATGGTCATGATTTCTGTTTCAGATGCAATGTTTCCACACATAAAATAAAAATGTAAAGAAAGAAAGAGAAATAAATATAAGAAGATACAGGGTTGTTGCAGAGAAACATATATAATAACATCAATGGTAGGTCAGATTAATATTTCAAAATATAAACAAATATGCATATGGTAACCTCTGCCACATCCAGATATGAGGTGAAAGCATTAATGTATCATAAAATACTTCAGTCTCACTGCTATTACGCAAATACAGAAATGCATGACTAGAGCACATCAGATTATATGTATTCCAAGCAAATGCATCATATTTCAACAATGGAATATTTAATGTTATTTAATATTGCAGAACATCATTTTTACATACTATTCTGCAATAAAAGCTAATTCCTGCTGCTGGCTATTAAAGCCCCACAGAGATAAGTTGATTTACACATTGCCTAATGCAATGCTCAAGAGCTATTGTTGCGGGCATGTATACTTGATATACAGGTAAGGTATGCCTACTCTGTTGTGTGTGTGTGTGTGTCTGTGTGTGTCTGTGTGTGTGTGTATCTCAAGCTCATGTGGACTGATGCTCTGAAATTGTGAAAAATGTAATATGTCTTAGATGTATTAAGATCTTGGCTGCATTCATACCTGAGGCATGTTTAGACTTTGCCTCTCTGAGGCATACCACTTATTCCCCATGCACCTCCTTCTTTCTACCAATGTCTTCAACAGCTGTGCAGAACACAAAACAGAAAAGAACTTTCTAAACTCCTGCTATACTCTGCTTATTATCTTTAGATTAGCAAACCTTTTTAAACAACATTTTACTTCCTATGCTTTAGTTGTTATCACCCTTTTGTTTATAGTGTTGTATAACTCGGCAACTACTGTACAAGATTTCTAACTTCTTGAATATCTCTATTGTTATTTTAATGCTTTGTACATTTTGGAGCTTTTCTCCCTGGGCCTCCACTGAAAAAGGGCTTGAGCTCAGTCTGACACTCCCAGGCAACAAATGTAAAATAAAATAAATAAAAATAAGAGGCATAATGAATAAGTGTATAGTCTGGCCAGTCCATGGTATCGTACTGGATGGTAATGGGACACTATATTTATATATTGAAATTTGATTACCAGAAAAGCCTGACTGGGTAGGAGCTCATTTTCCTTGGAGGACTAGGCAGAAAAGCTCCAGACTATTACAAAACATTTTAAGAACAGTAATTTTATAATCTTCAAAAATAATACAAAACATCTACAGTTTAAATAATTCCACCAAATTACATATAGTAGGAAAGCATTTGCTAAGAACAGAGTCAATTTCTTTACCAATGATTTAATATTTAGAGAAACCATATCCTGTTTATATAGAAACTAAAGCTAAGTTAGTATAATACAAACAGGAACTGCAACATGAAATGGCTTATGGAACATTTACCGAGGAAGCCGAGGGGGAGAAATTGATAGAAATATGGAAGTAAGTGAAGAAGGGTGAGAAAGGAGGTGCAATATATGAACAGGTACTTGATCATATTTAGGGACATAGTTTATAATGGGGTGGGAAGGACAGAGAGAGATATGGGCTAAGAAGTCTTTCAGAATTGTTTTGAAAGATGGGAGGGTATTGACCTGATGGATACAGGCAAGGGGTTCCATGCCTTAGCAACATAGTGCAAATACAGATAATAAAACAGCAGATTGGGTAGGTTTGTGGGCAGGCATGAATTTTTGGTCACTCGATTGCAATGAGCGACTGGGAACATAGTTGCGTTGAATGGTATTTCGTGTTGGACAAGCAGAGAAATGCTGGATAATTGTATACGTGGTAAGAAGCTGTCTATATGTTAGCGGATGGGGTAGTTCTTACCAATTTAAGCTTTTTAATGTTATACAGTGGTGGGTTCTAAAACAGGTATTTGCTAAAAATGTAAAAGTTTGTTATAAAGTAGTGGCAAATATATATATTTTTTGCAATACTGAGAAAGTTTTTGGCTCTGTAAAGCAACCCCAGTTTTTGATGAGGTTTTCATATGCACTTTTGTGTATGCAGGTTGAATTTAAGGTTATCATCCATTATCATCCCTAATCATTTGCTGTGATAAGTGACTAGAATGGTTTTATTAAGAGAGAGAAAGGGAACTTTAAATGTTAGGTTTTCATGAGAGAGTGATTTGGGTGAAAACATAGTAGTTTGAGCATGAGTTGTTAAAAAGCCATGTTTCAGTGGTGGTTAAGGCTTCCTGAGTAGTTTTTTGGAGGTGTGCTAGATTGTCAGATGAATAAATGAGCATGGATTTATCTGTGTACTGTATTAGCGAGACCTGTGGTATGAATGTCTGGAGGGTGCTGGTGAGAATTTAAACAGGAGATGACCACAGACAGAGCCTTGTGGTACAACGGCGGTGTCTGGGAGTAATGGAGAGATGGAGGAGTGCCATTTTACTGACTGATACCTATTGCACAGGTAGCTTTTCAACCATAGAAGGGTGGGCTGAGAGAGACCTAGTGAGGACATTTGAAGTAGAAGTTTGCTGTAACAAACTGTGTTGAAGGCTTTAAACAAGCTTACAAATGATGAGATTCGTTTGCCGTTATCTTTAGCCTTATTGACTGTATCTATATAGGTTACAAAGTGAAGTGTTAGTACTATGGACAGGACAGAAGCCATGTTTTGTGGGCGGATAGGAGTTCTTCCTGAAGGAGCTCCTTTAGCAGTTGTTTTTGAATACAATTTTTCAAGTGTTTTAGAGAGATGGGGTATAGTTGCTTTAAGTCTGAAGTTAGAAATGTTAGTTAAATTTCATCCTTTTTACTGAGGGATAATGTATGACTTTTTCCAGGGAGAGGAAATGTGGGATTCCTGAATTCACATATTTATAAGGATTGAGACAGGATAGGCAGTGCTACTGGTTGCAATTTTAAGGGACTCATATGGAAGATCATCAGCTGAAATAGAGCATGGCTTGAGTTTGTTTAAGAGTAGTTTTATATAACATGTGGGCACAGGTTTGAAGGTTAAAGTGGATGTTTAAATAATTATACCAAATTACACATAATATGAGAACATTTGTTAAGAATAGATACAAGTTATATGACAATGATTTAATATTTAGAGAAATTGTATCTAGTTTATTGATAAAATAGATACATGTTGGGCAGAGCTGGGATTAGATGTTGGGGAATCATTGGTTAGAGATGCTTTCTATCTATGAAATAAGAGTTGAATAGTATTGTGATTTTGAGTGGTCAGTTATTGGGAGATGGGTTAGGATTGAATTTCTGGTTGGGATGCAAAATTTCTTTAATGGCTGTCCAGAATTTTTACTCTAGTATTTACTATTGTTCTGAACGTTTTTTATAGTATATGTTGTTGTCTTTATTTATTTGCTTTTTAATAAGATTGGAAGCATTGTGAATATTTCAAGATATTGTGGTGTTTTATATTTTTGCCATTTTTTTTCATACTTATTCTTTATCTTCCACTAGTATTGTACTCTTTTTGGATAACCAAATTGCATTATTTGTTTTTAGTATCTTCCTTCTAGGGGGTGCAAGGCTATTTAGGATATTCAGGAAAGCTGTATTGTTTGGAATGCCAGTTGCACTGGATAGAGCCTTGGACAAGCCATTACAAGCTTAGCCTTATACTGAGATCTGGTAGAGCCTTGGACAAGCCATTACAAGCCTTAGCCTTATACTGAGATCTGGTATACCTACCCTGCAGCAGCCTATGGTTGTAGCATTTGAGTGACACAAAGATCTTGGACTCCTCCTCACACCACCTAGGGCTCTAAATGGAGAACGACCCTCACATTTGCCTGGCACATCTACAGAAGACCACTTAGAAATATCCAAAGAAGACAAATCACAATGTACACACATAGGAATCATAATGAAGAATAAATTGTTTAGTAAGTGTTTTCATCCTGGTGTACCAGGACTTCTTCAGATAATCACATTCAATTTAAACAACCATTTAAATATAATAAAACATAGTCATGTGGTAAAAACATCCAATGAAAAAACAAATAACATCCAAGAATATTAAAAAATTAAAATAATTAAAGTGATTAAAGTACCAAATCTTAAACCCTAGTCTGATAAGGATGTAACAATACTGTGTTCTAACAAATATTTCCATATATATATATATATATATATATATATATATATATATATATATATATATATATATAAATTCAAATGTAATAAATAAATTAAATAAATAATTAATGTAATCTAAACATGTATAGAAATACATAATGCCTCTGTTAAAACTTAACTTTTATATGCATGGATTTTAATGACAATAATCCATTAAGTGATATTTTGTTATTAAGCCCTGGGGAGAGGTGGCATTTAACTTTATCTGCCATTGCATTTCCTAGGTTTCCATTATTGCCCTCCAGCATCCACCACAAATGAGTATGGGTATCTTTTATAATACATAAAATAACTTTTTTTTAAATTCCTACAACCTGTGGAATGCTTGTAAAGTGCATTCAGTGTATTCTTTTTCTTAATGCATAATAATGCTCATAAATCCTAGCTCTTAATTGCCACTCAGTCTTACCCATATAAAAACTGTCACAGGATGCACACATAGTGATGTAAACTAGTCCTGCAGTTTGCAGTTACATTTGTAGCTGTTACATTTAGTTCTAGGGTATGTCATTATAGTAATATTTACATGGTCATAAATGTAGCTACAATACTACATTTAGACATTCCATATGATCTGTTAATGTTACATGGTATCTTAACAATATTTTTAATATCCACATTCCTTTTATATACAAACTTTAAAGTTGAAGAAGTGCAATTTTGATTACCAAGAAATTCCTTAATCAAATTCCAATTTTTAGTAATAAGTTGCTTAATATGTGTACTTTGATTAGTGTATGCCATAATCAAAGCCTTGTCAGATCCTTCTTCGACCTTATTGGCACCTGTATGCATCCCTGTGATGTCTTTATAAATAGGTGTCTGTTAGATATTTTTATCATGTACAACACTCTTAAAGGTAGTATTGACCAAATAATTATGGTAAACCCTGCCAGTAACCATAATTTTTAATGTTTCACATTCATTACAAAATGTTCATCTTGACAGACCATTCTAGATAGTCTAACAAACTGACCTTTTACTAAATTCCTTTTCTTCCAAAAGCGGTGGCTGCTTGTGAAATGGAAATAATTAGAAAAAGTAGATATTAAAAAAAATAGTAGATTCAAAAGTTTATCTCTGCATATAACAAAAGAATGAAGCTAACACAGCACTGTATAAAATACTTGTTTAATCTAAAAAATAAAAACAGTAAAAAGTATATTTTTAGATTAAACAGTAAAAAGTATATTTTTAGATTAAACAGTAAAAAGTATATTTTTAGATTAAACAGTAAAAAGTATATTTTTAGATTAAACAGTAAAAAGTATATTTTTAGATTAAACAGTAAAAAGTATATTTTTAGATTAAACGAGTGTTTTATACAGTGCCACATTAGCTGGTTCTTTTGTTTTACTTGCTGCTTTTGAATTTGTTATTGAACCAGCCTTTACCTGCTTAGTTTAATTCTGTTTCCTTGTCTTTGCATATCCTTATAAATTGTAATGTCCAACTAGTTATTCTTATCATCACTAACAGTAGAAGTGAATTGTAAGAAGGAAGGAGGGTTGTTTATATATTCAATAAAAAAACAACATTTCAGGTGTATCTTTTCAAAAAATAAGAATATTTTACTTTATTTAACATTTGTTGACCAGAAAAGTCTGACTAGGACAGTGCCTATTTTCAGTGGAGGCCTGGGGAGAATTGCTTCAGACACGTCTTTGGAATGTGGGAGGAAACCAGAGTACCCAAAGGAAACTCACACAAATGTAGGGAGGACATGCAGACTTCACACAGAAGGCACCCCCGCTGAGAATCAAACAGGAGAACCTTTTGCTGTGAGGCATAAAGTTGCAACACTGCACCACCCAGCTCATCTAAAAATGTCAGATATAAAATGAAATGTTCCCAAAAGTCCAAATGGAAAATGTAATATTATTCCCATTACCATAAAACTGTTGGCAAAAATGGGACAGATGCTGCCGCCATAGCTACATCTCTAATTTGCTTAAAGAATTAATTTTTGAAATAAACTAAATTATTAGTAAGAACGATCTCCATAAATTGCACAAGAATATTCATTTCCAAATTATTTATCGGAACCACTGAAGTCCTATATTGTGAGCAATCACTGAGAATAAAACCTTGATGTCAATCATAGCAAAAAAAGATTGTCTCATCAAAAGTAATACCCACAATATTTTTCAGATAATCCCATGAACACCTAAGGATGTATAGTTTGTTGTCCCAAAACTTTTTGAGTTTAAAATCAACCAATTTAGCTAAGAGCTCCATCCTAGTCTTAGATGTAGCTATGATAGGTCTAAGGGACCTATCATAAATGGTTTCAATGTTCAGACCTAGAGTGGGTGATGTTGACTTGCTTCATTAGCATGTGTTTCATCTAATTATGGCTTCATTAGCATATTCTGCCACTTGCCCTTGTTTTGATTGCTGGGTGCAATCTGCTGAGCTGTTTAATTAATACCAATTAGTGCACTTGCTGCTGAGCATCTCACACACACTCTTAGCTGTTGAGCTGTTTAATTAATACCAATTAGCACACTTGTTGCTGAGCATCTCGCACATGCTCTTACCTGCTGAGCTGTTTAATTAATACCAATTAGCGCACTTGCTGCTGAGCATCTCGCACAGGCTCTTAGCTGCTGAGCTGTTTAATTAAAACCAATAAGCGCACTTGCTGCTGAGCATCTCGCACACGTTCTTAGCTGCTGAGCTGTTTCATTAATACCAATTAGCGCACTTGCTGCTGAGCATCTCGCACAAGCTCTTAGTTGATGAGCTGTTTAATTAAAACCAATTAACGCACTTGCTGCTGAGCATCTCACACATGCTCTTAGCTGCTGAGCTGTTTAATTAGTACCAATTAGAACACTTGTTGCTGAGCATCTCAGACATCCTCTTAGCTGCTGAGCTGTTTAATTAATAGCAATTAGTGCAGTTATTGCTGAGCATCTCGCACATGCTCTTAGCTGCTGAGCTGTTTAATTAATACCAATTAACGCACTTGCTGCTGAGCATCTCCCACATACTCTTAGCTGCTGAGCTGTTTAATTAATACAAATTAGAACACTTGTTGCTGAGCATCTCAGACATGCTCTTAGCTGCTGAGCTGTTTAATTACTACCAATTAATGCACTTGCTGCTGAGCATCTCCCACATACTCTTAGCTGCTGAGCTGTTTAATTAATACCAATTAGAACACTTGTTGCTGAGCATCTCAGACATGCTCTTAGCTGCTGAGCTTTTTAATTAATACCAATTAGCGCACTTGTTGCTGAGCATCTCGGACACACTCTTAGCTCAAAGTGTAGGCGTTTATGAATCCAGGTCATAGAATTAAACAAAAATGTTAAGTAAAGTAAAAAAAAATCATTAAAATCCAACAGTATTGTTATAAATCTACTTTGTACAATGTAGTAGATAAACATAAATTACATCACAATTCAATAGTACTTATTTGTGATTAATAAAACAAGGTACTTTGATTTGATGCCAGTTATCAAGTTGAGGTGGAAAGAGTGATGGCACTGCAGATAATATGATTAAACGAGAGAGATCAAGCAGTTGATTAATACTTTGACAGGGAGTGAGAAATGATACAAGAAAAATTTGCATTTTCAAACAGTGTGTGTAATAAAACAACAAATTGCACATAGCATTAGGATGTAGTGAAATAGTGTAAACTGTCCAATGGAGATTGTAATACTTCTACTGTACTGCTTATTGTGGCTAGTTTTTGTGCGTACTGATGCATATTTTTCACCTATGTGTATTGTTCATATCTATGTAGTGTTTTCAGCAAAGAGGGTTGTCGACCCTGCACAAATGCCTATGACAACATTCGAGTAGCAGTGCCAAGTAGATGTATATCTATAAGGTTCTGAAGAAAAGTGAATCGCTATGATGTTGAAATGCAGAATGTTTTATATATATATATATATATATATATATATATATATATATATATATGTGTGTGTGTGTGTGTGTGTGTGTGTGTGTGTGTGTGTGTGTGTGAAATTCATACATATAATTGAACATTCATAATGTCGAATGTTTTATATGCCGGCATAAGTCATTAAAACTCACATGATCACTTTTGTCAGCATTAAGTACACATGAAATGGTGGAGATTGTAGAATTTGCCCATTCCTCACTGTAGAGTGATCTTGGATTTGGTATACATTATTAACAGGAGGTGCAGGGGGGCTTGCTCCCCTAAAAAAAAAAAAATAAGTGTTTTTTTTTTGGTGTTTTGGCTTTGAATCTTTCAGGATCAGTGTTAGCCATTTGACATTTGTGTATTTTGATTTTTCAAAGTACATCTATATATATATATATATATATATATATATATATATATATATATATATATATAGGTCTAGGACATTTCACTGAATGCACATTTCACTGAAAGTCAAGTTAGTGTGCACTTTTCACTGAAAGCTCAAGTCACTGAAAACACAATTCACTGAAACACATTTCACTAAAAGTTATATATGTCTTTTTACCCACTGTAGTGTGACCCTGGAGTTAGTATATATAGTAAGGGGGTGGGGGGGCATATTTTAAATATTTTTAACTATATACATGGATGCTTGCAATTCTAATATATTAATCTTTTCCGAACATAATATATACTTAAAATATGTGGGGGGCTACAGCCCCAACACCCTCCAATGTGGGGACGGTGCCCCCCATTCCCCTTTAGTATATATGCTAACTCCAGGGTTACACTACAGTGTTGAAAAGGTCATATATATCTTTTAGTGAAATGTGTTTCAGTGAATTCAGTTTTTAGAGATTTGTGCTTTCAGTGATTTGTGTTCAGTCATTTGAGTTTCAGTGAAATGTGTATTCAGTGAAATGTCTTAGACCCATATATATATATATATATATATATATATATATATATATATATATATATATATATATATATATATATATATATATATATATATATATATATATATATATATATATACACACACACACACACACACACATATATATATATATATATATATATATATATATATATATATATATATATATATATATATATATATATATATATATATATACATATATTAACACACATATATGTTTATTTATTTAGTTGACATTTGATTACCTGGACAGCCTGACTGGGTAGAATACCCATTTTCAGTAGAGGCCCTGGGAGAAAAGCTCCATTAAATGTATAACAAGAACATCTTACATAGTTAATTACAAAGCATAAAACATGAAATAAGAAATAACCATCTACATAATTGAAAACAAAGCATAAAACACACCCAGTATATGGGTGAAACCAGAGAGCCATATACATACATTTATCACAGGAGACTTATCAAGCTTGCAGGCATTTTTCAAAGAAGATTAAGAAATTATAATTGCAGACATATACTTTACAGAGAGAAGTTGAACAATATAAGGCAGATAATGTATTTTACTCAGTAGGTAAATTTGCACCATTAAAGGAAATTAAGTACAGTTATATTTTAACAGTAAACAGAAGCTAAATAAGTGGTAAGGTTATATGAATATCTTACTGAGATGCTCAGATAGAAAAGGTTGTTGCAGAAAAATAAAGTAGTTAGAATAGGTGAGGTAATGATGAGCAGTGACGGAAAAGATGAAGAAGTTAAGTAAGATATTCAATATTGGATGATAGGTGGGTGTGATACAGTGGGTAGATAAGAAAATATAGTGTAGTATAGGGACATTTGATGAGAAGGGGATGAGTATAAGTTAAAGAGCTGATCACCAAGGTGATTACTGTGAAGATATGTGGGATTGATGGAGACTAATGGGGAGGGAATGGGAGAGAGGCTTTTGTAGTAGAGTAGGAGAGGACTGGGTTGCAGTTGATAGAGATGAAGATAGCTAGAAAAAGTGTGAGGAGGAAGATAGCAAAGATAAAAGGTTGAGAAAGGAATGGAGCTGGGGATAATGTAAAGAGAAGAAGGAGAGTTGATGGAGAACATTATTGTAGTAGGGATGGAGGAATAAAGAGAGTGCAAGAAGTGTAGCTGACGTAAAGAAAGGTGGGGGGAGTGTGGATTAAGTAGAGAAAGTTGAGGAGAGGGTGGGAGATGCTGAAGATTGAGGTACAATATTGACGATAAAAGGAGAGAGTTAGAAGTGGAATCAGCTTGGTTTGAAGCAGGGACAAATACTTGCCTTGAGAAGGTATTCTTTTAATTTGAACTTAACTTTCTTGAGGGTTGATATAGTTCTAATATCGAGAGGTAAAGCATTCCATAATTTAGTCACTGAACATTAGTAGAGGCATTGTCCAGCATTTTTCTATGGTCTATGTAGAGTCAGTAGCTGCTTATTTGCAGAACGGAGAACCCTAGCAGGTATGGACATTTATAGATATGGGACAAAATCTATACCCACTCTGCATAGCCAAGCTATGGAATTCAATCCAAAATTCAATTGAACTATATTTAGCCTCCATTTATTTAATTCTTCCACAAAGAATTTCTCAGTAACTCATGGCTATGCACATGCATCTCACCTGTATGAGCTACATCAATAAATACTTCACATTCATACTAACTGCTCAAAATACTACCTAACTGTACCTTTCAACCTCTGCCCTTTCAACATTCTTAGAGGTTATTATTTCTTTAGAATATATATTTTATTAATTCCTAGCATAATAGACTGTCCTTCTAATACTCTTGTATATGCTGGTCATCATATTTGCCAGTTTTAATTTTTTTGTGTGATGTTTTAGATGAATCAAACTCTTTGGAGCTTTTCTTCCTGGGCCTCCACTGAAAATGGATATTTACTACCCAGTCATACTTTGCTAGTAAACAAATGTCATTAAATGATTAAATATAGATGGCTTTAAAGTTAGAGAGATACATGTATGAGTACAGAAATGTGTGTGTGTGTGTGTGTGTGTGTGTGTGTGTGTGTGTGTGTGTGTGTGTGTGTGTGTGTGTGTGTGTGTGTGTGTGTATACATATAACTAAAATGAAAGCCAAACCTGCATACACTGCCATAGTATGTTGGATAAGAATCTGCCAATAGACCAGTGCATATCCCACATCAACACTTTTTGTTTATTGTACTTTACTTACTCCAATAGTGGAACAATTGTTGGAATTCACACTTGCATATGTGCAAGTAAAACCATAATGTAAGCAGACCCAACAGATGCATATGTTCATAAGTGGTTACTGGACTATTGACCCAAAGGTCTTTATAAGCCTAGCCGTGTGTACCCAATATAATAATATAGAAATCTAGTATAAAGGATCTTGCCAAAACTAGAGATCATAGTTAGCAATGACTGCCCATATCTAGGAGGGTCTCAGGTGAAATCCCAATCAGGAATTTATGGTTTCCCATCCAACCATCCAGGCTACACTTAAACAGTGCCATAGAGGGGCTCTATTTGATGTGAATTGGTAGCCTATTGCAGAAGAGTGGCAACGTCTGATAGACATAGCTGTCTCTCTAGCAGGTCCTATTTATGTCACAGGCCAGGTTAAGGTCCCTAGAGAGAGTGACCCTCATTCATGTGAGTTCCAGATGTGCAGCATTTCACTGCACATTGCACTGTTAATTGGATACAATCAGCACTTTCAGTATTACTATTCCTTTGAATATTACACTTGAATACTGTTTGCTACATTGCCTTTTTAATTACTCTGAAAACTTAGAAATAGTATGTCATGGGACTTTTCAGAATCAAACCCATAATTTTGACAGCCCACATTCAAGACTCTTTCATTTTCAATAGTAGAATACTCATAGCAATGAAATTTGTGATACCTGTGTTAAATATTTCTATGAAGAAGGAACTAAACAATATTCCTTCTTTGTCTCCTGAATTACAGCAATGTGATCAGTAAATTAGTATGGGGATATGCTGCTGAATCATATTTATTTTTTTTATTTAAATTTTATTTGCTCAGTAACCAGGAAAGTGACATGTTTCTTCTTGGACCCCTTTTATCCACAACACGGGCTGCAAGAGCAAGTGCAAATGTAACATATTTATGGACAATTTATAGCTACCAATCAGCTAGCATGACTTTTGATGGTCGAAGAAAAAGACCATGACATGAGCCGAACATGCAGAACCCCATACAGACATTGAACAGGAGGCTAAGACGGAACTCCATACCATGAATGTATGAGGCCAAGATTTTACAAGCAAACCAGTAAAGTTATTTCCACGTGCCATGGACTTAATAATATCAAAACTGACCGTTGACTGACTGTGATGATAAAACAGAGAAAGATAACATTTAGTATTAGGAAAATCAGTTGCCTTAACTATGCTTTCTCTTTCAAGTCTTGTTATTAATACAAAAATATGCACATCTTAACCATGGATATCACATTTAGAACAAAAGGCATGAAGCATATCTAAGTGTCAAAACCTTTGGGAACATTAACTGACATTGTAGCAGGTAGTATGTAAACCCATGAAAATAAGTGAACAAATCTCCCGAGACAGAAAGAAAGACATCACATGCCTTGGTTAAGAGCTACCTTAACATTTAAAAACCAGAAGAAAGAAAAGACAGCTAAGGGTGGGCAAAACATTTGTCTCTCAGGGCATTTTTAGCCATAAATGTACAATTCAGCAGCTGATTGAATTTAAAACAAATTGGGAAAGATATCTGCTTCATAAAAAGTATCATGTTTGATGCAAGAATAAGTGGGAATTCCTATGAAGTTTAAAAGTTTAAAATAATGTACATAGTTTTCTGTTTTTAACTGCAAATGAGTTAAAGGATGACAGACTTCTTACTATATCTATGTTAATAGTAGATAGACTCACAAATGTGAAAAATACTTCAGTCATGAAATGTATGGCCTAAACTATTACACAGTACTCTGGATCGTGTATAAAATTTACAACAAACACAAAAAAATCAGTTCTGTTTGACAGATAAGGCAAAAGGAATAGATAATCCCTGAATTTGCATTTTCTTAGAATGTGATACCATGGAAACCAAAGGAACCTCCACAATAAGGTGGGTATGTGTGTGTGTGTGTGTGTGTGTGTGTGTGTGTGTGTGTGTGTGTGTGTGTGTGTGAACGTTCATGTGTGTGTGTTGTCCTCCCTCCTTCCCTATCTGACTTGCCAAAGCATCTATATTCACTTACTAATTCTTATGCATGGTTCTGTAATTTGCTTAAAGTGACAAGGGGGGTGGAGGGGGCTGGAAGAGTTGGCTGATGACAACTAAAATACTGTTCTAATTTTAAAGTATGAAAGATCAGTTCAGCTAAAATTTGCTGATGCCATTTCTGTAGGATTGTAATTTATTAATGGTTTGCTCACAAACAGATGAGAAATAGGAACCTCTTGATTCCTTTTGTAGCAATCATATTGCTGTATTGAGTGCGATAGACAGCAAAAGCACATCTTCGTCCCTAACTAAACACTGCATACAATGCAGAAGGCTAGTAATGATTTGTCTTTCATTTGTAGCATATTCACACAGTGCAACTTCTAGACCTGAGTGTGATAATGGCTACATTCGCATATAAATTCTAGTACGTAAAAGTTAAAGCTCCCAAATCACTTTTTACATGAAAGCAAGCAACCGTGGCCTGTCCTTTTTATTCAATTACCAAAGAGAGACAAATCAGATTGTGCTGAGAAGTCCTACACTGCATTTTACCTGCAGAAACAGACAGGAATGAATTTGCTGTGCTGTGATTGCTTTCACAGGATCTCAAAATATGTTGAGTGTGTGTGTGTGTGTGTGTGTGTGTGTGTGTGTGTGTGTGTGTGTGTGTGTGTGTGGTTGAACATGTATATCAGTTTGTGTGTGCGGGTGTGTGTTTGCGTACACATATGCATGCATACATGTACATGGCTATGGAAGTTTGTGTACGCATTCATATTTATTTTATTTTATTTTATTTATTTATTTATTTTGGGCGGGCTTGTGTGTTTAACTTCACAGGAAGAAACCAGGAGTTCCTTTCCACTGCTTCGCCTGTATTATAGGTGGGAATCATCACCCTCTGGAGATATCAATCCTGCTTCTAAACGAAAAGGCATAGCGCTTAAGAGAAACCCTGATTTCACATACTTGTTTCAGTAGGATCACAAGTAAGCTGTAAGCTTCATAAGCACTTTCTCACCTTTCACCAGTAGAAATGTGTGCATTATCATAGTCCAGTTCTACAGAACACACTGAGTCTAATTAATAGCCAGATAAATGCTTCACATCTAGAGCACTGCCACTCTACTATACAATTTGAGTTAGAGTAGCTGACAGTATGTGTCAGCTTGATATGTTCTTAGTTGGAGACCATTGTTGCCTCTTTCCAGATCTCTGCTGTTACTGTTCATCTTGCCAGAGATGTTATACATTAAAGACATAGGGGCTTGTTTTCATATACATCTGCAGAAGAGAACATTCCCTGTGGTTTGAAGAGAATATATTGAAGTAGTGCCTGATAAGTTCATAGCCACAGCAGGCATATATCAAACGTGCAATCAAACTTCTGGTTTCTTAAATGAGGAATGGTATTTGTCTTGTCAGTGCTATGGTGCATTTAGAGTTAATTTTGTAGAAATCAGTCCACTTTCGCTGCACGCAGCATCATTCAGAAGTGAAAGTGCATGTTATTTAGGTTTCAGTATCACTGATCAGTCAGGATTTCTCATTTTATTATGACATCTTTATCATATTTTCCCACCTGTTATTGCTGTGGTATTCAGCCTTTAATGCAGCATTCAGAACCTAGCAGTGACAATAAAGTATGTCATTCCTATGACAAACCCATATGATGTTTACATGTTGTACTGCCAAGAAAATACAGTTTAAGTGTGCCCTAACAATTAAATGTTTGCTTTTCAATATGGCATTGCTAGAACATTAGACTGTCTGAGGTCCTCCTCTTCTTTCCTTGATTATTTTAAGCTTCATTGCAAAGCCAGTTCACCCTGTATATTTCTGCATTATTTGTCTTAGCAACACAATTACAGTCGTATTCTGAAGTTATACATAATATGACATATATGTGTATATGTCCAATAGAAAAGGGTAAGACGCAACCATACAGTACATATCCTCCAAATAATTAATTAGAAAGGAACAAAAACCAAAGAAAGGAGCAAACCATTGCTATTACTAATAAAAGTTTTATGTACATGGACTGAAAGTAGAGTGACTGGCAATGGGTAAGGCGTCTACTTCCTAGATCCAAGCTTCATCCCTAAATTGGGCCACAGTTTGTATGGACTGTGCATTTCTTCCCCTCTGTCTGTGCATATATTCCCTGCATATTCTGTCTTTATACCAATTCCAAGAAAAAAAAGCATTTCTTTTTCTAGGTGATTTTTCCCTGAATGCTACCTATTAGCTAGCTCCCAAATTTCTTTACCTAGTCAGTCCGACATCATAATAGCCTCTTTCAGACAGGCCATGGTTGCTTGTGGTGGATGAAACTCCTGGAGGATGGAGAAGGTTATCATCTGAGCAGGCATGATGATTTTCTAGTCCCTTCCTCTGCATCTGTTCTTCAGCAGGCCTAGAGTTAAGGGCCGAAGGGTTTGGCTTCATTTCCTCTGACCCCCTTCTTTTAAGGGAAGACCCTAATTATCTCCAGATTGCTGAACAGTTTAGCAGCATCTCCCTCTGAAACTACATCATCTACAATGCAGAACTCAGAGTGTTTATATTTAACAGTAGCTCCAACCCCAAGGGCATACCTTGTCTTGTCACTGCCTGTGAGCTCCTGACCATGTACACATGATGATTTCTGGGAGTGACTTGGTAGGATCAAGCACACACACATGCCTAATTCAAAGTTTGCAGGTGATATATCTACTCTTCTTACAGGTGTTGTAATTGCAGTGGAACAGACCACCTCCCTCCTTCAAGGATAGCGAGATATCATTACCCTCTCATTCCTACCCACCACCGCCTCCCCCAACACCAAGACAACTTATCCATCATGAATTATTGTGTGTGCAGTAAGGACTTTATTTCTTCATACCATAGATCCTGGTCATCCCACATTAAAAAAACTCTTAGTAACTGATTGGCTACATTAAATTGTCCATTTATGTATCGATATCTGTAAGTCTATATAAGATAGCAAGCCATAAGCACTTTTACCTAGACAAACCTAAAAGCTCTTGCCACTCTTGATGAGTTAATACCACTAACCTCCCAAATCAAGTAGGGCATTACATGATAACCCTGATGTAAATTATGTCTACCCATTCAGTCATCAAGACTAACCTTAAAGGTAGTCAAAGCAGCACTTATTCCAATGGCTGGTAATACGCTGTCTTAGGAAGTTATGTCTCCAGTGAGTCTTGTTAATGTTTTGGTGAAGATTTAGGTCTGTAGTGTAAGTATTTGTTGAGGCACTGGTTTTGCAAAGAAACAAGAGGCCACATAGGATTGGGTCCTTTATGGCTCAAAAAGCTATACATTGGTCACCTCGGAGTAGCTAGTAGGTGAAATGAGAATTCGGCTAATCATTCTTGATAGTTGAATGATTCAAGATCTTTAGTATTTTTTATTAAAAATCTTTGGACCTTTCCAGTTAAGTGATATACTTGGAGTTATACATACAAAAGAGGGCACTGCGTTTGATGATGGTTCTGATAAGGGAAGAATACAAGTGAAGAATGATTTCTTTTGCTCTTATAGATAATCCCTTTGTAATTAACAAGGACAGACCAAAGGCTTTTTTTACTAGGATGGAAACATGATGATCAAATGAGTGACAAGAGATGTCCAAGTAATACCCAGGTCTCTTATGACTATCTCTGTAGGAAGAAGAGTACCATTTATAACATTTGAGGTGGGAGCAGCATTTGCACTTTTTGTATGTAGACCATTGCTAGTACACCAGGTATCTGCATATTCCAACCCTCGCTGGAGCTGTTTATTATCAGTGGATGATTAGATAACAGTACCCGCCCTGCAGTCATAAGAAAACTTGGTCAACCAAACATCTAGGAAACTAGTGTTAATATCACAAAAATAAATTCCAAACAGGAAATGGCCCAGGATGCATCCCTGTGGTATCCCACCTATTACTATTTTACATTCAGAGAATGTATCAGCAGTTTTCACAATCTGTGATCTGTTGGATAACCAAATTGCAATCGTACAGTGAACATAGGGATTTCATTACTTTTGTCTACTTTTTTAATTATTCCAGCTGGCAATAGTCTAAAAAGCCTTGGTGTCCACAGAATAACTACTACCTGTAACCTCTGTAACCTTTTCAAAGAAGTTTACTCTGTCCAGAAGGTGAGACCTAACCTTCACAAAACCAGACTAAGTAGGGTCTGTTTCATTTTAGTTGCCTATGTCCACATAAATGTGTTCTGCTATGATATATTCCATGGCTTTGCATATAATGCTGATGAGGTAGATGGGCCTATAACAACCTAGGTCTGTAGATGGATCACCCACATTTATATGAATCACCAGTGGTCCATTGAGTACAGTAAGGGTATTACCACTCAGTGTCACATATAAGTTACATAGATCTGTGTCATCAACATCAAATACATGAGTTTGTGTCAGATTAATGAAAAATACTTCAATCAAACTTAATGTCATTATAAAAAATCATCACTTCAGTTGTTGACATCTGTTTAAAAAATATTGAAAATAAATGGTTTTGAAGAGGTCAAGACTCCTGCACCCCCATCATACCACAATTTAATGCACACACACACACACACACACACACACACACACACACACACACACACACACACTCCGATCTCTCTCTCTCTCTCTCTCTCTCTCTCCGGATAGATAGATTGATAGATAATGTAGATATGGGTGCTAGAGAATATATCAAGAGTGTAAGATCTACAGCTCTCTAGTTGATTGACAGGTATGTGAGATCACATAAATTCAAGGACTGGGAAATTTGACCTTACCCTATGTTTGTGCAATGTTGGAGTTAGAATATATAATTAGCAGGGGATGAGGGGCTTGCTCCCTGCAAAAAAATATGTTTTTGTGTGTTTTCTATTTATTTATTTATTTTTTGAAAGCTTTTGCATGTGCTGAGGATGTTTCTAGGAGGATATGTAGAACTGTGTTGGTTATGTTGTTTTCAAACTTTTGGGGTCGATATTATTGCAGTCAGCATTGAGCGTTTTAGAGTATATGTGCTATACCTATATTTGTCTGTCTGTCACTCTCTCTCCATATATAGCTAGACAGATAGATAGGTAGATAGATAGATAGATAGATAGAGATAGATAGATAGATAGATAGATAGATAGATAGATAGATAGATAGATAGATAGATAGATAGATAGATAGATAATGTTATATATAGAGATTCTAACTACAAAACTACATACAGCAGGGAAAGGGAAAAAGTTCCTAAAGCCTGTTGCCTGCAATTCTTACACTAAGACATTCACGCATTCCTCTTGAACAAACACACACACACACACACACACACACACACACACACACACACACACACACACACACAGTTTTTACCTTCACTCAATTACATGATGCACTCTATCAGTCTCACTCTCACACACAAATGTTGTTGACAATCACCAACTGAAACAAATACACTAAACAGTCACTTACATGCTCACAAACATGGGGGTCAAAAGCAGTATGTACTACACAGCAGTTACTAGCCACCATAACACAAATGCACTTCTAATCCATTGTCATAACACAAAACAACTTCAGCTGAATACAAAAGTAACACTAAGAAGCAATAACGGCAACAATATATGATACAGAATTTTGCTGTAACAGGAATCAGTCTAAAAGCTGGATGATGACGCTTTGGAAAAGTAACCATCTAAATAAACGAATACAACAAATGTATGCATCCAGTCAGTTTTGCATAAAAAGCTATGTCATACACATGGGTTCATAGGTTCATAGGTGTGTACTAGGATAATGATCCTGGAGACTTTACAAGCCTAGCCTAAAACATTTGGACAGGCACAGTGCCACCTGATGTTAGTTCACAGTGCCGCTTAACAGTAGGGCATCTGGAATGATTCCCAGAGTGAACTTTCTGTTATCCATCCGCTCGTCGAGACTTCTCTTGAAGACGGCCAGTGAGGTGCTCTGCTTGACATGAATGAAAAGCTTATTCCAGAGTATGGGCATTCTTTGGCAGATAAACCTGTCCCTCCAGCATGTTCTGTTAATTGTGGTAATGAGGTTGTGATCTCTGGAGTGTGTGGGGCAGGGGAATGGGATTTCTTTTGGTGTAGCATTTCAAGTTTGGCTAGGCTAGACATGGCTTTGTAAGTCAAGCAGGGATCACCTCTAAGTAGTCATTGGTCTCAGAGGGTCACTTTTATAGGATGTCTGCATCACTTGGGGAGTTGATAATGATAATGACTCCCAGCTTGCAGCAATCAGCGAACTTGGTCAGTCAGATTCCTTTTTGTTGGCCTGGACTTCTGAGAAGTAGATGCCAAACAGGAGAGGGCCCAGGACTGAGCCCTGTGGAACTCCACTCATGACTGTCGACAGTCTGACTTGGAATCCACAACTTTCACTCTGTGGGACCTGTCTGTGAGTCAGTTTGAAACCTACCTAGTGATATAAGGATTGATTCCTAGTTTGTTGAGTTTATCAATGATACCTGAGTGGGAAATGGTATCAAAGGCCTTGGCCAGGTTGAGGTAGGCTGTATGCACTGCCTTACTGTCATCCACAGCCATGGTGACTGCCTTGAAGAAGTCAACCAGGTTCAGCAGGTAGGATCTCCCCTTGACAAAGCCAAACTGTGTGGGGTCAAGAGTTTGGAGATTGCCTATATCATTGTTAAGCAGGTCCATGATAATGCACTCCATAGCTTTGCATACCAGAATCATTAGGCTAATGGGGCGATAGTTCCCAGGGTCTGTAGTTGACCCCCCCCCCATATCAGGATGACTACAGCAGTGCATCATTCTTAAGGGACACAGCCTGAGGTAAGGCTGTGATTGAACAGTGCACACAGATGTGGAGGCATTTCATTTTGTAGTTCATGTAGGACTCAGCCAGGGATATTATCAGGTCCCATGGATGCAGTATTCTTGGCTTTGGACAATGCAGCTTTTACCTGTGCCACAGAAATAGTGGGTACCAGGCTTTCTTCTGGTACTGTGATAGGGCCCTTGGGAGGGAGAGAAGGGTAAAGATAGCACTGAATCTGTTGGCCAGTATGTTGGCTATACTTGTTGGCTCAGTACAGGAGGTGCCATTGTGCAATAACTAAGAGCAAATCTGGGTATTGTCTTTGAGGTTTTTAATATAGCTATAGAAGGCTTTGTGGTTGTTTTTGGTGTCAGCTGGAATTCTGCCTTCATAGCTGGCTTTAGAGGATTTGATAAGGGATCTCAGCTTCTTGTTGAGACTGATAAGGGAAGTTTTCCTGTCTTGTGACTTCATTTTTTTTCTGCAACAGTTTCTGCCTTCTGTTGTAGAGTTTATTGATGGCTGGGGACCACCAGATTGGCTTTCTTTTATTGGAAGAAAGCACCTTAGTTCTATTTGGTATGGCAAGGTCCATGCATTTGTCTACATGCTTGTACAGTGCATTGGTGTATGATTCAGCAGTCATGCAGCTATCTTCCATTGACATGATTGCTGAGAAGATAGACACCTCTGTTTTTAGGAGCCCAAAGTTGGCTTTAGAGAAGGTTTTCAGGGTGGTCACCTTAGTGGAGAGTGTAGGAGAGATGGGGATTTCCATGGTGATCAGTTTGTGGCCAGATTTAACCAAGGAGGAATTGACTATAGGTGTGGAGCAATGGTCTCCCATGTTGGTGATAAACAGGTCGAGGATGTTGCTTCCTCTAGTGAGGGTCAGAATAAGCTGGTCCAGGGCATCATAATTGATAAATTCCATAAAGCGTTAGGCCTGTACATTTGTACTTGAATAGTTTTTCCAGTTGATGGAAGGGTAGCTGAAGTCACCCAGTATGAGAGCATTGGGTTGGATCTTGATATATTTCAGGGTGCTTAGGAACTTGTAGTGATAGTCTAGGGACATGTTTGGGGTTCTGTAGCAGGCTTTGGCATGTACTGCCATCTTAACCAGTGTTAGTTGTACCTGAAGTATCTCAGATGCATTATGCTGGGCTACCAGTCTAGAGGTGTGTGTATCCTTTAAGAATATGCAGACATCACCACCTTTGGAGCTACCGACCATATTCTAGGGCTGAAAGATATGGAATGAGTTGTAGCCTGGGATAGCAGGGGTGCTTTCTGCCTGTTTAAACCAGGTCTTCGTTACAGTACAGATGTCGACATTCTCCGTTTTGAGGAGAGCTTCAAGCAAGTGCATGTTGAGATTTAGACTTCTAGCATTGAGCAGCATGACCCTCAGATTGCATTTGTTTGTAGCTGAATTTTGGTCTTTGGAGCACTGCCTAAAAAGGCACTATAGGGGTGTCAAGAGCCTTAGCCAGTACCAAGAATCCCAGGGGTGACAGATGCAGGCCATCTCTGGCAAAGCATCAAGGTCTGTTGATCATGTCGTCCCAGGTAGACAGAAACTGGATCCCCTTATAATGACACCAGAAACAGCCAATTGTTGAAGTCAGTCATTTTCTGCTGGAACTGTGGTATCATTCTGGGTGATGGTAGAATGCTGCTCAGGGCGAGGGTCATACCTAACTGGGCCACATCTGAGAGTTCCATCACGTCTTTTCATATAGTCCGGGGGGGGGGGAGTACAACTCGTCATTCACACCCACATGGACACGGACTGAGTCATGTTTGTACTTGTTGTGGACTGACCTGAGTGCATGTGTTATGTGGCAGATCCTGGCACCTGATAGACAACTGACTGTCACCTTCTCCTTGTTCAACCTAGTGAGTGGGACATCAGTATCTCCTATGATTATTACATTGGGCAAAGTGCTTGGGTTGAGGGGCACACTGACTGAACAGGGTATTAAAAGGGGCAGTTATCTTACCTGGTTAACAAATAATTAAATTATTAATTAAAAAAATGTCATGTACTTAATATATCAAATGTCCACTTGCACTGTGTGTAATTCTGTGTCAGTCTGTTTAACTAGGCAATAACATTTATGTCTTGCTTCACAAATTTGCTCATAGTTGGCAAAGACTGATAAAGTTTATGTATATGTATATACATATATATATATATATATATATATATATATATATAATATATATATATATACATGTATATATCTACATGAAGATATACCTACCTACCTATCTATCTATAATCTATATGTATATATATGTATATATATATATATATATATATATATATATATATATATATATATATATGAGATTTACTATCATTTTATTGAAGTGGACACAGTCAAATCCACTTTGCGTGAAACATGAAACTGGAAAGGTGAATCTGTCAAACTATGATATCACCGAAGTACTATCTCTCCCCATGTTAATACTTGTTTCTAGGCTGAATTTGGAATGTATTTTGGCTATGTCAGAATTCAGCAGTGTGACTTTTCACCAACGTGGATCGATGATACATATGTATATGTATATATGTATGTATATTTGGTCATAGTTCATTTGACTGAAAGTTAACTTCCACTAAAAATAAAAAAAAAAAAAAAAAAAAGCGGTTCATTTGTTCAAAAGGATTGAATCACTTTTGATGGAAAACTATTGTGGCTTGTAGAAAATTACCTGAATAGTCATTATGCAGGACAGGCTCATTTTGGGGTGATGAGAATTATAATGCAAATTAATGATATTTATTATCAGTTCCCTTCTAAAACCCACTTTTAAGTCAACCGTCCATATCTAGAAGTTCACGTACATACACCAGCAGTCATTTAATGTGTCAGGAGGTTTTCATTTTCTCTGTGGTTGAGCAACTGTGGGGTTAGTATATTTAACTTTGGGAGGTATGGGTGGTGGCTTGTCCGTTGCAAAAAAAAAAAAACTTTTGGAAGTATATTTATCATGTGACATTTTCAGTGAAATGAGTTTCAATGTTTTAAGTTTAGATCACATGAGTTTTATACTAAATAACATAAATAACATACTACTTTTTTTCAGAAGAAATTAACTTTCAGTCATATAAATCCTAACCATATATTCATATCTGTCTTGTGCCCTATCAGTACTTATATATATATATATATATATATATATATATATATATATATATATATATATATAACTATATATATTTATATATCTATCTATATATCTATATCTATCTACATATCTATCTATCTATATATATATATATATATATATATATATATATATATATATATATATATATATATATATATATATATATATATATATATATATGTGTGTGTGTGTGTGTGTGTGTGTGTGTGTGCTATGTATTCATATTTCGATGACTGGGTTAGTCCCTCTAGGCCAATGGTCTCTTTTCTGGAGAGACACAGGATAGTATTCATTCTGACTAGTGGAATTTTGGCAAGAGCATTGAGAAACTTCTCCTACTAATGGTTTGAGTGCTAGATGGAACCTGGTCATTGAGACCACTTCTTGATTCCATTTTGGGTGCAGTGGGAGCCCACAGAAGCAGGGAGAAAAGGGGTGGAGGCACTTTTGATTTGTAAAGTCTTTAAATTAAATGTAAAGAAGACATTTGAGTCTTCAAAAATATTGATAAAGAAATCAGAAAAGAAGGGAAAGTGGTTGAACTTTGAAAATAGGTACTAGTATGTGAAATTGGAGCAAAGACAGTCTAGCCTTTACAGAAGGTAGGAGGGAGTAGATTGATGCAAATAAAGGAAGGGAAGGCAATAACATTTATGTCTTGCTTCACAAATTTGCTCATAGTTGGCAAAGACTGATAAAGTTTATGTATATATATATATATATATATATATATATATATATATATATATATATATATATACATGTATATATAAGCCTGAAAATATACCTATCTATATATATATATATATATATATATATATATATATATATATATATATATATATATATATATATATATATATGTATATGTATATATATATATATATATATATATATATATATATATATATATATATATATATATATATATATATATCTATATATACATATATATCTATGATTTACTATCATTTTTTGAAGTGGACTCGGTCAAATCCACTTTGCGTGAAACATGAAACTGGAAAGGTGAAACTGTCAAACTATGATATCGCCAAAGTACTATCTCTCCCCATTTAATACTTGTTTCTAGGCTGAATTTGGAATGTATTTTGGCTATATCAGAATTCGGCAGTGTGACTTTTCACCAACGTGGTTCGATGATACATATGTATATGTATAGATGTATGTATATTTGGTCATAGTTCATTTGACTGAAAGTTAACTTCAACTAAAAATAAAAAAAAAAAGTGGTTCATTTGTTCAAAAGGACTGAATCACTTTTGATGGCAAACTATTGTGGCTTGTAGAAAACTACCTGAATAGTCATTATGCAGGACAGGTTCATTTTGGGGTGATGGGAATTATAATGCAAATTAATGTTATTTATTATCAGTTCCCTTCTAAAACCCACTTTTAAGTCAACCTTCCATATCTAGAAGTTCAAGTACATACACCAGCAATCATTTAATGTGTCAGGGGGTTTTCATTTTCTCTGTGGTTGAGCAACTGTGGAGTTAGTATATTTAACTTTGGGAGGTATGGGTGGTGGCTTGTCCCTTGCAAAAAAAAAAAAAAAAAATTTTGTAAGTATATTTATCATGTGACATTTTCAGTGAAAAGTTTCAATGTTTTAAGTTTAGATCACATGAGTTTTCTACAAAATAACATAAATAACATACTACTTTTTTTTAGAAGAAATTAACTTTCAGTCAAATAAATCCTAACCATATATTCATATCTGTATTGTACCCCTATCAGTACTTATATATTTATATATATATATATAAATATATATATATATATATATATATATATATATAAAACTATATCTATTCATATATCTATCTATATATCTATATCTATCTATATATATATATATATATTTATATATATATATATATATATATATATATATATATATATATATATATATATATGTATATATATATATATATATATATATATATATATATATATATGTGTGTGTGTGTGTGTGTGTGTGTGTGTGTGTGCTATGTATTTATACTTCGATGACTGGGTTAGTCCCTCTAGGCCAATGGTCTCTTTTCTGGAGAGACACAGGATGGTATTCATTCTGACTAGTGGAATTTTGGCAAGAGCATTGAGGAACTTCTCCTACTAATGGTTTGAGTGCTAGATGAACCTGGTCATTGAGACCACTTCTTGATTCCATTTTGGGTGCAGTGGGAGCCCACAGAAGCAGGGAGAAAAGGGGTGGAGGCACCTTTGATTTGTAAAGTCTTTAAATTAAATGTAAAGAAGACATCTGAGTCTTCAAAAAAGTTGATAAAGAAACCAGAACAGAAGATAAAGTGGTTGAACTTTGAAAATAGGTACTAGTATGTGAAATTCGAACAAAGACAGTCTAGCCTTTACAGAAGGTAGGAGGGAGTAGATTGATGCCAATAAAGGAAGGGAAGACTTCGCAAGATGTGCTCATATTAGTGGAGAAGACAAACAAGCCTTCCATGGATTCATAGCATGTTTTTCAGCAAAATTTGTCAGAGAAGAGGAACAGACAACATGTGAATGTGTTGTCACAACCCTCCAGTTGGGAGTGTTGTGGGATGAGTTACTTTTGGATTTAATGGATGCTAAAGCAGTCCTGAAAGTGGCAGGGACATATCATGGGGAGATACTATGGACATGATGCAGAAGGAGGAAGCAGAAAATACACAAGAAAATGTAGTGCCACAGAAGGAATTATATGCAGAGATGGTAAAGAAAAAAGGAAATAAAAATAATAATGAAATGATAGCAAAACAGAAGAAAAGTTTCACCGTGCAGATCTCCAGTAAAGAAGAAAGAGAAATGGAGAGATATAAGATATGGGTTGAAGTAATAGTACCCTTGGGAACAAAGGATCAGAGGAAAGAGTTTTTCTTCATATAAACAAAAAGAGTTTTTGTGACATTATTTTTGAGAATGGACACATAATGAAAAAGATATTGGGGGGATATGAAAAAAAGAAAAAAATGTGCTCCGTGGGCCTTTAATGTATTTAAAGTATTCTGTTGAGAAACAAAGACATAGACACGTACTCAGTTTAGAACTGAAATTGCAAAAGATACTCTAAAATGACATTTAAGTAAAATATGTAAAGATGTTTTGGACATTTCAAAATATATGATAATAGAGGTTTAAGGTCGGGAGTTGAGATTGTAATGTGGTTTTGAAGATGGAAAATGAAAATGTTGTACACATTCCTAGTGTTAATAAATGTTGAAGGGGATAAGGGTATGGTTAAATACTGGCGACAACCAAAGACTTGTTCTTTTATGTGGTAAAACATTCCATTTGATTCTCAACTGTAACAAACGAGAATGTTATATTTATAGGGAAACATGATTCAAAGAAATGTGAGTTGAAATGTTACAAATATAATAAAACTGGACATTTATAAATCAATTGTGGAGAAAGTAAAATAGAAATAAAGAAAGAGGTACAAGATACACTAACAGAACAGGAATAAATAAATAATCAAGAAGAAATAAATGAAATTGGTGAAGAAAAAATACAGAGAGAAGTGAGGTTTTAATTATTAGCATTAAAAATTAATAGTATTAACAATCTGGGGAAAAGATTAGGCACTTTATAATGGCATAACAATCTTGTATGTGGTATAATTATATTGGAATTCACAAGATTTTTATGAGAAAAAGAATGATTGCAAACTACAGTATTATGGTAGAATAACATTATTTGGAATTTGGGGAAATGTACTTGTTCAGGGATGGCTATCTTTTATAAGAATATAATTAAAGTACTGGTTGTTACATTAGTGGTAATGGGTAGGATAGCTATTACTGACATTAGGTGCAAGGAACATATATACAGAGTAATTGCAATACATGAATATGTAATGAAGACAGTGAAGACATGTTTAATAAAATTTTGCATTATGTAGTATCAATGGTCATGGTGAATTAAAAAAAAAAGGTAGTTTTCTTCATGTACTCAAAAAATTCACCAAGTTTCTCCTCCCACACTTTTCAAAAAGTACTATATCATCCAGGTATCAGCCATATAAAGCCAAATAGTTCTTAAATTGGGACTCCAAAACAAACAAATCTTCCCATTGGGCTAAAACAATGTTAGCAAAAGCTGGGACACAGCATGCCCCCATAGCAACACCTTGGACTTGTCTAAATATCTGGTTTTCAAAACTCAAAATGTTGTTGTCTAAAACAACCTCCATACATGTTCTTGTCATACGAATTGTAGTATGGTCCACGTGTGTGTTAAAACACAAGTAATCATAAAACCATTCAACACCTTGTCTGAAACGAATGACCGAAAAAAGGTCACAAGCATCAATAGTGACCATTAGCACATTTTCATCATAGTAGTCATTAGATATCTTGGTAAAAAGTCCCAAGAATCTCTGAATAAATGTGGGCGATGGTCTAGAATACATTTGATTTTATAATTAATGTACTTAACAATACAAAAAGTCTTAGAAGCCTTCACATCTACAATTGGGCACAATGGTGGGTTGGAAATACTTTTGTGGACCTTAGGGATTCCAAATATGGTTGGAATTCAAGGATGTGGCACCTGTAAAAACCCATGTTCCTCCAAAGTAATCAGCCAGTAAAACAGTAACTCATCTAAGGTCATGTCAGTGTTCCATTAGACTACGTTAAGCTCATTCCTTTAAACCTCTTCGTAGGTGTTACCATATAATATTGAAAACATCCTATTGATGTAATTATTTGAGTCCATAACTACAAGGCCTCCACCCTTGTCTGGCTTCATCATCTTAATTTCTTTGTTTGAAAGAGAATTTTATCTGATGACAAATTGATCGTATTTTGATGAATATCCCTCCTTGATTGCACCCTAATGTCAGTCTCACAAAGTTTGTCATAATTTCCACCATAGGGTGAGTAGGGGGGTTAAATGTACTGGGTCTTTTAAAATAGGCACGTTTCCCAAGATGTTCAGCACTATTGGTCCCTTTAAAAAACAGGGCTAGATTTAGTTCCCTAATGAACAATTTTAACTGCACAATAATATTAACCATGTTTGCCTTCCTAGCCTGAACAAAATTAAGGACACTTTCTAATAAATCTACCCATTCAGTGTTCACCAATGTTTAACTCAAGTTAAAAATCTTAAAGTCCTTTACAAAGTTGTGAATCACAATGCAAAGTTCTTCTGACTCTAAAGGAACATTCAGTCTCTCCCCTCCTGTGTAAGGATGTTAATCGACCTCTCTCCCTCCTCGTCCCTCTCTCTATCTCCGAGGGGGCTGGTAGTACCGCTAGCCATAACTAGTGGTAACTGCTGTCACACCCCTCTGGTTCCTCAACCATTCTGATCTCTTCAGAGGGGGAGTCCCTAAAGGGTGCTCAGTATCATTGTTGCTGTTTGCCCCATTGTCATCTATGTTATCTGAATTAATGTCAAAGTTCACATGCTGATTATTTTCTTGTTGTTACAGTGGGGGATCAAGATAGGCCTTACCCCTATCATAATCATTTTTGTCTCTAAGTAATCTTTTATCTTTTTTAGACTTAAGCTCAAGCGAAGATCTCTCAACAAAGTTTATAGTGACTTTGTGTTCATTCAACCTATGTGCGAACAACAAATCAGATTTAATACTGTTGGCAAGTCTGTTAATATCAGTGTTCAATAATGTTAATTTATTTGTATTGTCAGCAATCAAAAGTCTTAATAACTCACATCCTTGTTTGTTGAATAAGTTCATTAATTTGCAATGCAGTGGAGAGTTTTTGATTAAGCCTGTTGGGTATTTCCACATGCGCATGCCCTTAGGAATGTGTTTGTGCCTAAGGCATTCATTTAAATATCCATTTTCTAACTGGATTTTTTGTATTTGTAAACCAAGTCACGAAAATTGTTTATTTGTTGGTCCAAGCTCTCATATTCCACAGTTACTCGTGGGGCATCTGCCCTCCTTGTAACATCATTCCTAAGCCATTCCTCCACTGAAAATTACATGATACCCTCTTTCAATCCATTGGAAGCATTGTGATGGTACATTCCTGTGTTTAAAGCATTGAGATTTAAAGAGGCTGTGTTGCTGTTTGCAGTAACCTCTGAAAAAATGAGTTTTTTGAGCAAGGGTTATAAACAAAGTATCAGAAGCCTGCAAACTATTAATTGTAGCCCTGCTCTCCAAGACAGGCTCACTTCTACTTAAGAACCCTTCAACCTTCTGTGTTAGATCTTCAATAACAGTGGATAATGCAGTAATCAACTGCATAACTTCCTGTAAGCCAGGGTGCTATAATCTGGTCTGCCCTCCTCCTCCATCCATGACCAGACAAACTTGTAAATTCACAAAAACAATAAAAAGTAAATAAAACCACACAGCAGGATGTTAGCCAACCAGAAAAACAACACCACCAATGGCTAAAATAAAAGTTTTATTGAGCACTTTCAACCCAGTGATTTGGACTTCATCAGAATAAAACAAACACAATAGTCTAACTTTAAATACAGGCTCCTTCAGTCAGATTGGTTAATAAATTATGCAAAACAGGTAAAATCTTAAAAAGCCAACCTTCACCGTTAACTATTAAGAGCATGTATCTGTACATAAAAAATAGTTGTGAAATGTTTTTCTAAAAACAAAATAATAAGATGCATACATATAGAGTACAAGTAGTAATAAATATGCAAATAATAATAGTATTACATTTCAAATGTAATTTGGGAAAGAAAAGGAATAAGGGTAATGACATTTAAAAGATAGATATAATTAGGTGTGGTCAATTGAAAATTTTGAAAACAAGTTAATGGACATATAGAAGAGGAGAACACAAAACAGAGATAGTTTATTGTTTAATCTTAGCTGGTTTACAAACACTGGAGGTGGGAGTTACAGATCTGGGTTTTTTAGGATATTTGGATTAAGTTAATAAGAAAAGAATAATATATAAATATAGGAAGAGGAATAAAAAGAATAAATGAAGACAAATGGAATGACAAGGATGACAAGGAAAAATCAAATATATTGACATTATGGCAAGATCATGAGGATATGAAACAATTTTATTAAGACTGGTCAGAATGGTGGGTCTGTTTCAAAAAGCAATACAAATACTATTACATGGAATGGGAGAAAGACTTGAGGAAATAAATTATGCAGAATTAAGTGATGAAGCACTGGTTAGACTTGAAAAAAATGAAGAAGAATATTTTTTAAAGAACAAGAAATATATGAATTAATTCAGGATGAAATAAAATATTTACTGTCGAAACAAAGTTATTTTTGCAAGAAGCAAAGGAAGACGTTTAACCATATTTGAGTAAATTAATAAAAGGGAATAATACAATAAGGAAGACAAAAGATAGAAAATGTATAAAATATAATAAGCAAAATAAGATAATGGAAATAATAGTAGACTATATAAAAAAATTTAAAGGAAAACTGCCACTGGAAAAGATTTAATGTAAAAACATTTTCAGAACAGGTTAATAAGAATTTAGAAATTACTATTTGTTGTCGACAAATTAGGCAGAATATTGAAATGATTACATTTAAAATCAGCAGCAGGCTCAGACAGAATAGAGTATGACAATATCACAAAAGAAATGTTTTGTATCAGTGTCAATGGCTAAATGAAGGATTTTATTTGGAAAAAGGGAGAAAAGAATGAAATGCAGAATTGGAGACCAATACATCTAAACAATATAGAGTATAAATCTTTATGAAGATTTTACAGAAAAGAATGAATTCAAAGTAAATAATATTATAGAGGAAATTATATATAAGAGTTAAAGGTAAAGGAATTCAGGAGCTATTAATGACTGAAAGTTAGTAGATTGCAATATAAACAGGAAAGAATAAATGAATCTCATGATAGATTACTTAAGTAAAGCATTTGATTCTATACAACATATAATATTTCATTCATATATCAGTACTAAGATAAGCAATATATGTATTACAGCATATGGGCAAAACAAAATTAGAGCTTTAGTGAATGGTTGGTTGAGTGATGGAAGAATGGTTAAAATAAGTATAAGGCAAGGATGTCCACTAAATAGTATAATATTTGCATTAGTAATGAATGTGATACAGAAACATGTCAATCATGATATGAAGTATATGGGATATATATCTAAAGAAAGTATTGAACTACCTTTGATGTTATCATATGCGGATGCTATTATAATTGTTACAAAAATGTAGAAGGAATGAAGAAAGATTTGGATTGTTTAAATAAATGTTTTAAAGCAATGGATTTATAACTGAATAGGGATAAAAGTAAGGGATTAGGACATGACAGGATAATAAGGGAGACTACATTCAGTATGGAAGAAATTAAAGTTTAATAGTTCATTTAGTGAAGGAGGATGCAAAAGACTTACAATGAAAAGAAAATGTAGAGAAAATGAAAAATACTTGTCTATTTTGGATATCTTTTAGGTTATCATTCAAGTAAAATAAATGTAATTAATTCCATATCATTACCAAGAATGGCATAATTAGCAAGCGATTTTAGTTACTGTTGATATATGAGAAATATATACTAGTGTCCTTTTGTTTATATGGGGATCCAGGTTAAACCCAGTTAAATGGGGTGTATTGTATGTTTCAAAAGAAGAAAGTGTTTAGGATTACTCAGTCCAATATTTTATGCAGCATCAATGAACTTGTATAAAATTTTAAAATGGTTGAAACATAATGATAAACAACTACTAACACAAATGCTAAAATGTAAGTATGAAAAAGAATGGAGTTCATCTCAAAGATTTAGAAGAGAAATATTACTAACTTGATATCATGGAAAGCTATTCATATAGAAATATGTACTGTATATAATATTGTAAATATTATCTATATCTATTGTAAACATAATATAATTACTGTAAACATTTTTTTAAGTAAAAAAAAACTCTGTTCAATCTCAGGAGAGTCACATTTCCTCACAATTCTTGCTTCTGTTCCTGGCACTGAGGCAAGCTGAAGAAGCAGAAGCATGGCATAGGAGAATAAGTGTTTTCAGCTGTGATGTTGGGCAAAGTGAAAGTCAATGAGAAGCTGACCGCTTTTCAAGAAAAAAACGTTCATAACAACAGTTTGGATATTAGAAATAGTCAGCATTTAGTTGATTTACCACATTAAAAAGGAAATGGATTGCAAATTATGGAGATTGCTTCTGGAGGATTAACTAATTCATGTTGATGACATTATTAGAGGAAAGGTGAACTAGTAGAGGATTTAAAGGTGCTGTGGTCAGTTCTGGTTGAAAATTTTTGGATATAACAGTATGGAGAACAGTTTCATAGGCAGTGTAAAGGATATTGCAGTGATTTCCATGCAAATAATTTGGTGCTGACGTTGAGAAAAAGATTATTCAGAAAACAGATACTGTTCTATGAAGGGCAAAGACATTGATAGATATTTTGTCTTGTACAAAATAGTATTTTCTCTGGATTTTGCAGCTAAAGGTATTAGGTCACTGATTTATTTGTGAAGGAAATATTTTTGTGACATTATTTTGAGACCAACATATTAATGGACATTTTTTTTTATTTTTGTATAAATCCAAAAGAACTATTTTCCTTGGAATAATTTTATCTGTTCTGGTCAAAGAAACTAAATGAAAAAAAGTCTTTCTGCAATTTAGGACTGATGAAACTGAGTTGTTGAAACTGAAAATAAATGTTTTCTTTTTTTTTCCAAATGTGCCACAGGTATTGTTAACACTAATGATGTAAGAACGGTATGGAATGAAGAGTGGGAATTGGATGTGTTTTTGAAAGTTGAAAATGATACAGAAAAACATGTGTCGAGTGTAAATTTATGTTACTGGTAATAGGGAATGGTTAGGTATATATTGCATCCCACAGCATATTATGTTCTATGGACTGTAATCATCTTACCAACGAGTATGGTAAAATACAATGTAATCAGTCTAGTTAGCAAGGACATAGGATGAATAAATGCAAGAACAAATGTAGATTATTTAACAAAGAGAATAAGTAGTATACCTCACAGCTGCCAAAGGTGGTCCAGGAAGTAGAGAAATGAAATGTTAGGGGTGAGACACACCACCACGGATGACAGTAAAAGCTTTCTTTATCTTTATTTGGTTAAAATGTTGAGCTTTAAAATGACAATTTTCTCTAACACTCAATAAGTTCTTTTAGCTGGTAGCCTTCCTCAGATTGAATAACATATGAGCTCCATTTTCATGAATAAAAACAGAATAGCACCAATCAGCTGTTGAGGAGCAATGAGAAATATGACAGAAAATTAAATGGGTTGGAAATATATGGAAAAATCTTTATATTGTCATATAAAAGAGTTTATTTGAATAGATCAGTTATTTTAGGGAAGATTGGTGATTGGGCGAGAGTTTATATAATTCCATGGAAAAAAGAAAAAGAAACAGATTAATTACTGGTTGTTTCCCTTGTTTTTGGTGTTCTCGGTTGAGCCCTGTTAAAGGGGGCAAGGTTACTTTGAAAGATGTTGAAGGAGATTTAAGGTTAATCACTCCTGTTGTGCATGTTTCTTCTCTGAGATTATATACAGTATTAGTAGACATAGAAAATAAACAAAAATGAATTGCAGCACAGATTATGAAGGTACAATATAGAGATTGGTGGATTTTTAAAGGAAAGATGAAAATAAAGGGGTATGAGGCAAATGAAAAGATAATTGGCAATCAATTAAACATTAGATCATGGGATTTCAATGCTAAGAATATAAAGGAGCCCCAAATGGTGGTATAAGGAAATTGTAAAGGGATATTATGGCAATAATCCCTAGATGATATTGCACAAAAATATTAATGATGCAATTAAAGCAAGAAAAAAAGATATTTAAAATATTTTACAATGCTGAGATTTTATGTGGGTGCTAGGTTTAAGTAAGTTATCAGTAAAGGGAAATAAGGCATATACAATAATGTCTCAATGGCTGTATTTATTTTGTAGCAAATTAGAAACAACAGAACGTGTTTTTATTATGTGAAAGGGTGAAAATATTATGAAAGATTTTCTAAAAAACTAATTTGGGTGATATTAAAAAGGTGAAGGATTTACATATTTACTTATAAATATGATATTATGTAGTTATCATGTGAATTTTAGTATACAAGTTTTAGAAAACATGGATCATGTTTTATTTGCAGTTATATGAAATATTTGGAAAGCCAGATTGAAATAGGTCTTATTTAATATGATAATATCAGTATGGCAGAATGCTTTGTAAAATAAGATTATAGTTGTGGCAACAAGAGTGGGGAAAATAATGAATAATTGACTTGTACTGATGGTTACAATGTTTTATGAAGTTTTTCTAAATGTTGTAAATATTAGAAATCATGTTAAATATTGTAAATGGTGTAAAATAAAAAAACCCTACTTTCTTCCAGAACTGCAATGGTACTGTTTACATCTAACTGAGCTACCATGAACTCAGGAAGACGGGGCCTAGATTTAACATATCATCAGAAACATGGCACACAGAGGTCTGAAGCACCTGTTCCTTTTATGCTATATTACAGTGTAAATACTGGAACACGTATCCAACTTACTGGTTTGTGAATATGTTTATATACTTGATAAATCAATTATGCCAATTCTTTCCTTATTAATCAATTAAGAGAACTGGTTCATCCCACACACTTTTCAGCCATCTATCCATCCTTACTCAAGTCTGCTAATCATAATCCTAACCATAATATAGGCCCTTCTCTTGTGATACGTTACAATTTCACTAAGAATACCTCTGTTTAGAGAAATGGTTTGTGCAAGGTTTTGGTTAAGCGATCACAAAGGAAACAATTTGTTTTTGCTTTGTGATCATTTGGTGTTTAGAGAAGTACAGCAATAATGTATTTTGATTCTTTTCCACTTTTTCCACTTTGATGGATACAATACTGAATTTCAAAGTACTAAATCTTAAACCATAGACAAGCACACTTAGAACACCAATAACTAACCCTTTCAGAACTTAAAAACTACTTACTTACCCTCTTAACATAAACGGAACAATGTACAACCAAACTAGCCCCCCACACCACCGCTAATTAAATACACTAACTCCAGCATCACACTACAGTTGGGAAAAGGGCATATGCCTCTAACTTGCTTTACAGTACTCTTCACACTGCCACTACTGCTGGGAACTCAAAGAACAGTCACCAAATTACTTTAGGTACTTCCCATAAAAATGTAAAGAGACAAACCCACATTTAAAAACACTTACAACTCTACTTTCTACATGACTATTGGAATTCTAACAGTCACCACTATAAGTAACAGTAATTCTTTTTATCACAAGCAAGTCACAGGTGAAGGAAATCTTACAACAAGTCTATGTCTTAAATGTCTGGAGCGTTTTTCCCCGGGCCTCCATTGAAAATTGGCTTTGTTCCAAGTTGGACTTTCCCATTTAACAAATGTTAAATCAAAATAAATAAAACAAATGTCAGCGAAATGGAAGTCAGCCAAATGAGTTGTCAGTCAAATGAAATTTGGGTCAGCTGGGTGTCGATTAAATGGGTGTCAGTCAAATGAGTTTTAGGTCAAGTGAAGTAGACCCATATATATATATATATATATATATATATATATATATATATATATATATTTAGATAGATATAGATATATATAGAATAGGCATTTTTTTTTTTTTTTTGGTGGGAATAGGCCCCATTCATTTTTAAAGAACAGAAGGAAATAAAGATAGGGAACGAGGAGGTGAAAGACATCACAGCAGGTAAACCCATATAACAAATATCCGAACACAAGACAGACAAAGGTTGGAAAAAACAGTAAGGACAGGTAATTTACACAAATGTTACACTGTACAGCATGAGCAATGGAAAGGTGTCAAACAGGGTAACGATGCATAGTGGCCATGGTGAAATGCACAAAAACATATGTACCTATGCAGTGTCATGTTACAACATGTTGTAAACTGTTTGGCAATCATACATGGATGTATATGATCAATGGCTGCTACATACACAGGCTGGTATACACAACATAAACAAACGTGTAATGGAATGTATGTATGTTACACATATATGCCATGTCAAAAGCAACACACAGCTGTATGTGTCTGTATAAATGAAACATAAATGAAATCACGGTCAATACACATACAAACACCAATGATATGTAAGAATATTTAGAAAAATATAAGACTAAAGCTTAATAAATATAGCAGGTTGTGCGGAGCATGGATGTCAAAAAAGTACAGTGGTTACCACACCAGGATAAAGAGAGCAAGGACGTATTGTAAGCAGTAGCCAGCAACTTGTGTGCAGATGCCCTGCATCATAAAATGGCCAAACATTTTGTATGATGTCAAACAGGCTAAGGATCCATACCAGCCAAGCTGAAATGCAGAAAAACATATCTTCCTATACACTGTCATGTTACGACATGTTGCAGACTGTGTGGCAGTCAAGTCTGGATGAGTATGATCAATGGTAGAATGGATTGGAAGGCAATAAATTAGGATCACAGTATAAAACTGAATAAATAAACACACATCCAACTAGTCCATCAGCAGTGCAGGTGTAAGCTAAGCAATATCACAGATGACCAAATCCAGATCTAACAATGTTAGATAACTTCAGCAGATATGGATATTTCTTAATTCATGTTTCCTAAGAAATTGTTGTTGTTGCTGTTTGGATATTTCTTCACTGATGCTTCTTAACAAAGGTGTTATCATTACTGACTCAATATACAAAATATCAGTACTGTCTGTGGCCTGCCTATGGATCCTGAGCCTTCTGATGCATTCCATAGCTTGTTCAATTATTACTTGCTGTAGTACTGCCATATGAAATGCATGCAGACTCCTGTGGCATGATGGTGTTGTCTTTTACCTCCATTCAATATGTATGTAGTATGAGGGATTTTAATCCCACTCTAAAGATATTACAAGTTACGTATGAAGGCATTATTGTTACTTTTTATATGTCAACTTAATATTTGTCATACAAAGTTTTATGCAGACTTTTGCATTGCATATGTGTGGATACTGTTTATGTTGATAGAAGCTGTCCACAAACTCTAATGCATACATGAAATCACACAGGAATATTAGCTTGTACATATTACTAGCTTTCAAATGGCCACCATTCTAGGGTGACAAATCCCCCAGGAAAATAAAATCAAAACTGGTGCTCTCCAGCAAAATGGACTGAGATTCCATGGCTGTTTTTACGATACTGCTTGCAGACATGAAATCTGGACGGGCCTCCCTAACATGATAAATGCAGTTGGAGGTTACAACCGAGCCCATGATAACTGTAAACAATCTTGCTCAGACATGATCCATCATGCAGCCAACAGATTAAGACATTATGAGAGATTGAGGTATGCTACAGGTGGTGAACCACCAATGACCCCCCCCCCCCAATAACATCACAATATTTCTGGCCTCACTGAATACAGCAAGACTGGAGCATCAGATACCAGAGGTGGGAGTGAAGCTAGAGTTCGAGGCCGAACATGCATGTCTTCTTTCCATAACACAGACAATCACTGCACAGCGGCAGAGTTGAGCCATGCACACACATATCCAGATAGGGTGCGGATGATGATCACAAGTCTAATGACATATATTCATACAACTGAAGTACAGACAGATCAGTCCAAACAACATCCATAATGCCTTTTTCATTATTATTCACAGATCCACCTATTTTGAGACTAAACCAGGGAATGGCAGGTGCATGCTTCCATGCTGTTACTGTGACCACTACCTGTTATTGCCTCAGTCTCATTTCATGGCACTACTGTTTACTGTCATATTGTTATTTCCCAGATATTGTACACTACATGTATAGCCTGTGGGGGGTCAATGCTGTGCATGTTCAAGTTCAGACAGACCAGGTATGTTACAGCAAAATTGTCACAGCTTGCATCAATGTATAGCATGTATGATGTATGACAAGTATGTCAATATTTTAAAACAGAGGCCCATCTGGTGTACAGGTTCAATGTCCATCACATGAGTATCTGCAGCTCCTGTGTGTTGCATATGTGTTGTTGTCAGTGTTTTTGCTAAATACATGACTGTATAGTCTTTCTCTTTAGTTTCCCAATGCAGAATTAACAGTACAACCCACAACCTCTCCACAGCAAGAGGTTGTCAGTGGTATGCTATTAACTATGTTTTATACCTTTCATGGCTGTTAATCTAATGCTAGGAGTCTAAACAAAAAACTCCACTCACTGGAAGATCTCAACCCTAGAGAATGCTGATGTCTGTATGGTCTCAGAGACATAGTTTAAAGCTGAGGACAGCACACCAACAGTGCAGGGTTATTATGCCTTCCACACATTTAGACCAGATACTTCACAGGCAGGGAGTAAAGGTGGAGTGTTTCTATTTATATAAAAAATAAATATACTTCAAGGCTGGTCAAACAGGGCAATGCACGTGAGCTGCACCATGTTCAAATCACCATAGGTAAAATCCAATACCACTTCCTTGAAAGCTATAGGTCCCCCTATATAGCCCAGGAAACCCATACCATGTATTTAATGTATTAGAAACACTAACCATCCAACCCAATACCATATTCATGGGTGACTTTAATTATCCTACTGTTAACTGGGAATCCTATATGACATGAGACATACATGCACAGAGATTCCTGGATTTTATAAACACAAACTCCCTGGACCAGGTAGTCAATACACCAACCAGGGATGCAACCCTACTGGATCTGGTCCTCACTAATATGGGTGAGGGTTGCACAACTCCTACTGTAATGCCTTCCCTGGTAAGTTCAGACCACAAAATGATCTCCTTTCAAGTAAAAATAAAACTTGAACCTCCAGCTAAACAGGGAATATTCAGGAACTATTCTAAGGCTAACCTCTTGCTATTAAGTGAGAACCTGGCAAAATTTCAAGCTTCTATAAACCCTGATAACACCTCTGCCTATGCAAAACTGTTCACAGAAACCCTGTACAAGCATCTTAATATTTGTATAGAGGCAGCTTTACCCACCATGAAGAAGTACAGAACTAACTCAAAAAACAAGCAACCATGGTGGAATCACAAAATCAGTTGGATGTAAAACAGGAGGAAGAAAATCATGACAAAAATTTGGAGGTGCAGCACCCAGCAGAATAAAAGCACTCTCATTAAACTAAACAAACAGCTTAGAGGACAAATAAAGTCTAACAAAGCCACATTTGAGGTAAGTTTGGCCTCCCAGGCAAAGGACAACCACAAAGCATTCTTTAGCTATGTCTGCATCCTCAAAGGCAATACACAATTATATGCAGAGCTCATTGTAAATGGAGCCACCTATACTGAGTCAGAAGACAGGGGTGGCCTGTGCTATTGGACTGCCGGACTGCAGCCCCCCCAGCTGTAAAAATGAAAAGAAAATAGAAAAGAAGAAAATAAAATAAAAAAAAACGATCACAAATAGCAGACCCGCGCATGCGCACTAGCAGCATTTCCGATATCCAGACTGCTGCTGAGACAGTCTGGAGCATGTGCAGACTGTCTCAGCAGCAGTCTGGATTAAGAAACATTCAAGAGTAGAGATCCCAGAAGTCTATGCAGTTGTAACTGCATAGACTGTCACTGGGAATGGAATCTGACTGCAACGTCGGCAGGCTGGAGTCTCATCGAGGGAACAACATCTTGCGGGCTGTAATGCTCCAATGGACATAGGGCGTGGGCAGGCTTGTACTGCAATGCAATGCTGCAACGTGGTTTCTGTATTTTTGTGTCCTTGCAAAGCCGGTAGTGCATTGGTGCAGTGGTAGTATTGTTGCCTAACAGCTACATGTTCTCTGGTTTGATTCTTAGCTGGGGTGCCTTACCATCTGTGTGAAATCTGTATGCCCTCCCTGTTTTTGTTTCCTCCCATCTTACAAAGACGTGTCTGTCTGGAGTGTTTCTCCCTGGGCCTCTGCTAAATTAGCTTTTGTTCCAAGTCAGACTTTCCTGGTTAACAAATGTTAAAAATGACACACATTTGAATATCAGACTTCATATTCTTCAGAAATGCATGGTAACACACAATCTTTTATTCTAGCAATTTTCTAAGTGTATAAGATGGATATTTGAAATTTGTGCCTATTTTTTGGACTGTATTCCCCCATTATTGGCTTCATCCAGGTTTTGTGCTAAGGTTGAGCACTATGGTAAGAACTGAATTCACTGAATATGTTTTGGGGCTATATTCCCCCATTACTGGCTTTGTCCGGGTGTTTTTTGCTAATAGATTGAGAGCTATGCTGAGAACTGAATTCACTGAATGTTTGGGGGCTGTATTCACCCATTGTTGGCTTTGTTCAGGTGTTTTGTGCTAAGTGGTTGACAGCTGTGCTATGGTGAGAACTGAATTCACTAAATGGTAGCCATTTAAGTTTCTGTATTACTCTTTCACAAAACAGCTGATTTGGCATAGTGGTATGTTGCTCTGACTGTTTTGCACAGGGTCCCCTGGGTTCAAGATGTGGCAGTGAAATGTATGGTGGTAACACAGCATTTTATTCTAGCAACTTTCCAACATTATATAAGCAATGTTTAAAATGTGTCCATGGTTTTTGACCTTTTGTCCCCCCCCCAATAAATTTTGGCTTTTTCCAGATTTCTTGTGCTCAAAGTTCAGAGATTACAGCTGAGTGTTGAGTAGATTTTACAAGGAGCTGAGAGCTGCAGGAGAACAAAAGTTTAGTGCTGCTTATGCTACATCTGTTTGCACTATTAATAGCACAACAGGTAGTGTACTTGCTTTTGATTTAGAAGGCTGTGGGTTCTACTCCCACAGTAGGTAGATGCATTGATGATACTGTACTGTGTTGTAAAGGGGGTGGATGCTGCAGTCCTTTTTAGCAAAGATACCTAGTAACTATGAACCTGTTACCAGTTTGCTATCCATTCCCTATTGCTGTATTACTAGCTTATCATTTTTTTAATGCATGCAACACAGGCAATTTATTCTTCAAGGGCAAGAGGCACTTTATTTGTAGATGAAACAATGATATATATAAAGTTGTTTGCTAGCAGCAACCCCTTTATTAGTTACAGATTTCTTTAATGTGGATTTTACTACTTCAGAGATTGTGCATATTTACTGATACTGGTGAGCTATAGAAGGTTGAGTAGACTTTTTATGATGGAAATGTTCTGAATTGGGCAGTTTTGTCATTGGTGTATGCATTTTGTTGTATTGTTTACTGGAAAAATGTTCAAAACAATAAATTTAAAATGCCCTCTTAACAACTGTACTGTATTGTACAAGGAATATAATGTAATACAGTCAGGAAGGTATTTCAAAGAGCATGTGGAGCATGTGTATGTTTCATGTTCAAGGGGCCTATGATTTTGAAAACAGCCCAGAGTTAATCTTTATCTGCCACTGGCAAAATGTATTTTCTTTGAATGTGGGTTTCAATGCTGTTTCAATGCATGTGAGTTTCAAGGGCAGAGAAGTTTTAATGCTAAGTCTATTTTCATTGTGAGACTGCATTGCTTTGTTTAACAGATATCTATTAGGGTTTGTGCTGTAAAATGCAAAATAAAACTTTCAAATGAAATCAGTATGCACATTACAGTGTTTATGGTAAATGGGGCAAAATAACCAAGGAATGGGACATTGGAATGGCTGCAGGGGAAGGCTCCATTCGACCATAATTTTGTGAGGAGGGCAGTAGCAAACTCAGACAGCCCCGGTTGAACTATACCTCTCAGGTGTCCATATGTTTGCAGAATGAATAGATATTTGCTTCTTATTTTTGGTTTGTTCCTCATAAAATCTGTGGTTTTCTAGCAAATCATTTAGGAATGAAGTCACCAAATGACAGACATTGAGTTTCAAACGTCATAAGCTTCAGAAAAATGCATGCTAATGCAAGACCTGTTATTCTATCAACTGTCTTAAGTTTATACAAGAGCAATTTTTAGTAGTGTTTGTATGTTCCCCCAATATATTTGGCCTTGTCCAGATTTCCTGCATTAAGAGGTTGAGAGGTATGTGCAAATCGCTTTGTAGAATTAGGAATATCCAAACCCAATTTTGGCTCAAAATGTTGCTCTCCCCTAATAATCCCTCCTCAAAATGGCAATTTTGGAAGAAAACGTACAGGGTTTACAATTATATAACTGTAATGATCAGAGTTATAGAGTACTTTTATTTCAGAAATGCATGTAGATGCTCTTATTTTGTTAACTGCTCAAGTTAACAGTGTTAATATTAAAAAGGTGTCCCTTTTTTGGCAGGTTCCCAGCTGTATTGTGTGGCAACTTTATATTTTTGCATCACATTTTGGTCTGTAAAATTGTGGTTTTCTGGCAAATTAGTGGCAAGTCATTAAAGATTGAAGTTAGAAAATAATCACAGACATTTGAGTTTCAGATTTCATACCCTTCAGAAAATTCGTACTAATGCAAGACCTACTACTGCTCTATTACCTAAGTTAATAAGAGCAATATTTAAAAATTGGCCTTATTTTTTGGCCTGTGTCCCACTTCTAGTTCTATGTATGGCTTTGTCCAGATTTCTTGCACTGAAGTTGAGAGGTATGAGTGTCAGAGCCATCACTGTCAGCCAGAGACATTTCAAATTGTAACATTCTTGTCGAACCCCACTCCCCATTGTAGTGGCTCTGGATGTGTCCAAGGAAGGCAAGGAGCAGTTATGCAGTGTAAGTGTGCAGAGTATTTCCCCATCAAAGGTAGACCACAAGTACGACCATGGCTTTTCATCTGTCCTTGATTTTGCAGAATGTTCTGGTTTTCTGTCATATTTTATACTGTTGATTTATGCTTGTTATTATTCAGGAAATGCATGCTGTCACAGTGCCCTGTTGCTCTGTTTAAGTAGCAATGATTTAATGACCATCGGGTAAGCTTGTCAGAGATTGTAAGATGCAAGTAAGCTTTAATAAGCATACTGTTAAAGAATTACCAGCATTGAAAGCCTTTTCGTTGTTGCCATGCCGAGAATATTTACATAATTAGATAATGTATAAGCCTTGGGTATTGAAATGCATATGACAGTATTTGTAATAAAAGGACAGAATTCCAGTATTTTCAGAAGCTCATTACATTTGTTGGAGACTTGCAGTCATCTTTGCAGGCTTACATGTGAACTAAACAGAATGGCAATCTATCATATGTGGTCCATAACTTGTGCAGGAATCCTTTAAGCAATTTATCTTGAGCTTGTTTCTTGTTTACTGTTCATTTTTTACTTTGATCATGTCTTCCCCATGAAACAAGTAGATAGCTGTGTCAGGCAGCAGGTCTTTTTTGGATAAGAAACATTTTTACAAGTGGGGGAACCACAGAGATTGCTACTTTCAGCATGTTATTTGGTAATTTTATAAAGCTGAATATAAATTATAATTAGAACTGCAGTGCAAGGAGTAGTGGTTTGAGTTGAGTGCTGTTTGTTTTTTTATACTTAATTTTGACTGGCATCCCAGTAATGTATTTAAAAAGTAATTTATTTTTTCATGCCTCACAACCTGTTTCCATCTGGATATTAAGTAAGTTGTCATGTAGCCAATGCATTGAAATATTTTTTTCTTCTACACTTCATTTTGTCTTTATTGGACTCTCATAATGACTGTTTGGCACCCAGGGCAGCATATTTAATTAAAGTTCCAGTTGTTGTGGTTTTGAGTAAAGATCCACCCCCGTTCTGTTTGGCCACACCCCTTCCCATTGGCCCCACCCATTCAGCTGTCTCCTGCAGCCCTCCGTTAATTTGAAGTCGCCAGCCGCCACTGCCAGAAGATATAGCAAACTTCCAGGTTGATAAATTCATCTCCAAGTTTACCCCCCCCCAACCTTCCCTCAGAAAATGTCATCAAATATAACTCACCCTACTATCACTAGGGAGCAGGTCCTTAATGCTCTCTCTCTAACACCAAGAACACTGCATCAATAGGCCCAGTCAATATCCCAGGATGCCTTCTAAATAACATGAAACATGACCTATCAGAGCCTCTGGAATTACTATTTAACTGTAGTGTCCAAACAGGCTTCATGCCTCATGAATGGAGAAAGGCAACAGTGATCCATCTGCACAAAGGTGGGCCATCTACAGACCCTGTAAACTACAGACCCATAAATCTTACTAGTCTTATATGTAAAACCACGGAAAGAATTATCATAGAGATTATAGCAAACCTCCAGACACTGGACCCAACCCAGTTTGGTTTTGTAAAGGGCAGATCATTCCTACTCAACCTGGTGGACATCTTTGGGAAGTTCACCAAAAGCACTGGATGAGGGCAAAATTGTTCACACCGCATAACTTGACCTGGCCAAGGCATTTGGCACAATACCCCACTTGGTCATTGTTGACTATCATAGTGTGATTACACACAGAGCTATCTAAGGAGGAGCACCTGATATGTGATTTATAGCAATAAGTAGTCTGTTTTTTTTTTGCTTATTTTTAGTAGTTATTGCTTATTCTAGATATTTATAGCAATGTTATTGTATACTGCACACTTGTACTGTATTTCATAGCTATTGGGTCATTGCTGGTTTTCTGCTGTGATAAACATTTCTATAGTGTTTTCTGCCTAAAATAGTTTAGGTCATTGCTATAATATTGTCCATATTCCTGATTGTGTTTGTGATAAACATTTCTGTAGTCTGTTTTGCCTAAAATAGTTTAGGTAGTAGCTGTAATATTCTCCATATTCCTGACTGTGTTTGTGGGCCTAGTTGTTTGTTAGAGGCTGTTTTCTGAGCTAATTTTCCAGGCCATCTTAGTTAGCAAAGACCATCCCCCACTTCAGTGAGAGTTTAGTGTTTATGGTCATTGTTTAGTTGGGTTGCCACGTCTACAGCTTGAAGAAAGTACCTCATTGGTTCTTTTGAGCTTTTTTAAAGTTGTTTCAGGTTTCAGCTTTCTGATACATAAGAAAATAACTGGAATGTTTCAACCATTACACACAGAGCTATCTGAGGAGGAGCACCTGATCTGTGATATATAGCAATAAGTAGCCTGTTTTTTTTTTTTGCTTATTTTTAGTAGTTATTGCTTATTCTAGATATTTATAGCAATGTTATTGTATACTGCATACTTGTACTGTATTTCATAGCTATTGACTCACTGCTGGTTTTCTGCTGTGATAAACATTTCTGTAGTGTTTTCTGCCTAAAATAGCTTCCCATCGTCTCCCCCTATTGGCGTCTTGTCTTTATACCTGCTGGCCCTGCAGTTGCCCACCTCTACTCTAAATTTGATCTTGGACACTACTCCCAGTCTAGTGTCATTAGCTCATTCCACCTAATACAGAGAGAGCATCTGAGAAGGCCAACCCACTTAGTTTCTTTCCTTCTGTTCCTCCTTTCTCCCTTTCCTAAAAAAAAATAAATAAAATACCTGAATCTCCTTGTGTTCTGGCTGTGCTTCTCAAACATTTTGGAAATATAGAGTATATTTTAGTGCATTTATTAAAACTGTATTTGCCTTAATATTGCTACAACTCAAGTGCTCTAGGTTGCACTTCAACTGAATTGTTTTAGTGTTGTTTTAGCTGCTTTTCTGTATATATAGACTGTTCTGTATATGTAGACTAGCTACTTATTGTACTGTATTACTGCCCCTTAAATCATTTTTCAGTTGTGCACTTGCCTTGCTTCATTTAAAAAGTTTTAAATTGCTAATTTTGTAGAGTTTGAACTGCATCTACTGTTTAGGGCTACGCACTCAAGTGTGTAAGCCTTTTCTGTGTTTATTTACTGTAATTTTGCATTGTTTGGCCTGCTTTAACCAAAAAAAAAAAAAACCCAAAAAATACTATCTTGTTTGCTCATTTCCCACCTTTCCTAGCTAGTATAGTCCAGATCCCAGGCTTTGCTGGCTTCAGGACTTTATTTTCTGTGTTCAGAGCTATCCAGACCTTGCTGTGGTAGAGGGAAGTCCTACTGCTTACCAGTGGGAGTGGTGAGCATTGTACTGCCTATCTAACACTAGAGGAGTGGTTTCCAGCTCTGAAATTGTAATTTTATTAGCCATTTTGGGCTGATTTCTATCCCTTTCAACTTTCTGGCTTAAAAACGTGTGTGTTTGCGTCTTTTTCACATCATGCAGCACAGAGGGGCTACGGTTAAACTATTCCAGATGCCAGAAAGTCTGCTCTTCAAATTTTCCCTTAGAACTAGCTGGTTTCCCAGTAGTAGCACTAAAATCTGAACCCCTGTGACTAGCACTTGCTCTAGAACAATTTCAGACAAACTTCTTGTACACACCTCTAAAGCTAACAACAGGGCTGGGGATTCTCTCTTCTGTAATGCTTTTGGAAAATCCTGGAATCTTCTTCCCAGTGACCTCTCCTCACTCACCTCCTTACCACTCTTCAAAAACAGACTTAAACTTTACCTCAAAACATCTATCTTTTCAAACTTGGCTTTCCCTATCCTTTACTTCTCACCTACTGTTATATCTTCCTATTACTATATATTTATTATCTCTCTCTATTTTACTTTATTTCTATGCTCTGTGGATACTTATTTTTTTAAGTAATCCTTTATTAATATCACTATAAATTAACTTCCTTTTTTTACTATTGACTCTACCTATATAATGTTTTGTACCTGTGAATTGCATTGTTATGATTCTTGCCCTCATTGAATATTCTGTGCCAACCTGTATGCTGTACTGCATATGTGACTGTTGTATATATATTTTTTTATACTATTTGCTATTTGATGTTGTATTTGTATGTGATTGTTTGTCTTGGAGCTTATCTCCCAGGGCCTCTACTGAAAATGGACATATATCCAGTTAGACTAGCCCGGTCAACAAATGTAAAATAAATAAAAATAGAACATGCTGGAAAGCACTAGGAAGCCTTAAACTGATACAAGCACTCAACTCTCCTTGTTAATAAGGAGAAATTAATCATAGGCACTAAACAGCGTATAATTGCAAAGTACCTTGCAAAGGTAAGGGAAAACAGCTCTTGTACTTTACAAAAAAAGTACCTAAACAGGCATGTCCAAGGGTCAGCTTTCAGTGATTTCTCCTGTCCACCAGGTGAATCTGGGCATACTGGGGCAATGCAGTAACTGCCTCATGTACACAGACAACCCTCTCCTCCTACCACACAACACTACAACCTACGAGAGATGCACTTACATAGCCAAACTGGAAGCAAAGCTTTCTCCAGCCAAGATTGTGCTAGACAGTCAAGAGGAGAAAGTTAACACCTGCACTACACCTCAAGCAACACATAGCCCTTCAAAACCCACACCATCAACACCCACACATAGCAACACTAAACCCACATATGTGGAGGCCCTTAACATTAACCTGCCCAAGAAACAAGGACCTCCGAAGCTGAAACACAAACAAACACCAATCACAACCAAAGAGACACATAGCTCACAACACCAGTGTGCCACCCAACAGCCCCTAAGGCAAGACAACGTACCCAACACTTTAGTCATAGGTGACTCTATAGTCAGGCACACTGATGTCCCACTCATCAGGCTGAACAAGGAGAAAATTACAGTCAGCTGCCTGTCGGGTGCCAGGATCCGACACATAATGCATGCAGTCATGTCAATCCACAACAAGTACACATACGGCTCTGTCATTGTCCATGTTGGAGTGAATGACTTGAGACGTACCTCCCTGGACTACATGAAAAGAGACAAGGAAGAGCTCTCGGATCATGTGGCCCATGCAGGTATGACCCTAGCCCTGTGTAGCATCCTGCCTTCACCCAGAAAGATACCACAGTATAAGGACAACATGATTGACTTCAACAATTGGCTAAGCTTCTGATGTCATTGAAAGGACATCCAGTATCTGTCTGCCTGGGATGACATGATCGACAAACCACAATGTTTTGCCAGAGATGATCTGCACCTTTCACCCCTGAGATTCAGTTTACTGGCTAAAGCTCTTGCCACCCCTATAGTGCCTGTTTTAGGCAAGGTTCAAAGGACAAAACCAACACCGTAACAGATACAAGCATGCAAAATCTGAAGGTAATGCTACTCAATGCTAGAAGTCTAGATCTCAAAATGCACTCTCTCAAGGCCCTCCTAAAAATGGAGAACATCGATGTCTGTGCAGTAACTGAGACCTGGTTCAAGGCTCCATACAGCACCCCTGCAATAGCAGGCTACAACTCTTAACACACTTTTCGGCCACCAAACCATGACTGAAACACTAAAGGTGGAGAAGTGTCCATATTCACCAAGGATATTCACACCTCCAGGCTAGTTGCCCAACACAATGCATCTGAAATTCTCCAGGTGCAACTAACAGTAGGTAAGACTACAATCTAAATTGTAGCTTGCTACAGATCCCCCACCATGTCCCAAGATTCTCACTACACCTTTCTGAACATACTGGAAAATATTAAGATACAACCAAACACCATAATACTGGGTGATTTCAACTACCCTGCCATTAACTGGGAAAACTACTCGGGTACCAACACCTTTTCCCAACGGTTCTTGGAATTCAGAAATTCCAACACCCTGGATCAACTAATCCATTGAACCACCAGGGGCTCCAATATCCTAGACCTGGTCATTACCAACATGGAAGATAGATGCTCCACACCAGTGGTCACCCCCTCATTGGTCAGGTCTGACCATAAGCTGCATCCCACATCCCACCCCCAGCCCCCAGTAAGGAAACCTCTGTAAAAAAACTTCTTCAAAGCCAACTTTATGCTACTCAAGTCAGAAGTGACAACCTTCGACACCCATGCAGATGGGAACTGAAAGTTCAACTGCTGAATCCTACATTAAGGCACTGTACGAGCACATCCACTGGTGCATAAATTGTGCCATCCCAAATAAAACCAAGACACTTTCCTCCAAAAAAAGGAAGCCAATTTGGTGGTCCCCTGCCATAAACATACTATACAACAGAAGGAAGAAACTGTTACAGAAAAGAGGAAAATTCCAGGATGCAAAAACCTCCCTTAGCAGCCTCAATAAGAAGTTGAGATCCCTCATACAATCCTCCAAAGCTAGTTATGAAAATAAAATTGTCAAAGATTCCAAAGACAACCACAAGGCATTCTATAGTTATGTCAAGAATCTAAATGGCAATGATCAGATCTGCTCTGACCTACAACAGAATAGCATTAAATATACTGATCCCAAGGATATTGCCAATATCCTTGCAGATCGATTTAGTGCCAATTTCACCCCCCTCTCACCCCCTAAAGGGCCCATCTTAATACCAAAACATTGCCAAATTCTGGTAATTATGGCCACACAGGTAGAAACCGCACTCTCCAAAGCTAATCCCCAGATTTTGCCTCATATTTTTGGTCCATTTATCATAAAGTTGGGATTTTCTGGCAAATGCAAATCATTAAAAACTGACATAAGAAAATAATGACAGACATTTTTGGTTCAAACTTCATACCCTTCAGAAATTTCATGCTAAGACAAAACTGTTATTATATCAACTTTCTAAGTTTGTAAGAGCAATATCTATAGATTTTCCATATTTTGAGCCTTTGTCCCACTTTTATTTATGGCTTTGTCCAAATTTCTTCCTGTAAGAGGTTTACAGGTATGTTTGCAATTAATTACATTTGAAGTTGTTTGCCTGTGGGGGAGGTCTAGGATTGATCTAAAATAAAACTTTCACTGTACTTCTTCACAGTAGGCAAACTAGCTGCTATACACTCAGTCAGATACTTGATAAAATAGCAAAAGAAGTTTTGTATGGAAAATTCCAACTCTAGATGCCCGGGTCTGTACAGGGCACTGCAAATCACTGCTGCACAGCTCATCACAGGTTATAGGAGATGAGCTATAGAGGAATCTAATCAGTAAACAGTAAAACAAAAGTGCTGATCCTACAATACTAAGGCCCCTAGACCAAGTAAAATGCAAGCAGTAATAATGCAGTAGAAATGCAGTAGAAATTAAATAAATGGAGCTCAGATCCTGCAGCAACTCACAATACTCCCACTACTGTGAGGGATACTGTAAGATTAAGAATACAGCATCCATGGGACCAGATGACACCCCGGGCTGTGTAATACATGAACTACAAAATGAACTGGCACCTCACCTAAGTGTCATATTTAATCATAGCCTCACCTCAGGCTTCATGCCCACTGAGTGGCACACAGCTACAGTTATCCCACTCCACAAGGGGGGATCCACCTTGGATCCAATCGACTACCGTCCCATCAGTCTGATGGGCCTGATCTGCAAGGGCATGGAACACATTATCATGGAACTTATAAACAAAGACATTGGCAACTTTCAAACATTGGACCCCACCCAGTTTGGGTTTGTGAAGGGCCGATCTTGTCTCCTGAACCTGATTGACTTCTTCAAATCAGTCTTCAGAGCTGTGGACAAGGGTAAGGTGGTCCACACAGCCTATCTGGTCCTCGCCAAGGCCTTTGACACCATCCTCCACTCTGGAATCATAGATAAACTTACTATGCTGGGCATAAATGACTACATAACTCGATGGGTTGCCAACTGGCTTAATGAAAGATCCCAGACTGTAAAAGTAGCCGACTCCAAATCCAGCTCCAGACAAGTGACAAGTGGAGTACCTCAGAGTTAAATGCTGGACCGCTCGTGTTTGGCATCTACTTCTCTGAAGTATAGGCCAACACTAAGGGACTCTGGCTAACACAGTTGGCAGATGACTGCAAACTGGGAGCCATTATTGAATCCCTAAATGATGTGGATATTCTACAAATGGGCCTTACAGAAACAGATGCTTAGTGCCAGAGCCATGGACTCAAGCTTAATGCCAAAAAATGTATAGTTATCCCCTTTGGGAAAAAACATGTACCCATGAATTACCACATAGGTGGCAATATACTAAGCACTGAAAGTGTGATGAGAGACCTAGGGACACAGGTGGACAGTGGTCTCACTTTCGATAGCCACATCACCACAACAGTCAGGAAATCCTTCTATGTGGCACACCTCATCACTAAGGGTTTTTCATCCAGAAAAAAGGAGGTCATTGTCCCACTGTACTCATCCCTTATTAGACTCATTATAGAGTTAAACTCCCCATTTGGTATCTACCTCATAAGACATCTGCAACAGCTGGAAAGGCTGTGGAAATACCTCACTAAAAGAATCACAGGCCTAACGCAGATGCATGACCATCTAAAAGCTATACTGTCATATTGTATTGTTCACTCAGAGATGATCTCTAACATACAAGGCCACCATGTCAAACCCAGAGCTGTTGGACATGCTCCTTAAAGAAATCCCAATCCCTCAGGCTACATGATCCAGGGAGCTAAACCTTGTCATCTCCCCTGCCATACACATGACAAGCCCAACACCTCCTTGGCCCTCTTCAAAAGGAACCTGATGACTGGATGGGAGATAGAAGTTAACCCCAGGAGGGAATTGTAGTGGCTAGTTAGGATAGGCCCTAGGGCGCCAAGCCTATCCTAGAACCAACCCTATGAACAAACAAGAACAAGAACAGTTACACAAGTGTGTGTGTGTCCACCTGGATAGTAGCCACTGGGATAGCCACAGACAGGACCCAGGAAGTTAGTCCATCTCTACAAGGAGGCCAGTCCCAGTCCCAAGCATCCAGTCCTCTCAGGTTGGTGACCGGACTGCTCGCATTAGCATTTCCCCTCAAAGTCAAGGCCAATGTCAGTGGTCTCTGGCTGACTAATCTGCAGATGATGCAAAAATTGAGCTGTCATCAAATCACACTGACACACAAGTTATATCCAGAAGGGGCTGACACAGACAAACAACTGTGGATAAACTAAAAAACAATGAGATATGCGAGTAAGTAGGATGTGGAAGTCATCCTCATCCATCCCTGGTAAACATTATATTTAGCAACCCACCCAGTAGATCCAGGGACCAGGGACACACATAGATAGTAATCTAGTAATCTAGCATCTCATCATCTCTCATGTCTATAGTAAGGAAATCTATCTTCTCAACTCAACTTATAAACAACAAAGGCATGACACCTAAGTCCAAAGATCCAAAGTCATTGTTTAAACTTTCATCCTTTCATCAGACCTGTAGTTTCCTTGGTATTGGTATGTAAACAGGCATATCCAAAAACTGGAATGTCCACAGAGGTTCCTCACTGAAAGAATACAGAGCATAAGTAATATGTCCAATGCAGACTGCCTTGAGGCCCTATCCCTGTATTATGTCTCCTACAGGCTTTTGAGGGGAGATCTATGCCTGGCATACAGGGTATTGTCAGACCCCACTCTGATGGACCTCCTGCACATCCACAAAACAAACAGCACCAGAATATCCAGTTCTAAAGACTTGAACCTTGCCTGTGATATAAATAGGACTTGCTGGAGAGATAGATATGCATCCTAGAGACTACCCCATCTATGGAGCAGGCTCCTCATCTGTGTGAAGCGGAGTTCCTCCCTAATCTAATTCAAGTGCAACTTAGACAATTGGATGGGAAACCAGAAATTCATCCCATGCTTGGCACTTATGTCTCTGATGCAAACAGTTAACCTGTTTGTAACAGGAGGAGGATTACAGCAGAATTTATTTAACTCATCACAATGGTTTGCTTTTAAGAAGTTCTTAAATGCAGAGCTACTTACAGGGGAAGTGCCATTAGTTTTAAAGGAAAAGATCGCTAAATTATGGTCTGGGTTTGGCTTAGATTTGTATGTTAGGCAGAGATCACCTCAAAGTAGGCAATATACTATTGAGTAAAGCTGGAGTTTTTTAAGATGGTCAGCGTAGGGTATCTATTTGAGGCCAGTAATCCTCTTTGTGAGGTACTTCTGTGGTCTTTCCAGCTGTTGTAGATGTCTTTTGAGGTACATTCCACAAAGGGTGTTGTACTCCATAATGGGTCTAATGAGTGATGAGTATAGGGGAAAACTTACCTCTTTTTTCCTGGATGAGAACCCTTTCCTAATGAGCTGTGCCACGTCGAAGGATTTCCTAACCATTGTGGCAAAGTGATTATTAAAGATGAGTCTAATGTCCACCAGACTCCCAAGGTCTCTTATCATACTTTCGGTGTTAAGTAGACTACCACCTATGTGGTAGTTCATGGGTACAGAGTTTTTACCAAAGGGGATGAGAATGCACTTTTTTGGAATTGATCTTGAGGCCATGGCACTGACACCAGGCATCTGTCTCAGTGAGGCCCCTCTCTAGGATGTCCTCATCATTTGGGGACTCGACTATGGCTCCTAGTTGATGGTTATCATGATGATACATATGGAGTTGTGCAAGAATTGGCCATATTTGTGAGGATTATATCTGGGATATCTAGGTCCATAGTAGGATGGTTAATTATTTGTGAAAGAGAGTTAACAGTTATAATGTCAAGGAAGTGCTGGGCATGCCTACCATTAGGAGTGTAGGTCAGCCAGCTTATTGAAAGGGAATTGAAATCCCCCAGTAGAAAGGTCTTAGGTTTAATGGGAATTTCAGCTAATGAGTTCAGATAGCCATCATGCTCAGAAGAGCACATAGAAGGTGTTTTGCAGCTAGCTGTGAAGTGGTAATTAGTAACAAGTTTATTTAATTAGTAACGGGCTACCCCCCATCTTTTGGTATCTCCACTTAAGTAACATCAAAAGCATTTCAACATACAGTAACAAACTCAGGGCAACAGGATTAACAAACTTTCAGTTTGCTTCTTCAATGTTTAAGCAGTTCAGTGAAATAAAGTCTATCACACATGTTTCTATATGCATCTTGTTTACACTGTATTGTATTGTCAGATGTACTCTGAATGTTGGTGCTTTAATTCTTTTGCAGGTTTTCAGATATGTAGTGTGTTTTTAATATTTTATTCTGTGCTGTCTACTTAACTTTTCTGTATGGCTATATCTTTACAGAGCCATTATTTTCTAGCTATGTGGACTCATTTATATTATGGTTTCAGTATTTCATCTGATACATTAATTTTCAAAGTAAGGTATCATGTCAGCAATATCTAACTTACACTTTACAAAGTGTAAGGATCTCATATTGCCACAATTAGCATCTATCTAAAGTAGTTCCTGCTGAGTTTTGGATGGCATTGTGTCTAGGTACATAAAATTGTGGCTATTTCTACTTTTTTAATTTTTCGCTGTTTTATCAGAATAAGAGTTTGAATTTTGAGGATAAGAAGACAAAATTATTTATACAAGACCTTGAGTAGCATCTTACCCTCACCAAGAATGATGCCACAGTATAAAGACAAAATGATCAATTTTAACAATTGGCTAAAGTATTGGTGTCATTCAAAGGGGATCCAGTGTCTGGGATGACATGCATGACAAGCCACGTTGCTTCGCTAGGGACGGCTTGCACTTGTCACCCCTGGGTTTTCGAATACTGGCTAAGGCTCTTGCCTCCCCCATAGTGCCTTTTTTAGGCAAGGCTCAAAAGACAAACCCACCCCCATAGACAACACAAAGAAAAAAAAAACTAAGGGTAATGCTGCACAATGCCAGAAGTCTAAACCTCAAGATGCACACACTCGAGACTCTCCTCAGTATGGAGAATATTGATATCTGTACAGTAACAGAAACCTGGTTCAAGGCTCCCGAGAGCACCCCAGCACTACCAGGCTATACTTCATACCATGCTTTCTGGCCCCAAAACTCAGACCGAACCACAAAAGGAGAGGGAATATCCATATTTATCAAAGATACCCACACCTCCAGGCTAGTGGCACTGCACGAAGCTTTGCAGACCATCCATGTGCAATTAACAGTGGGCAAAACTGCCTTTCAGTTTGTAGCCTGCTACATACCACCCTCCCAAACACAGGAACCTCACTCGGCTTTCCTGAGAACACTGGAGAATATGAAGGTCTCTCCAAACAGTATTATACTGGGTGACTTCAACTACCCAAACATTGATTGGATAAACTACTCAAGCCCAAACACCCTCGCCCAACGGATCCTAGAATTTATAAACTCAAATGCTATGGAACAACTGGTCACCACTCCCACAAGAGGGGAAAACATACTGGATCTGGTCATCACCAACATGGGGTCTCTATGTTCCACACCAGAGGTATACCCCTCATTGGTAAGATCAGACAATAAACAAATCTCACTGGACATCCATATTCCATCCCCACCCCTAGCCAAGGAAACCATGGTGAAGAACTTCTCAAAAGCAAACTTCACACTTCTCAAAACTGAGGTGGAATTCTTCAAAGCCTCCGTGCCAGTGGACAATACGGCCCAAAATGCAGAATCCTTTACAAAAGCATTCTATGGACACCTACAGGAATGCATGGAGCATGCTATCCCAAATAAAACCAAGACTCACTCCTCCAAAGGCAGGAGATCTGACTGGTGGACCCCAGCCATAGATAAGCTATACAACAGAAGGAGAAAGCTACTACATGACAGAGCAAAATCCCAAAAAGGGAAGGCGTCACTGATCAGTACTAGCAAGAAACTACGATCCCTCATAAAATCTTCTAAGGCCAGCTTTGAAAGAAAAATTGCACAAGACACTAAAGATAATCACAAGGCCTTCTTTAGTTATGTCAGAAACCTGGGAAGCATCTCCCAGATATGCTCTGAATTAGTGCAAAATGACAAAATATTCACTGAACCCACAGACACTGCCAACATCCTGGCAGAAAGGTTCAGTGCAAACTCCCCCCCCCAAAAGAGCAAATGTCTATCCCAACAGAGTGTAGCCTTCCTGAGATCACAGATGCACAGGTGAGAGCTGCCCTCTCCAAAGCTAAAAACACAGCATCAATGGGACCAGACGGTGTCCCGGGCTGCGTCTTACATGAGCTCCAAGAAGAACTAAACCCTCATATAAAGTCACTGTTCAATCTCAGCCTTACTACAAGATATGTTCCCAAGGAATGGCGTACAGCAACAGTGGTCCCACTCCACAAAGGTGGTGCCACAACAGACCCTGGAAACTATTGCCCTATAAGCCTGACTAGCCTTGTCTGCAAAGCTATGGAACGTATCATCATGGAAATCATAAACAAAGACATTGGGAACCTCCAGACACTGGATCCTACCCAATTTGGCTTCATTAAGGGCAGATCTTCCCTCTTGAACCTGGTCAATGTCTTTGAAACAGTTACCAAAGCCATAGATGAAGGGAAGGTAGTCCACACAGCCTACCTGGACCTCGCAAAGGCCTTTGACACAATACCCCACTCGGGCATCATAAATAAGCTCACCAGCTTAAATATCAACCCCTATGTCACAAGATGGGTTGCAAACTGGCTCAGGGATAGAACCCACATGGTCAGAATAGCAGGTGCCATGTCAGACTCTAAACCAGTTACAAGTGGTGTCCCACAAGGCTCAGTCCTGGGACCTCTCTTGTTCGGTATATATTTCTCCGAGGTACAGACTAACATGGGTGGACTATGGCTGACCAAATTCGCAGATGACTGCAAACTGGGTGCTATAATCGACTCTCTGACTGACACAAGCATCCTCCAAAAGGGTCTCACAGAGATGGATAACTGGTGCCAAAGCCATGGCCTAAAGCTAAATGCCAAAAAGTGCATAGACACCCCCTTTGTAAAAAACAAAGTGCCCACAAATTACCACATAGGTGGTAATCCATTAAGTACAGAAGAAGTAATTAGGGACTTGGGGACCCAAGTAGATAGCAATCTCTCCTTTGACAGTCACATTGCCAAAGTGGTTAGAAAGACCTTCTATGTAGCCCACCTTATCATGAAAGGATTCACATCTAGATCAAGAGAGGTCATTGTGCCCCTCTACTCATCACTTATTAGGCCCATAATTGAGTACAATGCCCCATTTGAGATGTCCAAAGCAAATAGCAGATGCTCGTGGAACCCTCTTGCATGGCAACAAAGACCAATTCCACAAAACAAAGCCAGCAAGATGAGAAGGTGGAATAAATATTTTATTCAACCCAAAGTACAAATCCAATGGGTTATAAAAAAATGAAGTATATCCAAACCAGTTTCGGCTCAACAGAGCCTTCTTCAGTGGATACAAGTAGAGATAAAAACAATGCATTTAAAGAACAACTCATTATATATATATATATATATGCACACCTGATACTTGACTGTATAGCCAATCACAGTAATAACACAATAATCAATTAAACATAACATTAAAATTGGTCATTAAGACCTGGTGGAAACAAGGCTCCCAGTTTGACTATCCATTTTCTTTCTTTGAAATTAAGTAGCTCGTGCCAACCATCTTTATCTTTACAAATCCCATTAATGTGATCAATGATAACAAATTTGAAATTAGCGGTAATATGCTTTAAAGTATGTTTAAATAGCACATTATTGGGATGTTTATTTTTAATAGCACTAAGATGTTCACAAATTCTCAAGCGAAAAGCTCGAGAAGTTTGTCCCACATAAAATGCTGAACACGTACAGGTCATCAAATAAATGACCCACTTAGTACTGCAGTTGGCCCACATCTTTATTTCAAAAACCTCAGAAGTGTTTTTGCTTGTGAATTCATGGGTATTGGAAACCCGCATGCAATATGCACAATGGCCACAAGCAAAGCATCCCACTATGGGACCTCCTGTCAGATAAATTTGATGGCAAACTACAGGACTTGAAACAGACTTTTTGTAATGGCTAAGTCTAGAACCTATAGTGCATCCCTTTCTAAAGGAGAAAAAACATCTATCCCTAAGAAAGGGATGCAATCTGTCTTCAGCCAACAGGACATTCCAATGTCTCTGAATAATATTCATGAAACCTTGAGTATTGCGTCCATAGGTTGTAACAAGGCGTAAAGGCTGTGTATCCACATTATTATTATGATGTTTGTAACGTAATAGGTCTTGCCTATTAAAATTGGCAGCCCATTGTTTCGCCTGGTTGATAATCCCTGGACGATAGCCCCTCTCTAAAAATCTGCAGGCCAAATCGTCACGTGTTTTAATATAAGATGCTTGGTTAGAACAGATCCTCTTGGCTCTTAAAAATTGTGATTTGGGTATATTTTGGATGATATGTTGTGGGTGGAGGCTGGAAGCATATAATAGGGAGTTGTATTCAGGAAATTTTCTAAAAATAGTAGTGGACAATGTATTATCAGAGTTCCTGATAATTTCCACATCTAGAAAAAATATTTTTGATCTGTGGAAAGACATTTTAAATTCAATGCCCCATACATTGTTGTTAAGATAGTTAAGAAATTCCCTGAGATACTCCTCATCAGCCCTCCACACCAACCAACAATCATCCAAATAATGGCGCCAGATGTCCATTTCACACATGTAAATGTTATGATTCGGATCATATATAATGATCTCCTCAATATATGCCATGAAGAGATCAGCATAAATGGGTGCAAAAGATGCACCCATTGCTGTCCCTTTCTTTTGCCAAAAACACTGATTTTGAAAGTAGAAAACATTACTAGTGAGCACATATTCTGTAAGACATATCAAAAAGGTGTTAAATCCTGGTTTATAGAGCCTGGATCTGTTCAACCAATAATCCAAAGCCTGCAGACCTGCCCAATGTGGTATGTTGGTGTATAAAGAGCTGATGTCTAAAGTACATAATAACCAACTGGATTCAAGTTGTGCATCATTGATTATGTCCAAAAATTGAGTAGTATCTTGAATTCTAGATCTGATATGTGAAAGCAAAGGTTTAAGATGGTAAGTCAAATACTCTGAAAGAGGTTCAGTAATGGACCCATGTCCAGAAACAATGGGTCTACCCGGTGGGTTAGTGGCATGTTTGTGTATCTTAGGCAAGAGGTAGAGAGATTTGAGATGTACCTTACCCGACACCTTCAGCAACTGGAAAGACCCCAAAAGTATCTCACCAAGAGCATCAAGGGGCTCAAACAGATGCCGTATGCAGTTTGGCTAAAGAAACTCCAGCTCTACTCAGTTGCGTACCGCCTACTCAGAGGCTATCTGTGTCTGACGTATAAAGCCATGTCCAACCCAGAATTAATGGACATGCTTCACCTCAGGAAATCTAAATCCCTTAGAGCTACATGCTCCAGGGACCTGAACCTCAGCACAGAAATAAATAGGACATGCTGGAGGGACAGATTCATATCCCAGAGGCTCCCCTCACTCTGGAACAAAATCCCAGTCCATGTCAGGCAGAGCCCCTCACTGACCCTCTTCAAGAGACATATTGACGAATGGATGGGAGATCGTAAGTTTACCCCTGGGATCTCTTCTGTGTCGCTGCTTGACAGAGGTACAGTAAACAAACCTTAAAAGGGCCATCTTCTGTGACCTACTATACAGAGGCACAGTCAACTAATCTAAAAGAGTGGCGTAAGCCAAACATACTCTGGCTAGGCTTATAAATGCCCTAGGGCAGATAGCCTAGTATCAACCTATGAACAAGTGAAGTAAACCTAAAATGAACCCACTTCCTCCATTAGTAACAGCCTGTGTTTGTAATGGTGCATGTTCAGATGATTATGCCCTCTTCTAGGGTAGTTTTGTATTTTTCACAAAAATGTGGCAAAAACATTATAAGGAAACATATTTTATACATTTAACTGCAGTTTGACTACAGTTGAGACTGCCGAGGCACAGAAGAGATGTTTTTATGTGACTGTTTATCTTCATAGGTTCATAGGTTCATAGGTATGTACTAGGCTATTGGCCCGAGAGCCTATATAAGCCTAGTCAAAAAGGTACCCTGACTTTCTCCACCCAAGAAAATTATTTTTCTGTGCCCCTGTCAAGCAGAGCCACAGAGGTGATCCCCAGGGTGAATTTCCTATTTCCCATCCAATCATCAAGATTTTTGTTGAAGAGTACTAATTAGGAGCTTTGTATGATATAGATAGGTAGTTTGTTCCAGAGTATGGGAAGTCTCTTTTTGTTAGAAGACACACTTGTTTGTACTGCAGTGTAATGAATAGTTTTCTGAAAATTAATTTGTTTAAGCTTGTAAATAGAGCAACAGCTAGGCCACTTGTTTTTGGCACTGGAAGACCAAAGGGTGTGGTTTCTATTCCCAGTCCAGGTGATTAGATTACTGTGAAGTTCAGCATTAAGGAATGTTGCTTTTCCAAGTGTGTCTTCTCTTACATGAGATGTAAAGCCAAAATTCCTTCCAGCTGCTTAAATTGGTGGTAGCTCAGGTAGATGTTAAAAATAGTAGGGGGGATCCCTGATGACTTGTATGAATTTCCCCAAGTAGTAGAAATACTATCGTTGTCTCCCCTGAAAAGATGGCAATAGCGTAGTGCATCCAAATTGGTCAACAGAGCATAAATAAAATGAGTATTATAAATCATAAAACAGTTTGCCATATTTCTTGCCCTCTGAGAGGTTACCCTCTCTCGACCTGGGTGCTTTGGTGGCCATTTGTCATGGTAAGAGGGAGAGATAGAAATCTTTCAATTTTCATAAACATTCTAAATTTAAGATTACAGGTAAATACAACGAGATTAAATATACTGAACAAGAAACAAAAACAGAAAATATGAGACAAGTATAGTATGTATTTTCAAGTGTAAAACAATAAAGATAATTTTTATTCAAAAACGTGCATGCTGATTGGACAGCCCAGTCAGCATGCCCATGGTAATCAAGCGTATACCGACAGAAGCATGTCAAGCCATAAATACCTCTTCAAAGTTTTATACAACATCATTTCAAATCAGAATTTTATTCACTGTCTCTCCTGTTACAGATACTCAATAATGCTAGACAAGGCAGTTTATTCAGAAAATGCACGCAGATGTGAAACATCTTATTCTATCAACTTTTAAAGTGAATTAGATTAATATTGAAAAAACATCCCTAATTCTGACCCTATCCCCATATTTTGTCTATATTCAAAACTATCACAAGGAAGCTAAAATGCACACCATTGACTAAACAAAAGTAATTTAACAATCAAAAGCATGCACACTGACTGGACAGACTAATCGGAGTGCTCATTGAAAAACTGAGGGTTCCCCACTAGAGGAACTTCTTTTAACTTAGTTTATAATGATAAGGAAAGGATTTATGCTAAAAAAAAAAACATTTTTGTAAATGACAAAAAATGCCAAGACCATCCCTACAAAATGGATGATCTGTCATTATTTAGTGACTTCACTCCTTAACAGCTCATCAGAAAACCACAAAATGAACAGAGCAAAAAATGTGAAACAAACATCTGTATTTTCTGCAAAAATTTAAACACTGAAAATACACTAACAGACTGATGAGGGTCTGTCTCAGAATGTAGAGTTCAGGCGTAGTTTGAAACATTGAACCCACAACATTGAATGCTCAGAATGTCAAAACTGAGAGAAAAAAAAACATAAAACGTTTCTAACGGGGGGGGGGGGGGGGGGGTCTGCACTGCTCATGTGGAGGATTGCACTCCCCATACCACTGTGCAGCTCCAAGATTGCATTACAATGAAAAAAGGGCAAAAACACCATTCCAAGCACTACCACACCCTCAGAAATGAGCTATTGGCATTTGTTGACCTTCTGAGTATTCACCATTTTATGTTTAATATTCTGAATGTCGGCATATTTGGCTTTTGAAATTCTAAATGGTTCCAGACTAATAATAATAATAATAGAAGGTACATAGAGCACTGTACTATGCAGCCATTTTGCATCTTCAACGGGGCATATTCAACACAGATCTTCAGTGTCCCAGACTATGAAATGCAGGCAGAAGAGCAATAAGACTTTTATACAATGGCATTATTTAGAAAAAGCAAGACATTTTGTTTTTCCTTAAATAATGCCATTGTATAATAACAGTCATCCACTCCTGCATATGTGTAATACTTTACCCTTGTGATCAAACCACCCCCACTATGGGTAAATCCTACATTACCCATACCCAGTCACGAATTAATACTAAACTATTTTGTTTTGACAATAGTAGAAAACACAACTTGTTCTAGCCGTGAACAATTTTGGATGCTGTTTATGCTCTGAGTTATTCATAAGAATCTTTTCCAAGCAATTAGTAAAAATGGCGTGCATGGTGTGCATATACACCAGAATACTAAGTGGCAAAAGTGGTTAATGGAATATCCAAATAACTCAAATGGACTACATATCATATTATAGCATTAAAACTAGCCAGTGATTTCATTAACTCATCCAGGAAACCAATGTCTGCAACCAGTGACTTAGTAATTTACATATGTTTGCTGTTGGTTTCCCCTGCTATGCCAGGTACAATCCAAGTGGTTATTCCATATTGATTATTCCTATTCCAGGTACTGACTAGAGTCTGTGCTGCTGCCCATGGCTCCATTTATTTCCCATGACTCCATTTATTTTTCTTTGCATCAGATTAACAGACTTCTCAGGTTCAACGGGCAGTGGTGCTCTTTCATCCAGCACTATACTTTCTTGATTTGCAATCTCCACCCTGTTTTTAGGAGGTGGGAGGAACTCACATAGACACATAGATTGTCTCCACGTTCCTTGCTGGAAAAGTTCTAAAGTGACACAGATGGTACTGCACAGCCTGTATTCGAACTTCATGATGTATTACTGTAAGCAACAAATCTTTCTCTAATACTACTGATATGAAAGTACTATGCTCCTTATTTTCTTTCCGCATGTATATAGCCATCACAAACATTATTTGTGTCTCAAATGAATGTTTTAGCATCCTTTAAGTAAGGTTTCAAAATAATTCTAGTTGAAAAGAGATGAGCTTAGCCACCAGTCTGTTACTTGCTATAACTGGTCACATCGGAGGATGTAAAAGCTTTTTATAAACTTTTGGAAAATCACAAAGAAAGTAGAAGAGAGGTAACATATAAACTAATTATATAATTTTGATAATAATTCATTTTCAATCTGTATTTCATAGAACACATTGTCATCTCTTAATACAATTTGCTTCACTTCACGTTTACTAATTATTGGAAATGATCCAGTATCTGGCAAGACTTCAGAGACAGCTTTCATATAATTATCTGTAATATGTATTTATTTTATCTATAGCACAAGCCTTATCAGACTGTATAATTATTATGTCCATGTTCTGTTTCAAATTAATTAGTGCTGACTGCTCAGCTTGAGACAGATTAAAGATTTTTTTAGCTGATTACTCATTACACAATTTATAAATTTATTGTTGACACTGATTATAAAAGGTAGTAACAAGATGAAACTAAATGGAAGAAAAGTGTTACTCCTTTTCAAATGCTTGAGTCTACTAAAAACAATAGTTTTAAAATCATGTTCCTTACAAATAAGTGCAGTTCTGTCGAACAGAGTCAAGTCACTGTCCTCAGTACATATAAATGTTAAAACTCTTATTTAAAAATGACATTTCAGAGTTTGTCAATATATGTTTTGATAAATTAATAACCAGTTATTTATTATCACAATATATTAAGTAAATTGATATATCCCTGACTGCCAAGAGACTAGCAATACAGAGACTATTTAAATACCAGATTAGTTTTATGTAAAAATGGCTACCATATTAACTCTTGAAAGTTACAACCTAAAATAAGAACAATAAAAAGAAACACCAAATTGCAATGCCACTTTTAACTTAATAGTCATATTTAAAGAGATTGTATGGTAGTTTATTTATTATTGTTGACTAACATTTGCTGATGAAAAAAAAAAACAAGTTAAAATACATAAGGACAGTAAAAAACAATTGTGGAATACAGAAAACACACAATAGCCAGTCATACAAAAATGTGGGCGTATACTAAAAATTGTGTTTTATTGTCTCAGACTTGATTATTTCCTCAGTTATAACTTGATGTAGTTTGCAGTACAGTTGGAATCAACTGAAAATTGCCAAATTGGATGTCTCAACTCACAAGCAGAACAAGTGAAAACCATAATATGACTCTGTCATTGTCCATGTTAGAGTGAATGACTTGAGACGTACCTCCCTGGACTACATGAAAAGAGACATGGAAGAGCTCTCGGATCATGTGGCCCAGGCAGGTATGACCCTAGCCCTGAGTAGCATCCTGCCTTCGCCCAGAATGATACCACAATATAACAACAAAATGATTGACTTCAACAATTGGCTAAGCTTCTGGTGTCATTCAAAGGGGATCCAGTATCCGTCTGCCTGGGGAGACATGATCGACAGACCATAATGATTTGCCAGAGATGGTCTGCACCTGTTGCCCCTGGGATTCAGGTTACTGGCTAAGGCTCTTTCCACTCCTATAGTGCCTTTTGTAGGCAAAGTGCAAAGGATGGAACCACCACCATAACAGGTACATGCATGCAAAATCTGAAGGTAATGCTACTCAATGCTAGAAGTCTAAACCTCAAAATGCACTCTCTTGAGGCACTCCTAAAAATAGAGAACATTGATATCTGGCCAGTAACTGAGACCTGGTTCAAGGCTCCAGAGAGCACCCCTGCAATACCAGGCTACAACTCTTACCACACTTTTCGGCCAGCAAACCAGGATCGAAACACTAAAGGTGGAGGAGTGTCCATATTCATCAAGGATATTCACACCACCAGGTTAGTTGCCCAACACAACGCATCTGAAATTCTCCAGGTGCAACTAACAATAGGTAAGACTGCAATCCAAATTGTAGCTTGCTAGAGATCCCCCCACCATGCCCCAAGATTCTCACTGCACCTTTCTCAACATACTGGAAAATATTAAGATACAACCAAACACACTAATACTGGGTGATTTCAACTACCCTGCCATTAACTGGGAAAACTACTCATGTACCAACACCTTTGCCCAACGGTTCTTGTAATTCATAAATTCCAATGCCCTGGATCATTACTAACATGGGAAATCAATGCTCCACACCTATGGTCACCCCATCATTGGTCAGGTCAGACCATAAGCTAATTACTCTTAAGATCCACCCCCCACCCCCCCCCCCAGTAAGGAAACCTCCATAAAAAAAACTTCTCTAAAGTCAACTTCATGCCACTCAAGTCAGAAGTTACAAACTTCATGACACCCATGCAGACGGGAACTGAAAGTTCAGCTGCTGAGTCCTACACTAAGGCACTGTACATCCATTCATGCATGAATTGTGCCATCCCAAATAGAACCAAGATGCTCTCCTCCAAAAAAAAGGAGGCCAATCTGGTGATCCCCTGCCATAAACAAACTTTACAACAAAAGGAAGAAACTGTTGCAGAAAAGAGGAAAATCCTAGGATGCAAAAAACTCCCTTATCAGCCTCAGTAAGAAGCTGAGCTCCCTCATAAAATCCTCTAAAAAATAAAATTGCCAAAGATTCCAAAGACAACCACAAGGCATTCTATAACTATGTCAAGAATCTAAATGGCAATGCTCAGATCTGCTCTGAGCTACAACAGAATAGCATTAAATATACTGATCCCAAGGATATTGCCAATATCCTGGCAGATCGATTCAGTGCCAACTTCACCCCCCCATCACCCCCTAAATGGCCCATCTCAATACCGGCACATTGCCAAATTCTGGTAATAACAGCCATACAGGTAAAAAACGCACTCTCCAAAGCTAAGAATACAGCATCCATGGGACGAGATGACATCCCAGGCTGTGTACTACATGAACTACAAAATGAACTGGCACCTCATCTAAGTATCATGTTTAATCATACCTTCGCCTCAGGCTTCATGCTCACTAAGTGGCACACAGCTACAGTTATCCTACTCCACAAGGGGGGATCCACCTTGGATCCCAGGAACTACCGCTCCATCAGTTTGATGAGCCTGATCTGCAAGGCCATGGAACGTATTATCATGGAACTTATAAATAAAGACATTGGCAACCTTAAAACATTGGACTCCACCCAGTTTGGGTTTGTGAAGGTCTGATCTTGACTCCTGAACCTGACTGACTTCTTCGAATCAGTCTCCAAGGCTGTGGTGTAGGGTAAGGCAGTCCCCACAGCCTATCTGGACCTTGCCAATGCCTTTGACACCATCCCCCACGCTGGAATCCTAGATAAACTTACTAAGCTGGGCATTAAACCCTACATCACTCGATGGGTTGCTAAATGGCTTACTGACAGAACCCACACTGTAAAAGTAGCTGACTCCAAATCCAGCTCCAGGCAAGTGACAAGTGGAGTACCACAGGGTTCAGTCCTGGGACCTCTCTTGTTTGGCATCTACTTCTCTGAAGTACAGGCCAACACTAAGGGACTCTGGCTAACAAAGTTTGCAGATGACTGCGAACTGGTAGCCATTATTGAATCCCCAAATGATGTGGATAGTCTACAAAAGGGCCTTACAGAAACAGATGCTTGGTGCCAGAGCCATGTGCTCAAGCTCAATGCCAAAAAATGTATAGTTATCCCCTTTGGGAAAAAACATGTACCCATGAATTGCCACATAGGTGGCAGTACACTAAACACCGAAAGTGTGATAAGAGACTTAGGGTCACAGGTAGACAGTGGTCTCACCTTCAATAACCACATCACCACAACAGTCAGGAAATCCTTCTATGTGGCACACCTCATCACTAAGGTCTTTTCATCCAGAAAAAAGGAGGTCATTGTCCCACTGTACTCATCCCTCATTAGACCCATTATAGAATGCAACACCCCATTTAGTATGTATCTCTCAAGACATCTGTAACAACTGGAAAGGCCGCAGAAATACCTCACTAAAAGAATCACAGGCCTAAAGCAGATGCCCTATGCTGACCGCCTTAAAAAACTCCAGCTATACTCTGTCGCATATCGTCTACTCCGAGGAGATCTCTGCTTAACATACAAGGCCATGTCAAACCCAGAGCTAATGGACATGCTACACTTAAAGAAATCCCAATCCCTCAGAGCCACACACTGCAGGGATCTAAACCTTGTCATCACAATAAACAAAACATGCTTGAGGGATAGGTTCTTGATCCAGAGACTCCCCATTCTCTGGAATAGACTGTCTATACATGTCAAGCAGAGCACCTGTTTGTCCCTGTTCAAAAGGAACCTTGATAATTGGATGGGAGAAAGAAAATTCACCCAGGGGATTATGTCAGTCACCCTGCTATACAGGGGTAAAGGCAAGTAAATAGTGTGGGAATTGTTATGTCTAAGCTTGTATAGGCCCTAGGGTCGATAGCCTAGCACCAACCTATGAACCTATAGCATGAAGGTCTCTACCTTTCCCATGGCTGATTGTAATTAACAAGGTAAATTGTTTTATGTTATTAGGTTGAAAGATGTTTAAATGTAGTCTGTTATGAGTTGATTATATCACCAGACAGGCTACGTGTAAATATATAATAATCACCAATAAATGAAATTAATAATGTGAAAAACATGTTAAAATGTGGACTGCTCATTCCCTGTGTTCTTGTGCACTTGCCTTATGCACAAGAACAACTGTAACAAATCATGAAATAATATTATAAGTCTGAGTTCTAAAAGTGATACTGTAAGGCCACTCTCTTAATCATTTATGTGCCTACACTGTTGCAGTCTAGATCGCTCACGTGGCTTAAGATTGCTGTTATCTGCTCCTACATGAATCATTAATGGGCAATAATAAATTGCAGGGTTCAAAATCATGGAGTAAGAAACTGAACATGAAATATATGAGTCATAATCAGGAAAGAACACTATAATGGACGGTTCCAAAGGGATTGGGATAAGAAAAGGGAAATATGTGTACAACAGTTTTTAAGTATAATCGGGCGGCCATGGTGGTGCAGCGGTTAGCATTCCTGCCTCACCGCAAGAGGTGCTCCAGTTCAATCCTCGAATGGGGTGCCTTCTGTGCGGAGTCTGCATGTCCTCCCTGTGGTCACGTGGGTTTCCTCCGGGTGCTCCTGTTTCCTCCCACATCCCAAAGGCATGCTGTAGGTGGATTGGACACTCTAAATTGGCCCTAAGTCTGAGAGTGTGTGTGTGTCTTCTATGGAAGGTTGGGTGCCAGGCTGGCAACTCGACTCTGTAAAAATTCCACTGCCAATCATAAGCAGACAGGTGATCCCCTGTGGCGACCCCTAATCAGGAAAAGCCGAAAGAAGAAGAAGCTTTTAAGTATAATCCTTGAGCATTGCAAGCCAGATTTAACACTGGGGTAATTGCACTGAAGTAAAGTTAGACATGGAAGCTTTAGTACAAACTTAATAAACAACAATAAAGGAAATAATTAAGCATCTAATAAGAGGGTTAATATTTAACATTAGAAAAGCAAGACTAATAGCTTCTGACTTTCAGTTACCAAGAAGAGAATTCTAAAAGATAAAACATGCAAAGATATTAATAAATTACAAAAATGCAAAAATCATAAGGCGGTTAGCTTTATCAACTAAGAAAGAAGTAGATGAATTAAAGTCACCATAGCAAAAACAATGAACAGTCCAAAGGCTGAAGCCATCGGTGCATAACAAGGCAAAGTAGCATTTTGCTAAAGTGAAAAGAAAAACAAAAAAAAATAATCCCAGGATTCAGTAAACTTCCATGTAGGAATAGCTTATTCCTGCATGGAAGGGACCATTCCCATGCAGCACTACAGCGTGCCATGCATATTCATGCAGCCATGCTGCCGTGCTGCAAAACGGACACATTTCTGTGTACGAGTGCAGAGGGTGTGTCTGAGAGCAGTGCTCTCACAATACACACCCCCCCTGCACACTAGAATTACCATACAGAAATTTTAAGTGAATGAGAATGCTCAAAACACCCCAACCCATCAGGTTAAGAAATCTGAACAAAGCCATAAGGGATAATCTTCCCTACAAAGCCATAATATTGATAGAATAACAGGTTTATCATAAGCATGAATTTTTGGCAGGGTATGAAGCACATAGTGCACACCTCCCAAACCATCAAAGTAAGGAATCTGGACAAAGCCATAAGTGACAATCATCCCTACAAAGCCAGAAAGTTGATAGAATAACAGGTTCAGCATTAGCATGGATATTCTGAAGGGTACGAAGTAAAATACACAACAAATATATTTTTTTCACATATTCAATAAAGTTTAAGCGTAGCTGCATGGGTGTGCCCATTGCTTAGCTACTCTTAGCCCATCTGAAACAGCAGAATAAGTTAAAAAGAAATAGACATCCAGCCTGGGTAAAAGTGCAATAGTGTAGTGGTTAGAGCATGTGCCTTGTATGTAGTCATTCATGTTTCAAGACTCACCAAAGCCTTTCCCATTTTGTATGTGTAAACATTAAAATTTACATTTATGTGTATATTTATGTAGGAAGGAACTTATTTTTCTCAACCAGAGTAGTGTATTAGGCCCAGATATGAGGTGTCAGTGTAATAAAGTAACGAAACCCCCATATAAACACAAGTGCCCCATACAGTATAGTCACACAAGACTAAATTAATCACAGCACATTGGGAGATGTCAGAGAAGGTAAATAAATCTATATTATGTAATGAATGATGAATCAATCCCATGTAGGTGGTAGTCCAATCTAATAAAACATAAGCAATGCTAAGTAATGCACAGCTATGCTGACTGGGTGTAAGCATTGTGTACATATGAATACTAAGCTATGAATAGCTCAGCTAAGTGGATTTTCCCATTGGTAAGCAATGCTGAACCTGCCCCTTTAAGCACTGCCAACTTTAGCTATGCAGGTTTGCCTGTAGCTTAGCTTAGCTCAGCATTTTCAGAACCATCCAATCATGGCAAAGGGCAGGAAATCAGCCGTATTTAAACCCCTCAGTTGGGAATACAGCTCATAACTGGTTTTAGCACTCCACTGTAGGCAGTATGGCAGATGTTGGAGAGGGCATGTGCTTTCGGGCACACCGTTGCGGCATACAGAAGTCCAAGGTCATGGTAGTACTCCTGGTAAAATAACATGATGTGAGACTGCTGCACGACCAGTACCAGGGCTCCCAATATAAAGTGAAAGCCTGAAAATGTCTCGCCCATGATCTCACCAGTGCCAGTGGTATCCCTTGGACTGGTGAGAAGGTCCAGCACCACTATGCCGACTTGAAACGGAGGAAGAGGGAGCTCTTGGAAAAGTTTGTCCAAGAGAGAGGGGAGATGTCCCAGCAGTGTGTAAGTATTCATAGGAATAAATGTTTACCAAAGTTCAGCCAGTGTATGTGATGGATACGTATGCATAAATGTTTCTCTGTTTTCATAACAACTCCAGCTGAGTGGGCTGTGAACCAGGAAGCCTATGCCAGCAGGTTGTAAAGGCTGTGTTGCGAGGCTGGTGGGTAACAATCCTGCTTGTATTAGTCACATCAAATAAATATAAAGGAGCACAATGTCACCTGGCAGTATAAAAAATGTGTATGGTTTGTACTGAATAAAATAGACAATATGACAGTAATAGTCCCATATAGGTCATGTTTAAATAAAAGTGTAACGTCCTGGCAATAAAGTTCTAAATCCTGGACTAGTTGTGTTTACTCTGGTACTGTATGGCCTGACATGTTGCATTCACCAAGATCTGATATCTAAATAGTAATGTTGTGTTAACCACTGTTTCCCACACTGTGCTACATAATAATATGTCTAGAATGTCTGTATAAGAATGTTGTAATTACAAGGTCAGATTATGCGACCAAGAGAGACTTAGACAGAAAACATTAAAGAAAAAGCAGCAGTTTCTAAATAGCTCACTCTGATGAAACACAACTTGATACATTTTTAGCAGACACAGCCATGGTTTGAATCCTGGGAGTGGTAGTAAGCTTTATGCATAATTTTAACTTAGGATTTTCGGAATATGTGTAGAAACAGTCAGGTAGTGTTAACAAGCATTCCCCCCACAGGTTTTCCAGGTAAGAGAAGTAGAAAGTAGCTATAAGATGGTTGAATTATACACTGTGTGCAAACATATCACTGGCCAAACCAAGGCCATAGGGTATTGTAATAATACCTGTAGACTAATGATTAGAGCAATGATCATTAAAGTTGTGAGTACTGCAAGGATATACAAGTTGTTAACTGACATCTATCTCCTCCCACCATATTTACAACAATAATCTAAACACACAAATCAATGGGTATGTTTTACACCAAACCGACTGTTGGGATATATGTCCTATTGTTCAACAAATATTGAAATGTGTTTTTATTAATGTTCCATGTTGAAATACTATCATTGGTGGGCTGTTGCTATCAATGTAACATGCATGCCATTGTAATGGCCACTGCGGTTCCATATATGCATGTGTTCTGTTTGCTATGCAACTGTTCAAAATCTGTTGTTTTGAGTTAATGGGAATATCTATGCATGCTGTTATAACTAATCCTGGATTGTGTTGACTATTACTAATCCACATATGTTCTAAAACTGCAACACCATAGCATGTTTGAGAAGGCCGGTCCCAGCGGACCCAACTCTCCCACCTCATCTGGCCATGGCATCGGGCCACAGCACATCTGGGAACCACCCCGGGACCTCTTCATCTGCTGGTCCTGCACCACCTCGGGTGGAACTGCCTCAGGCGATGGGGCTCATCTTCCCCCTGGGAGGGGGTGTGAACAGGATATTGCCAGCATAAGCCAAGTCCAGTGATTGGTGTGCAGCGAGCTCCGAAAGGAGTTTGGAGATCCGCTACACCAGCTTGAGGGCCAGGTGGCACAATTAGATGGTCAGCCTGCCCATCCTGCTCAGCCTGCAGTACAGCCACCTTCGGGCTGTGATGTTGAGGACCTCAGTCCCACTGTTTCTATTTGGGGGCTCACAGGCTTCGGATTTCCAAACACCTCTCCCCGTCTAAGGTGTTTACCCCCCACATGTGTCATATACCATCCCCTGTATGCTGTCTTGTCTGTCTTGTCTGTTTTCCTACCCAAACTACCTCCCCAAATATGCCTACTGTCCTACCCCAACATCCCACTCTCATCATAAAAAAAAAAAAGGCAATCTATTCCAAAAAAAAAAATTTTGCCCCATACATAGCTGTCCATTTCACACATGTGTCCACTGGACACATGTAATCTGGTTTAATTGGCTTCACAATACATTATTGTTGCCCTCACCCCTCTCTCAGGGGTTTACTTGTCCCAATATACCTCCAAATTCACTAAATATGCACAGCTGTTGCTGTAGAAGAAATCAACAGCTATGGACCTTCCCTACACCTGTCCTTCACATCCCTAGCTACTTTCCCTATTGTCTTTCCCTCGGCATGCCTCCTTTTTCACCACTTACCTATCACCCCTTTTTTCTTTTCTTTTAAAGAAATTAGTGAAGGGTAAGTGAGAGTAAGCACTTTTAAGCAGTAGTAAGTGGGATTAAGCCTGTCTGTGCAGTGCTAAGCAATGCCTACAAAGATTAAGCACTTTTGAGGATGTAAGCATATTTAACCGGAAGTTAGCATTGCTTACCACCACACAAACCCACACAAACCTACTTACAACTGCATAAAAGTGCCTTAATTACTCTGTATCCAACAGCCGTTGTTCTGCCCAGCAGCAAAATACTAAACCCTTGAATCCAGTACCCTGAGCATCATAGCCACAGCAAGTTACCACAAAGCCATCTGAGCTGTAAATATATCTAATGTTTTCTCAAACATATCATGCAGCACAGTCATTCAACAGTAGGGAAAATGTATTTATATACATATATATATATATATATATATATATATATATATATATATATATATATGTATTGATAGATATGTGTGTAGAAATATATATATATATGTGTGTGTGTCTGTGTGTGTGTGTGTGTGTATGCAAACAAACACACACACATATATATATATATATATATATATATATATATATATATATATATATGTATACATATATATATATATATATATGTATATATATATATATATATATATATATATATATATATATATATATATATATATATATATATATATATATATATATATATATATATATATATATATATATATATATATATATATATATATATAAATATATGTGAACACTACTGAATCTCGAACCTTTGAAATCTCGAATTTCAAAAGTTCGAGACCATATAACGAAACCCACATTACCGAAAGACCAGAAGCTCGAAATTCAAAATCGATGTTAAGGATTTTCAGTTAGCGCTTCTGGTATCCTGATCAGGTAGTATGTGTGTGTAAGTGTGTTTGTGAGGGGCTTTAGTGTGTGTAAGTGTGTGTTTTGACTGTGGTGTGTGTGTGTGTGTGTGTGTGTGTGTGTGTGTGTGTGTGTGTGTGTGTGTGTGTGTGTGTGTGTGTGTGTCTGTGTCTGTGAAGGGCTGTAATGTGTGGGTGTGAGTTTGCCTTGTCTGCATGTTTGTGCAATCTCGGAGTTAGAATATTAAAGCAGGGGGGTGTGGGGGGCACAGCCCCTCACATGGGGTCTGCAAGGGGCGAAGCCCCCCTGCTTATCTTTAGTGTAGGGTGGTTTGTTTGGTTATGGGGGGGCTGTGTGTATGTTTGTGTGTGTGCTGTATGTATGTATGTAGTACTTTCGCGATTTTGAATTTCGCGCTTTTAATATTTCAGTTATGTGGGGTTTATAGTCTCGGTATTTAGGTCTTCGGGAATCCATATATACACACACATATATATATATATATATATATATATATATATATATATATATATATATATATATATATATATATATATATATATATATATATATATATATATATATATATATATATATATATATATACATGTATGCAGTGCATTCAGACATTGGATCCACACTCTGAACCTCTTACTGCAACAAATCTGATCAAAGGCTGTGTAAATGGGGGTGAAGGGACCCAAACTAGGGACCTCTTGTAATTATTGCCCTTATCCCATCCTCCACAGCTGAACTATTCTGCCTTGCAACAACATAATAAGGCCTGCCAAATCCAGGAACAGAACCTTGTAAAGTATGATCAAAGCAATGTACCATTAGACCATTTGAGCTCTACAAAATAGTGATGACATCCCAAACATATCAGTTGATACAGTCATCCAACAGCAGGGAAACGAGTCTGTAGAATCAGTTAGGTAGGTTCATAGGTTCATTGGATGGTACTAGGCTTTCGGCCCTAGGGCCTATACAAGCCTAGCCATAATAATTCTCAGGATGTTTCTTCCCACAGTATTTACTTCCCTGGAACCCTGTGTAGCAGGGCGACTGACGAGATCCCCGGGGTGAATTTCCTATCTCCCATCCAATCATCAAGGTTCCATTTGAACAGGGACAAAGAGGCGCTCTGCTTGACATGTATGGGCAGTCTATTCCAAAGTCTGCAGCGTCTCTGGGTCAAGAACCTATTCCTTCAGCATGTTTTGTTCATTGAGATGACAAGATTTAGATCCCTGGAGCATGAGTCTCTGAGGGATTAGGATTTCCTTAAGTGTAGCATGTCCAACAGCTCTGGGTTTGACATGGCCTTGTATGTTAAGCAGAGATCGCCTCTGAGTAGACAATATGAAACAGAGTGTAGATGAAGTTTTTTTTGTCGGTCAGCATAGGGCATCTGCTTTAGGCCTGTGATTCTTTTAGTGAGGTATTTCTGCGGCATTTCTAGTAGTTGCAGATGTCTTGAGAGGTACATACCAAATGGGGTGTCATATTCTATAATGGGTCTAATGAACGATGAGTACAGTGGGACAATGACCTCCTTTTTTCTGGATGAAAAGCCCTTAGTGATGAGGTGTGCCACATAGAAGGATTTCCTGACTGTTGTGGTGATGTGGTTATTGAAGGTGAGACCACTGTCCACCTGTGTCCTTAAGTCTCTTTTCACACTTTCAGTGTTTAGTGTACTGCCACCTATGTGGTAATTCACAGGTACATGTTTTTCCCAAAGGGGATAACTATACATTTCATGGCATTGAGCTTGAGCCCATGGCTCTGGCACCAAGCATCTGTTTCTGTAATGCCCATTTGTAGAATATCCACATAATTTGGGATTCAATAATGGCTCCCAGTTTGCAGTCATCTGTGAACTTTGTTAGCTTGAATCCCTTAGTGCTGACCTGTACTTCAGGGAAGTGGATGCCAAACAAGAGTGGTCCCAGGACTGAACCCTGAGGTACTCCGTTCGTCACTTGTCTGGAGCTGGATTTTGAGTCGGCTACTTTTACAGTGTGGGTTCTGTCAGTAAGCCAGTTAGCAACCCATCGAGTGACGAAGGGATTAATGCCCAGCTTAGTAAGTTTATCTATAACTCCAAAGTTTGGGATGGTGTCAGAGGCCTTGGCAATATCCAGATAGGCTGTGTGGACCACCTTACCCTTGTCCACGGCTCTGGAGACTGATTCAAAGAAGTCAATCAGATTCAGGAGACAAGATCGGCCCTTCACGAACCCAAACTGCGTGGGGTCCTGTGTTTGAAGATTGCCAATGTCTTTGTTTATAAGTTCCATGATAATATATTCCATGGCCTTGCAGACCAGGCTCATCAGACTGATGGTGCGGTAGTTGATGGGATCCAAGGTGGATCTCCCCTTGTGGAGTGAGATAACTGTAGATGTGCGCCTCTTAGTGGGCACGAAGCCTGAGGTGAGGCTATGATTAAACATGACACTTAGGTGAGGTTCCAGTTCATTTTGTAGTTCATGTAGTACACAGCCTGGGATGTCATCTGGTCCCATGAATGCTGTATTCTTAGCTTTGGAGAATCCATTTTTTTTACCTGTGTTGCCATTATTACCAGAATTTGGCAATCTTTCGGTATTGAGAGGGGCTCTTTACGGTGTGAGAGGGGAGTGAAGTTTGCACTGAATTGATCTGCCAGGATATTGGCAATATCGTTGGGATCAGTATATTTAATGCCATTCTGTTGTAACTCAGAGCAGATCTGAGCATTGCCATTTAGATTCTTGACATAACTATAGAATGCCTTGTGGTTGTCTTTGGAATCATTGGCAATTCTATTTTAGTAACTAGCTTTTGAGGATTTTATGAGGGATCTCAGCTTCTTACTGAGGCTGGTGAGGGAGGTTTTTGCATCCTGGGATTTTCCTCTTTTCTGCAACAGTTTCTTCCTTTTGTTGTAAAGTTTGTTTATGACAAGGGACCACCAGATTGGCTTCCTTTTTTGGAGGAGAGCATTTTGGCTCTATTGGGGATGGCAAGATTAATGCACGAGTGGATGTGCTCGTACATTGCCTTAGTGTAGGATTCACCATTCGAACTTTCAGTTCCCATCTGCATGGGTGTCATGAGGTTTGTCACTTCTGACTTGAGTAGCATGAAGTTGGCTTTGGAGAAGTGTTTTTAATGAGGTTTCCTTACTGGGGGGGGGGGGGGATGTGGATGTCAAGGGTGATTAGCTTATGGCCAGACCTGACCAATGAGGGGGTGACCATAGGTGTGAAGCATCAATTTCTCATGTTGCTAATGACCAGGTCTAGGATATTGGAGCCCCTGGTGGGACTAAGGATTAGTTAATCCAGCATGTTGGCATTTATGAATTCCAAGAACCATTGGGCAAAGGTGTTGGTACGCAAGTAGTTTTCCCAGTTAATGGCAGGGTATTTGAAATCACTCAGTATTAGCGTGTTTGGTTGTATCTTAATAGTTTCCAGTAATATTCAAAAGGTGTAGTGAGAATCTTAGGGCATGGTGGGGATCTGTAGCAAGCTACAATTTGGATTGCAGTCTTACCTAGTGTTAGTTGCACCTGGAGAATTTCAGACGCATTGTGTTGGGCAACTAGCCTGATGTTGTGAATATCCTTGGAAAATATGGACACTCCTCCACCTTTAGTGTTTCGGTCCTGGTTTGGTGGCCAAAAAGTGTGGTAAGAATTGTAGCCTGGTATTGCAGGGGTGCTCTCTGGAGCCTTGAACCAGGTCTCAGCTACTGCACAGATATCAATGTTCTCCATTTTTAGAGTGCCTCGAGAGAGTGGAACAGCTCTCGGATCATGTGACCCAGGCAGGTATGACCCAAGCCCTGAGTAGCATCCTGCCTTTGCCCAGAATGATAATACAGTATAAGGACAAAATGACTGACTTCAGCAATTCGCTAAGCTTCTGCTGCCATTCAAAAGGGATCCAGTATCTGTCTGCCTGGGACGACATGATCGACAGACCACGATTCTCTGCCAGAGATGGTCTGCACCTGTCACCCCTGGGATTCAGGTTATTGGCTAAGGCTCTTGCCACCCCTATAATGTAGTCTATATATACATGTATACATGTATGGAGATGTATATATGTGGACAAATATATACATGATACATATATATATATATATATATATAGAGAGAGAGAGAGAGAGAGAGAGCAAGATACATCCACATTCATATCTACATATATGCATACATACGTATAAATAGAAAGGTTAATAAATATATATATATATATATATATATATATATATATATATATATATATATATATATATATATATATATATATTTATATTTAAATACACAGCAATATACAGACATATATGACAGCTACAAAGATATGCAATCAGAGGGTCTTGCTGCTGCACACTGTAATTCTAAATCTGGAAACTCACTCACTGAAAGTATTCCTTAAAATGGGGAACAATGACATCTGTGCTGTAACAGAGACCTGGATAAAGGCAGCAGGAAGCACCCCATACAGTACCAGCCTATAAGTAATTCCAGAACTTTGGCTGCAGAACGTGGACTGAAGCCCCAATGGTGGTGATATTTTCATATTCATAAAGGATGCACACACCTCCAGAGTGGTAGGCCAACATTATGCATTACAGATCCTGATGGCTTAGCTGACATTGTGTACAACAGTGGTTCAGGTTGTAGCCTGTGATATATTCCCATACATTTCCCAAGACTCACACTGCATGTCCATAAACACCCTGGAGAATATTAGTGTCCAGCCTAACACTCTCATACTGATTTACTTGAACTACCCCACCATTAAGTGGGAAAGCCACTCATATACTGATGCACATGCCCATCACATCGACCTGGTCCTTCCTAACATGGGCGACTGCTGCTCAACACCAATAGTCAACACCTCACTTGTTATATCTGAACATAAAGTAATCATGTTTGGAAATATACAGCCATCCTACCCCCACTGCACAGGTAACCACCATGAAAAGCCTTTCCAAAGCTAATTATGGCCTCATAAAAGCAGAGTTGGCTACCCTCACTTCAGCCATGCAAATAGATACTAGTTGCATGACAGCTGAATCAAACAATGCACGATGAACACATACACAAATGCATGGATACCGTCTTACCCAATACAACCAGGACCCTCACCTCCAGAAAAAGGAAGATGATCTGGTGGCCCCTGCCATAAAGAAACCATACAGCAGAAGGAGGGAACTGATGTGGAATAAGGTGAAGCCCCAAGACAAGAGATAAACCCTTATCAGGCTCAATGAATTGCTGAGATCCCTCATCAAATACTACAAAGTTAGCTGTTAGAACAGACTTGGAGCACTTAGTAAAGACAACCACAAGGCCTCATACAGTTATGTAAAGATTCGCCATGGCAATAACAAGAATTGTTCTGAGCAGCTAGACAATGGTACCTCCCAGACTGAGCCAACAAATCATGCCAATATACTGGCTGGCATCTTGAGTGCAAACAGTACCCCTCACACCCCCCTCCCCGAAAGGACCAATCACAATACCAGTACACCACCAGGCATCCAGTATTACTGCTGCACAGGTTACAATACCACTGTCCAGGGCCAAGAATACAGCCTCTATGGGACCTGAGAATATCCCTGGCTGTGTTCTAGATGAGCTACAGAGTGACCTGGCACCTTACCTGTGTGCCCTGTTCAAGCTCAGCCTCACGTCAGGCTTTATTCCTACTGAACTGTGCACTGCCACATTCACCCCTCTCCACAAACAAGGTGTAACTACAGACCCTGGGAAATACTGCCCCAACTGCCTGACAAATCTGTTATGCAAAGCTATGGAATGCATCACCATGCACCTAATAAACAGGGATATGGGAATCTGCTGACTCAGGATTCCACACAGTTTACCTTTGGGAAGGGTAGGTCATACCTGCTCATTCAACCTGGTCAACCACTTGCCATCAGTCACATGAGCTGTGGATGAAGGCAAGGTGACACATACAGCCTACATTGATCTTGCCAAAGCCTTTGATAACATTCCCCACTCACTAGGCTTGGCATCAACCCCTATATTGCTAAGTGGGAAAAGAGGCACAAACACAGGGGTAGATTGGACATACTGCTGTCATGCATTTAGAGAGTTGCAGATGTCACTGGGTTTGTTGTAACATCTTTTATGAGGAATGTGATGTTGGTAATACCAATAGATTTGAGTATTTACTGACTGCATTCCCCAGAGTAAACAACTGATTTACCAAGGACACCAACTGTCTGGTAAACACACAAAATAAGACAGGCAGACATGTGGCCAGTCTCTGGACAGGGTGCCAGTGGAGTAGTATGTCAGAGACTTATCACTGTGAGTCGTGACATCACACACTAAATGCATGTCCACACAAACCGTGTCAATCTATCAATCTGTTATCTGTATAACAGCACTGATGACATAGAATCTATTCACAAATCTGGGGATATGTCCCCCATGTTGGTTATCTGTCTCCACATGTCCTGTCCTGTGATGTACTGCCACCCACTGTATGTGAATCTGTAGGCCACAACCTCTGTAATGTCCCTCACATAGGCAATGAAATGGGGCAAGGCCCACATGTAGGAATGTACCAAATTTCAGAACTAGCAGCAGTGTCCAGGCCCTCAGCACAATACAATGTAGGCACCTGCATAGTGGTATAGATGTAGCAATACCTGACATATGCACATCTGTACAGAGGACAGACAGAAAGTAAATAGCCAACAGGTTATGCATTAAGATGAATGTTTTCAAAGATACACATCTGAAACTGAAAGGTATGCCATTACTTCATGACAGCATTTCCCAATGACATGTCCAAAGAACATAGGAGTCTACAGTTGAAATCAACATATCAGATCAATAGCCAATAAGAGATACATATAAACATACGGCTCAAACACCTAGAACATGATACTCAGTAGTCAGAGTCCAGCTTTGCATGCAGGGGTGTATGTTTCCAGTACTACAATCTGCAATCTACTCTTAGTTGAAAAAGCACAGTAAAAAGTACTAATGTAATGATACCATATGCGTTAAACTATTTCTGTCAACCAGTGCACTATAGCTAGTGTAACATGCAAGTGTGACTGCATATAACTTGGTATACTACCCATGTGTGAAACAAATTCTAAGAGAACAGATTGTGGTACTACCCATGTATATCCAGGTGTCCCATACAGTATACACACATCCCTTACTACTGTCATGACAGCACATATAAGCATATTATGTACAGGAAATGAAGTACACTTATTAAAGATGTCATTACCCTGCCATTATATCAGACTGAAATGTGATCACTGGTTGCCAATGCTAAACTATGCTTAGCATGTGTAACCATTGCTTAAATGTAAATGCTAAGCAGATTTGCACACTGGTAAGCAAAACCTACTCATTTAACCATACATTAGCAATGCTTACCGTTGGGCAAACCCCATGCAAACCCACTCAAAGCTGCTCAAAACTGCCTAAACTACTATGTATCCAACAGTCATTGTTCTGCCTAGTAAGAAAATAAACAGCCCTTGCAAGTCTTGGACCCAGGCCCTTGCATACCATAGCCTATGCAACTTACCAGTCAGCCACCTCAGCTGTATTACTTGTGGATGTTTTCTCAAGCATACCCTTCTTTACATCCAGTTTACAATAGGGAAGAGACAAGTGTGCAATTAGGAAGGATTGGTATCTATAAATAGACATATCTGAATGGAAACATACATAGAGAGAGAGAGTGAGATATGTAGGGAGATCCATATATGTGTACAACAATATATAGATATATTAACAATAAATACTGAGGTGTATATATATGTATATAGTATATATAGGATCTGGCAATCTGTTCGAAGTTTCACTACTTCGAACCCCACCTCACCGAGTCCACTTGTTTGAAGCAGTGAAACTTCGAACATTGACTTCGGCAGTCACACTACAGTGCAGAATGTGAATATTCCCTTTTCCATGCTGTAGTGTGATCTTGGAGTTGGTATATTTAAGTAGGGGGTGTGTGGGGGGCACAGACTCCCACATGGGTGGTGCGGGGGGGCTTGCCCCCCCTGCAAAAACATGTTTTAGTGGTTTATTTTTTTTTTGGTAGCCCAGGGAACTAGACTTCAGTGAAAGTGCACTTTCATTTAAGTGGACTTTCGCTGAAGTGTAGGGTCTACTGCTTTATTTCAAAGAAGTGTATTTTCGGTGTAGAGCAGTAGACCCATATGTATATATATATATATATATATATATATATATATATATATATATATATATATATATATATAGATATATATATATATATATATATATATATAAAAATAGATATATATATATATATATACATATGTATATATATATAGTTTTTTTTTGTGTGTGTGTGTGTGTGTGTATATATATATATATATATATATATATATATATATATATATATATATATATAAATATATATATATATATATATATATATATATATATATATATATATATATACAGATATATATATATAGATTTTTATATATATATATATATATATATATATATATATATATATATATAGATAGATAGATATAGATATATATATGCATACATGTCCCAAAATGCCCATACAAACATATGCTGCTGATAGACCACCCACAACTGGGGCAGCATGCACAGTTGGCTACAAAAGCAGCCATGACACTCACATCGGCCTCCCACACACATTCCAAATGCATCAGTGAAAAGTACACTGCTACAAAATCATGATAGGCCATACACAATGGCCAGACATACAACAACCTCTTAGCAAAACAAACAAAATTTCTGAACATAGAAAAGAAAAATACAACTGGACAGTCATTCACACATGTTTATTATACTCTAATGTCTTGGCAAAGCGTTCAAGGAGTATACATCACCAGAAATACATGCCTTAATCCAAGAAGCAATACCTAATTACATAATTGAATACACAGCCTCCAATTTCACTTGTCATTTAACCCCCTATAGGATAGAGTATCACATTTAATATTAATACACTGAAGTCTGTACATAACAATTATCCTTTTACGAATGTTTCAACACACTGATGAACAGACATTTTCAGAAGGAGTACCTTGAGACCCACTATTGTCCCATGATGTGATTTATTCAGATGGAAAGCTATAGAACTGACATGTTTCTTCCCAGTAATACATCTGACATGTTCTAACAGCCTGGTTTTAAAACATGTGTTACTGTCCCTTACATAAATTTTGTTATAAGGCCATCTAAGAGCATTTTCTATACACCTACGTCTTGCATATACAGACTTCAACATGTTTCCCAGCCATTCCCCTCAGCAGAAATTACAGCAGTAAATAATGATAGACCAGTGTACCTATCCACCTACTACTGTAGGACATCTGGACAAAGCATGACATAATTGGTGGACAGAAGCCCAAATACATGGCCATATATGAAATATTGCTCTTATACACTGAGAAAGTTGCTGGTGTTACAGGGTTTGTTGTAACATATATTTTCAGAGGGATATAAAGTCAGAAAAAAGGATGTTACCATCTATGTAATGCAATCACCAGAGTATGCTACTGATTTACCAAGGACAACACTTGTCTGGGGAACAGCCCATACATAACCGGCTAACCTGTGGCCATTATGTGGCTGGCCCTATGGTTGAAAGCAATGCAGAGACAGAACTTTGTCTGACTGAAACCCATGCAGAAGTAGCATGTGCAGACAAACCCTGTTAAACTAGCAGTATTCAAGACATATAACAACAATACTCACATTCTGCTCGTAAGTCCTGAACCTTCCCCACCAGTTAGTTGGCTTGTCTCCACAAATCTTGCTGTAAGAGGTAGTAGCTCACACAACTCCAGGATGTCTTCCTTACAAGTAAGGGGAAAAGGCCAATGCCCACATGTAGGACTCATTTATAGGAGTGTGTTGCCATGACATTGCCTATTGGAAGAACTACATGGCTGCTCTGCATGCAGTTAGCAAGTGGGGATCCCCAATAGGTGCACAGGCCATCCCCTGGTCATGAGCATCACTTACAAAAGACATGCTGTCACCTATTCAAACCAGCTATATCCCTGTAGTGCACAGGGAGAGAGTGAGAGAGAGAGAGAGAGAGAAATAACAAATGAGATATAAAGTAGAAAAGAGAAGAAAGAAATAAAGGTAAGTGGATAATTTAAGCAAGTAATTGAAACTAGTACTTGTTCTGTAATAATGGAAGCCACGGTGGTGCAGCAGTAGCATTGTTTCCTCAGAGCAAGAGGTTCTCCCATTCGATTCTCAGCTGGAGCACCTTCTGTGTGGAGTCTGCATGCCCTCCCTGTGGTTGAGTGGTGTTCGAAAGACATGCCTAAGGGGGTGTGCCTTTGTTGAAGGCTGGGCATTGGGCTGGCACCTCGGCACCGTAAAAATCTACTGCCAATCATTAGCGGACCAGAGTTCCGCTGTGGCAACTCCTAACTGGGAAAAGCTGAAAGAAAAACAACAACTTGGTCTGTAATAATGGGAAATATAGTTTGAAGGAATATATGCCCCAACAAGACATGGTGTACTAATGTCCTGCTAAACAGCTGCTATGTCCATAGCATCTAGCCCTCTCTGCAGTGGGAGATATCATAGCCATACCTCTCAATTGTACAGATCATCACAAAATGTCCACGTTTTACCATCAGGTATTTTTGTCTGTTCCTCTTGAGATCTGTACTTTACTGGCAAATAGCTGGGGATTGAAGTCATCAGGTAACGACAAGCACTTGCGTTTAAGACTCCACATCCTTAAAAATATTCACTATAATGCTAAATGTAACATTCTATGAACTCTCTATGTTTGTAGCAGGTATATTAAAAGTCTGTGCCTATTTATCCCCCCATCATTTTAGGCATTGTCCAGACGTGATGCTCTGAGAGGTTGTGAGGTGGGAGCACAACTCAGAAGCCTGACTCACTTGGGAAAGGACAGCTCATATATGACAACCGCAGGGGTGTCTGTCAAATAGTTGTGGCTGTGCCACTGCTAGGCCAGTTAATGGGATGTTTTCCATATCTATGTTACCTGTGATTATGAGAATGACACATTTGCCTTGTAAAGGTAAGACACGTATAGAGGGCATGTGCATAGTAGAATACTGTTGCAGACATGTGTGTTGAACTGCATGTGATATATTGACTTAATAACATTCAACTCTAGAGTGTTCTGCTGGACAATAAGCACATTTGTGACTGATATCTGTAGTCACATACACATATACCTGTGTTATGTCAGCAAAACCACTGGCTGGTCTGTGAGCAATGACATTGCAACATAATAGCCTACTTATGACTGTTGGACATCTTTCAGGTTATCACAGTGATGCCAAGCCCTACTGTGCAATCAATGTACTAATGTATGGTGCAGCTATACTAATACAGTATCAATACTGATGTCCCTTCTGACACCCATTTATGTGTGCCATTGTTCAGACGTACTGCTGTAACAGGTTGAGAAGTATGATTGAGCAGCAAGACTGTAAATACAGTGTGCCATACTTTCATTCAATAGAAATGTATACCACATATCCCCTGAGCACATGTATGTATGCATATGTTCAGTTGGAAGGCACAAAACTAATCACATGGGTTTCAAGCAGTCAGGTACATAGGTTGTGCATATTGCACATATGTGTTATACCAATGTCAGTGTATGCAACAGATATATATGTGTACAGCTAGTGGCGGTTGCATTGCCTTGACACTGATGTGGGTACTGGAGTAAGCATGATTATCAGGTATTAACCAAAGAAGTGTCCCCTGTGTTATGAGCCTCTGTCCATGGCTACAGCTACCAGCTATATCAACACCTATGTACAGTGGATATCACAACTGCACACACCCCTCTTGGAATGCCAGGTTTGTGTGCTGTATGACAATCAGACCAAAAAAGATCATTTCATAATGTTTCTCATCTTGAATGTGACCCATAACCTGTCCAATTCCATTGCAATACAATAAAAGGTGTTTCTAAGAAGGTGAGCAACTATTGCCAAATGAAGATGTGCCACGATGTTAGAGTCCAGACCAAGACAGATGAATTCTGTAACCATCTCAAGAGATGCATACACAGGTTTAAGGGTGTGCACACTCATTCAACTGGCTTACTGTACTGAGTATTATCTCCACATGTTTTTACCATCCAGATTGTTATGTTTTCAATTGAATTGTACAGGCTATAGGTCAGACTACAGGTGGGAATTGTTACGAAATGATTTAATTGTGGTATTATGTTGCAATTGCAAAAATACCATGCAGTGTATCAGGGGTGTGTTGCCTTTACAGCCACTGTAGCTACATGGACACAGCAGTACCTGACCTGTATATCCAGCCTCCACCAAGGTAGAGTAATCCATTTTGGTGGACAGCAGCAATACACAACCACATAAGAGGTTGCTACATTGGCTGTACAGGGACACATAGTTACAGGCAACAACTTCAAAGCAAGTCCAGCTATATCTGAGCAAGCAGGTAAGTTCACAGCTGATGTACTGTAAGGCTGACTATGACTATGAATCGGACATATCCACAACACCAAGGACATTTGCAACCGTGTCTCCACATATGTTGTAAGTCTCAGATGAAACAACACAATTCACCATGTACTGGGGGTGAAGAACACCTCATACACACATGCCATGAATATAGGCAACCTGCATCCCATTAAGTGGGAACATCGACACCCTGTCTACCCCAGTCATACATGGAGATTATGTACATCAACTACACTCCTCCCCACAGAAGTGGTGAGCATGTACATATCGCCTACTGATGGCAACAACAGCATATCTTCAAGGGGCATAATAACATCAGTGTCTGCCTCCTACATGAACTCAGGCATGTGCTCACAGCTCCATCACATGCTACAGTCAAACACAGACCTGTCACCATACACACACACCATACACACGGAAGATAATCACTGTCAACCCTCTACACAGAAATGAATGGAGGATAGAGGATTATGCAATCAAGTGTCTAACATTGGGAGGAATAAGATAACTCAGGGACAGACTTGTAATGCAAGCTGCTATAGCCATGATAGCTTGAAGGTTTCCGGGGTAGTCTGGATTATTTGCAAGTAATATCCACTGTTGATGTGCATTTTGACAACTATATGAGGTCCTGTGACCTTTTCCTGTTCATGTCTTCCAGGTAGCATGCAGAGTGCTCACCTATCAGCATTCTCTGTTGGGAAAACAGACATTATCACCCAATATGTGATTGGACATTATGCCCTGCCATATGGATGGAGAGCAGAAGATATGTGGGAGAGGACTGACCTGTGGAACAGTGTGGTCCACAGGGTAAATGATGCCAGACTGCACAGCAGAACTTACGTGCATGTGCAGCATCGGTCCACCAACCTCAAATGCCATGCCCATCAATGGGTTGCTGCTGTAGCAAGGGACCAGCTAGACACAGGTAAGGGGCCAGCCATCCAGCCCCCATTGACACCCACCAAGGAGCTCCTCACTACACTTGGGTCACACACCGAATGCACAAGCCATAACGCTGAGGGAAGCATTGTCAAGGTGGGTTTCACACACACAGAGACACACACACACACACACACACACACACACACACACACACACACACACACACACACACACACACACACACACTGGATGAGGAGCATGCAGGTAAAGGCCCAGTGGGGATTAGTACACTAATGTATCAGACATACATGTATCTGTATTGTATCTACATGCATGTGTCATGTCCGATTGCAGTTGTGGGTGGGGCTTTCTAATGCACAGAGGTGCATATCTATGGTGAGGACAGGACATTGTGTATTATTGCACATAATACTGTAGATGTGAAGACATGCTGCATCCATCCTATACCAAGGACACATGTGCATCTGCTAACAATAACCCCCTCACACAATTACTTAGGACCCTCGGGTCTGCATATGGGAGAGCAGCCTGAAGATGGTGGGTATTACATTGTTCTGTTGTTTCCTGGCAATACCACAGCCATGTGAACCACATGCAATTTACCATGCGCACAACCATCAGTAATAGTTATATTGCTTTATGTAATAGCTATATTGCTTGTTGTGCATGTTCACTTGTGCTAGGGCTAACTGTATTGTATCACACTGGTCACCACTGGGGCCTATCTGATGTCTATTCAACATTCCTGTAGCATAACTTACAACTTGTCAGTGCCAAGACGTCTGGACAGAGGCCTGCAAATTGTGCTGGAAAAATGTCCTAAGGTATGGTCATGGGTGCCACATTACTGGTATACAGTGGATATAAATTCTGTACACACTCCTCTTAAGATGCAAGGTGTTCCTGTTACATACTAATTAGGACCACAATATGACAGTCCACACCTCTTCCATCCTTTAATGTGACCAATAACAGGTACAGTTCACTTGTAAAACCAAGCATCTGTACTCATGTATTGCATCTACAAGCAGGCCACCTGTGAGGACGGCAGATGTCCTATCAGCATGATGTTTCAGTCAGGTATGATACTTCATGCTGCCATATGTGTCAGTACACTCACTGTGACCTATTTGGCTATAATATCACATACATAGGTTCATAGGTTCATAGGTTCATACTAGGCCATTTGCCCTAGGGCATTTAGAAGCCTAGCCAGAGTGTGTATGGCTTTCGCCACCCATTTTAAATTAATTTTGCTATGCCCTTTTTTGAGGTTAGTATACTGTGCCTCTGTCTAACAGTGACACAGAAGTGATACCCGGGGTAAACCTACAATCTCTCAACCACTCATTAAGATTCCTCTTGAAGAGAGTCAATGAGGGACTCTACCTAACCTGGACTGGGATTTTATTCCAGAGTGAAGGGAGCCTCTGGGTTATGAATCTATCCCTCCAGCATGTCCTATTTATTTCAGTGCTGAGGTTTAAGTCCCTCGAGCGCGTAGCTCGATGGGATTTGGATTTTCTGAGGTGCAGCATGTCCATTAATTCTGGGTTGGACATGGCTTTATACGTCAGGCACAGATCGCCTCTGAGCAGGCAGTATGCCACTGAGTAGAGCTGGAGTTTATTTAACCGGGCAGCATATGGCATCTGTTTGAGCCCCTTGATCCTCTTGGTGAGGTACTTTTGGGGTCTCTCCAGTTGCTGCAAGTGTCTGGTAAGGTACATCCCAAAAGAGGCATTGTACTCAATTATGGGCCTGATGAGGGATGAGTAAAGAGGCACGATGACCTCCCCTGATCTAGATGTGAATCCCTTCATGATTAGGTGGGTTATGTAAAATGTTTTTCTAACCACTTTGGCCACATGGTTGTCAAATGAGAGATTGCTATCAACTTGGGTCCCTAGGTCCCTAATTACTTCTTCTGTACTTAATGGATTACCACCTATGTGGTAATTTGTGGGCACTTTGTTTTTTCCAAAGGGGATGACTATACACTTTTTGGCGTTTAGCTTGAGGCCATGGCTCTGGCACCAGTTGTCTGTTTCTATGAGGCCCTTTTGGAGGATGCTTGTGTCGGCTGGAGAGTCTATTGGGTCTAACATGGGCATTGTTAAGGCACACAGACCACTTCCAACCATGTATAGGTTTCAAACATATGGATATTCCAGAAACATCTGTACAGAGGACTGTACAATGGTTTAACCTGCTGCACATGAGGCAGATGCTGTCACCACACTATATAAAGTAATGGCAGTGGGAGGTGTTCACCAGCTGTGTATGGTATACACATCAAAATGCTACAAGCCACACATTATATGATCCTCACACACACACAAACAGTTTCCAGCATTAAAATACTTGCTTATCAAGGTGTTCCTACTATAGTGCTATGCAGTTATAAGACACACTACAGAGCTTATACATTTCCACCTCTCCCAAAGGTACTTCTAAGGTGGATGACATCAACTGGTCTACTAAATTGGAGTGAAGGGAAGTGTAAAGGGAAGTACACTGGTCAAAACTGGTATGAGCCAGACATGACATGATTTTCACACACACACACACACACACACACACACACACACACACACACACACACACACACACACACACACGCACACACACACACACACACACACACACACACACACACACACACACACACACACACACACACACACACACACACACACACACACACACACACACACACATACACATACACACACCAGTACTGGGATTAGAACTCCTGCCTATCTAGGTATTCCTACTGTATGGCTATGGAGTTATGATACATGCCACCGAGGTTATACATTTTCGTCTTAACCAAAGTACTCCTGAGGTGGATGACATCAACAGGTCTACTAAATTGGAGTTAAGGGAAGTGTAAAGGGTAGTACACAGGTCAAAAATGGCATGAACCAGACAGTACATAATTCACAGATACATGCAGACACACACACCTGCCAGTATTGGGATTAGAACTCCTTCCTATTTAAGTATGTTTACTATAATGTTACGCAGTTACCACACACACTACAGAGACTACTGAGCTTTCACATGGCCAAAGCTGCTGATAACTGCACAGCTGTGGTAAAGTATTACAGGTGACAGACAGTCTGCCTTCTTTTCCACCCATACATCATGCTAGTTGTTTCTGTCTTGCACTTCAACTAACATTATGGCTTGGCACTTTACCAGGTTATTGTATCATGAAGTGTAGCACACCTGTGAGCCATCAGCAGTAGTCATTCAACACAGATGTCATCCCAGTACTTAGTAGTTATGTCCATCCCTCCTAGCATGTTTGAAGGGCAGTTATCTGTGCTTTCACCCATTGACCTGGTGCATGTGTCCATTCCAGGACACTGCTGCAACTGCCACATGTACACATTCAACCCTCCCCGATAAACTCCAAACAGTCAGACCTGTTAAGGTTACCCATTTATCACCCAATGTGGACATATGCAATCTCCAGCAAAGAATAGACTAGCAGGTCAAGAGGATAAGATCAACACCTGCACCACACTGTGTAGAACACGTAGCTCACCATGAAACCCACTTTGACATCTATGACATACAGTGAAATTGCAACACATCCACCTTCCCAGAGGTACTCAATGGACATCTACCCAAACAGCACAGACCAGCAAGGCAGACACCCACTCAGACACCATGATATGGTACATGCCAAGGGACACATATTTAACCTACACAGTGTGCCCCAACCCCTAGGTCTAACCACCTTGCATAATACAGTTATCATGGGTAACTCAATACTGAGGCACACACATCCCACTCACTAGGTTGAATATGGAGTAGGTAACAGCCAAATATCAATCACATGCCAGCATCTAACACATGACACAACCAGTCATGTCACTCCACAACTACGAGTATCACTCCACATCCATGTGGGTGTGAATGAATTGGGACACACCTTCCCAGACTACATGACAGGAGACAGGGTTGAACTCTCTGATTATGCAGTTCAGGCAGGTGTAACAGTAGCCCTTGGCAGTGTACTGCTGTCACTCAGAATGATGCTGTGATACTATCAACAGGTAGTTGACTGCAACATTGCCTTACGTATTATGTGTCATTCTCAGTGGATCCAGGACCTCTTTGCCTGGGATGGCATGATTGCTAGAAACCAATGACTTGCCATGGACTTCCTACATCTGTCATTGTTGGGTTGCCAGGTACTGGCTACATGTCTTGCCACCCCTATGGTGCCTTATTAGGCAGTGTTCCTAATGTTCTTACCATCATAACAGCTATACATGTATGCAATCTGAGGGTCATGCTGCTCAACAGTGAACATCTCTCAGGATGCAGTCACTCATAGCAGTTGTTGGAGTGGAAGACACATATCTGCTGTAATGGAGAGGTGATTCACAACAGCAGACAGCAGACTTGCAGTATCAGGCTATGATGCATTCCACAGCTGTCAGGCCCCCAAACATGGACCACACCACACCACCACTGGTGGTGTTGTCTCCATATTCATTATGGATAGGAACACCTCCAGACTAGCATCATAATGCTTTGGAGATATGTCCGGTACAACTGCCTTAGGGTAATGGTGCTATCCAGACCATAGCCTGCTATGGGTCCACATCTATGTCCCTAGACTGTCAATGCACATTCCTCAGCACCCTGCCATCTGTAATGGTCCAATGCAACACTGACATACTATGAGTCTTCAACCACCCCTCCATCACCTTGGGATTGTAGCCGTTCGCCAGTATAGTGATCCACAACTTCTGGGATTCATCATTTCTATTGCCCTAAACCAGCTCATACTGACTCCTGGTAGAGGATGTAACAACCTTGACCTGTGTTGACCACTTAAATATGGAACCATTGCTCATCCTCAGATGTCAATCCCTGCATGGTGAGATTTACACAGGCAGTAATCAACATGGAACTCAACATGTCAGCCACACCCCCCACAAAGATAAACTACCTGGCAAAAACTCTCCAAAGCTGATTTTGCAGCCATGAAAACAGGGGTGGATGTCTTCACTGCACCCATAGCAATGGGATGTAGCTGCATGACTGTGGAATCATACACATAGGCACTGTACAAACAGGTACATGGATGCATGGTACTAGCCAGGCCAACAGAACCCAGACACTGTCCTCCAAATACTGGGAGACAATGTGATGGTCTCCTGCCATTTCTGAAGTATACATCAGAAGGAAGACACTGTTGCAGGCAAAGGTGGTGTCCCATGACTGCTGAACTCCCTTATTAGCCTCAAACACAACTTAGAATCCCTCATGGAGTCCCCAACAGGCATCTATGGAACCAGAGATGCTGCAGGCATTGAAGACAGTCACAACAGCCTTGATAGTTACATCAACAACCTCTAAAGCATTAAACGCAAGTGCTGCGAGTTACTGCACAATGCTAATACCTATCCTGAGACAACAGATATTGGGCATAGTCTTGACAACACATTCAGTGCCAGCTTTACCCCTCTCTCCCCCCACAAATGAAGTGCTGAGTGAATGTCTTCTCACAGGCTGTATCCCTTTTCTGTTCTAGGCATCTGTGTGTCACCTGGATGTGGCCCTGCAGCAAGGCCATAGGGTATGGCAGTGTGATGACACACCCACCATGTCATGTGCAGGGTACAGTATGTGCACAGTAATTCCCGGTCTGTAACACAGTGATTGCATATGCCTTTCAGATTATAAGGCTGAGGGCTGTACATAGGTAAATGTTGATGTATATCTGTTGTAGAATGGGGAATAGTACATGCTCTCGTTTGAAGACACCTCCAATGTTAATAACCAAAGCCGCAGGGGATATTCATCAATGCAACACACTGGGTTTACTATTCACACACACAAACATACACACACACACACACACACACACACACACACACACACACACACACACACTTGCCAGTACTGAGATCCATAGATTCATTGTTTCATAGATGTGTAGTAGGTGAATGAGCCTGAAGACTCTACAAGGCTAGCCTAAGGGAATATCTTGGCATCTGGCCACACAACTATATTCCCCAGTGTGGCTCAAGAGTATAGTCACTGGAATGGTCCCCAGGGGTGGATATTGCATTCCCCATCCACTCATCCAGGTTTCTATTGTGGGTGACCAGTGGTGTGCACTGCTTCCCATGTATGTCATCTATATTCCATAACATGGGCAGTGTCTGAATTGTGCACATGTCCCACATGCATGCTCTTTGATGTGGAAGTGTGCTTGAGGTATCTGGGGCATGTTGTGTGGACAGATTGGTATCTTCTGATGTAGCATTCCTGACCTCATTTGGTGAGACCTGGCTATGTAACTGAGGTAGTGATTGCACCTACATTGACAGTATGATACAGGTATTCAGTGGAGTTTGTGGTGTCTGTCCATACAGGGCATGTGTATAAGGTATGGTATTTCCTTTGTGGGATACATTTGCAGACTCTACAGTTGTTGCAGGCATCCAGTGGGGAACATGGCAAAAGGGCCACTGTACACATTGATTGGGCTACTGGGGGGGTGGAACAAGGTGCCATGTATTTTTACTTGCTGGATAACACACACTTGGTCAGGAGATGTAACCCATCAAAGTACTTTCTAATGTCAGTGTCAGTGGCACTGTTGTGGTCAGCAGGCATGTAGTCCACTGCAATCACTCCGTGGGTACTATCTGTGAGGTAATATGCAGGGGAACTACCAATATAGTGGTTATTGCCTAGCCAAGTGCGTTTGTGTATGATATGTGGGTGGAGAGTTGTCTCTGAGTAATAGAAGGATTTCCTATATTGTTCACTAATACATACTGTCAAATTTAGGGCTGTAGATTGTCTACACCAACCTATCCAGTGTTTGACAACTGTTGGCCTTGTAATGTGGACATTGTGTGAACAAACCAAACAGAAACCTGGAAAAGCTGCAACACTTTATTCCGGTACCTCGGCTGAATGCCTTCAAAGGAATAAATACAAAACTACTTGTTGCACCTTATATAATGCTGTGTAACACCAATTGATGTAATTAAATAATCACAAGAGTTAATAGACCCATAGAATTAAAGAGACACAGTGTAAAAACATATATCAAAAACATGAAACACTGTAAATATATACAAAAAAACACCTCAAAAAGACATACATACTACTAAATATAGAGAATATTAATCATATAGTAAGATTGACTTCTAAATTCATACCCCTTTGTTTTAAAGTACTAAATTTTAGAATAAACCTGCTTTCCAAATTCAACAGATTCTGTAAATAATTCCCAGTATTGTAAAATTCAGGCTTAGCAAGGGCACAAAAAAATAAAGAATCCAAACTTCCATTGTGAAATGAATTAAAATGTTCAGAGATTGGGCTATCAGTTCTGACGTTTTGAATATCACCTAAGTGTTCTAAAACACGTGTTTTTAGTTGACGTTTAGTCTGACCAATGTAAAATTTAGGTGGAACACAATCACAACCAATTATGTACACTACCCCACATGATTTACAATTAAAGTAATTATGAGCAGTGTATTTGACCCCATTAATCAAACTACCTGATAGATTTTTTACTTTTGAACAGATCTTACATTTTCCACATCTAAACATACCATGTGGCAGATTGTTATTAATGATGCCAGACAAAGCACGATTTTTCAATTTTGATTTCAAAATTTCCTTTAAGTTGGCATACCTGCCATAAGAAAAGGATACATAATTTGGAAACAAGTGACCAATCTCCTCATTGTTACAAACAATTGGCCACAAAAAATCAACAATATCTTTCAGCATCACAGAAAAAGGGGAAAATTTTGTAACAAAAAATAAATTGTCAATATTCACACAACTAGCCTCACCATCCCTAGATCTTTTCAAAGAAACTTTCTTTAAAATATTACCTCTTTTGTTAGGATTTAACAGTCTATCTAGACTTTTACTTATTAAGCTTTCAGAATAGCCTCTCATGGACAATCTCTGTCTAACATTTTCAAATTCCAAATTCCAACAACTACTCTCAGAAGTGTGTTCCTTAGTGCGTTTAAACTCCCCAAATGGGAGTGCCTCAATTAAATGGGCCGGATGAGCACTACTCGCATGTAGGAAATTATTGGAAGCTGTGTGTTTCTTAAATGGTCTAAACTGGACTAATCCTTCTATATCTACATACAATAAAATATCCAAAAATTGGATTTCACAATTGTTCACACTGTATGTAAATTCCAAACCAAATTTATTTTGATGTAAACTAAAAATAAATTCGTCAAACTCCAATTTACTACCTTTGCAAATGAAAATCAAGTCATCAATGTATCTATGATAAGAGACAACTTTCTTCTGAAAGAAGTCTAGGGTATATAAGAAACTAATTTCAAAATAAGACATAAAAAGGATTGCATAAGTGGGGGCAAAGTTAGCCCCCATAGCAGTCCCCTCCTTCTGAAGAAAGAATCTTTGTTCAAAAGTAAAGTAGTTGTGGGTTAGAGCAAACTCTAAAAGTAAAATGACAAAAGAGGTCCGGGGTCCTTCTCCCAAGATTTTACCAATAGCCTCCAAACCAAAATTTGTCTTAATACTGGTATAAAGGGCCTTTACATCCACCGTAGCCCAGTAAAAGTTGTCTTCCCATTTAAAGTTTTTCATTAGGTCACAGTATTGGTTAGTATTACTAATATGGGAACTTACATTTTTTTAGTTCTTTTTTCAGAATGCTGTCTAAAAATATCCCCACATGTTCCAAAAAACCCCCACAACAAGATACAATTGGACGACCAGGAGGGTCTTGTAGATTTTTGTGTATTTTGGGAAGTGCATAGAATGTAGGGTCCTTAGGATTAATAATGAACAATCTTGTCACATCCTTATTATTAAGAAAACCTAGTCTTTCACCCCTTTCTAAAAGGTCAAACAATTCAGAATTAAATTGAGCAATTGGGTTATGTGGTAACTCTATATAAACACCGTCATCACACAAAAGATCATAGTTCATTTTTAAGTAATGACATTTATCCATTATAACCCAATTACCTCCCTTATCTGCTGTACAAAAAATATATTCATTGGAAATTTCTTTCATTTGCTTCAGTGCCAACCACTCTTGCTTTGTAAGATTAAATCCAATAAACTGTTTCAAAAACAGCAGATACTCAATCTCAACCTTTTTACACAAAACATTTTCAAAGACCCTTAAAACAGCTGAATTTTTAGGAGGACAAAAAGAACTGTGCACAGGCAAATGAGGCAGAGTTAATTTTCCACAACCAGTAAAAAAACGTTCAGTGCTCTCAGAAGTATCCACAGAATCAGAACTGGCCTTCATAATAATATCTGACTCAAAATAACCACTACTCTCAGCATTAAACTCATATATAGAAAGATCCATTAAAGGATCATCCATCATGGATAGATCTTCAGTACTGATGGAAACATCAGCATCAACATAACTATCGTTAGCATTAGATACAAGATTTGGGTCCTGCATACTGTTAGAAGTATTTTTGAGTTCAAAAAATACTTTTAAATAAAGTTTACGACAGAAACGTTTAACGTCTAATAATAAATCCGAAAGCGCTGGTACTTTTGTTGGTACAAATTTACTACCCTTATTAAGTACCTGCCGCATATCGGAAGTAACAATAAAATCACTCAAATTTACAATATACATATGATTACCAGAAACATGAGTCCCAAAATCAATATTGTACCTACGAGGAGTAAGCACAGAAGTAAAATTCAAGTCCAACACAGTAGCATTACTGATAACTTCGGTTACGACCCTTCTATCGCGACTTTCGTTTGGACCCCCGTCGAAAGTTCCATCTGCCTTGATCTTCCATGTCCGACGCTACACCTGTGCCCTCAGTACTGTCTATACTCTCAAAAGAAACGCTTTTCTTACTTGTAGCCATGTCAGAAGACGAGACTGACGAGTCTCGGCCACTACATGAACCACGTGAACTCCCTTCACCGCCCTTCACATGGAATGAACCATTCTTCAATTTACGCTGCCAGGAATAAACTAAATTCTTACTAAAGTCACTTACATCTCTGTTCAACTTTTTCTTCTTTCTTGCGATAACATCGCGTTCAATCTTTGAAACCTCCTCATTAATGCTTTTCATAGCTGAAAAAAACGCTGTATCAGGATACTCAACAGCTAACGCAGCCTCACCTTCAGCAATTTGGGTTTGGATTAAACCCAAAGTTCTCCGGTTATGGTTGATCAAAATCTTTAACCAACTAAGAGAACTTTGCAGTGAAGCCGCCTTCCACTCCTCTAAAAAAGCATTCTCATCTTCCGCAAATTTGTAAGCAGGCAATTTGTCAATTGTTAAACCTCTAGGTGTGATGGAGAGTTCGACATACTTCTCCAGAAGGCGTATGTCATAAAATAAAGAAGTCTCTTTAATTCTCAATTTCTTCAGGTCATCAAACTTCCTGTCAAAAGAACTGTTACCAGACACAGTCCACGGATCAAATTGAGCTAACTTACTGTCCCTCTCTTTAGCTAAGTTAGCAAACAAGAATCCATTTCCGTTCAAATTGGACATAATGAAATCTTCCAGTCTCTGAATATACGAAACAAAACCAACCAAACTGCAAACGAATGTGAACAAACCAAAAAGAAACCTGGAAAAGCTGCAACACTTTATTCCGGTACCTCGGCTGAATGCCTTCAAAGGAATAAATACAAAACTACTTGTTGCACCTTATATAATGCTATGCAATCCTTTTTATGTCTTATTTTGAAATTAGTTTCTTATATACCCTAGACTTCTTTCAGAAGAAAGTTGTCTCTTATCATAGATACATTGATGACTTGATTTTCATTTGCAAAGGTAGTAAATTGGAGTTTGACAAATTTATTTTTAGTTTACATCAAAATAAATTTGGTTTGGAATTTACATACAGTGTGAACAATTGTGAAATCCAATTTTTGGATATTTTATTGTATGTAGATATAGAAGGATTAGTCCAGTTTAGACCATTTAAGAAACACACAGCTTCCAATAATTTCCTACATGCGAGTAGTGCTCATCCGGCCCATTTAATTGAGGCACTCCCATTTGGGGAGTTTAAACGCACTAAGGAACACACTTCTGAGAGTAGTTGTTGGAATTTGGAATTTGAAAATGTTAGACAGAGATTGTCCATGAGAGGCTATTCTGAAAGCTTAATAAGTAAAAGTCTAGATAGACTGTTAAATCCTAACAAAAGAGGTAATATTTTAAAGAAAGTTTCTTTGTAAAGATCTAGGGATGGTGAGGCTAGTTGTGTGAATATTGACAATTTATTTTTTGTTACAAAATTTTCCCCTTTTTCTGTGATGCTGAAAGACATTGTTGATTTATTGTGGCCAATTGTTTGTAACAATGAGGAGATTGGTCACTTGTCTCCAAATTATGTATCCTTTTCTTATGGCAGGTATGCCAACTTAAAGGAAATTTTGAAATCAAAATTGAAAAATCGTGCTTTGTCTGGCATCATTAATAACAATCTGCCACATGGTATGTTTAGATGTGGAAAATGTAAGATCTGTTCAAAAGTAAAAAATCTATCAGGTAGTTTGATTAATGGGGTCAAATACACTGCTCATAATTACTTTAATTGTAAATCATGTGGGGTAGTGTACATAATTGGTTGTGATTGTGTTCCACCTAAATTTTACATTGGTCAGACTAAACGTCAACTAAAAACACGTGTTTTAGAACACTTAGGTGATATTCGAAACGTCAGAACTGATAGCCCAATCTCTGAACATTTTAATTCATTTCACAATGGAAGTTTGGATTCTTTATTTTTTTGTGCCCTTGCTAAGCCTGAATTTTACAATACTGGGAATTATTTACAGAATCTGTTGAATTTGGAAAGCAGGTTTATTCTAAAATTTAGTACTTTAAAACCTAGGGGTATGAATTTAGAAGTCAATCTTACTATATGATTAATATTCTCTATATTTAGTAGTATGTATGTCTTTTTGAGGTGTTTTTTGTATATATTTACAGTGTTTCATGTTTTTGATATATGTTTTTACACTGTGTCTCTTTAATTCTATGGGTCTATTAACTCTTGTGATTATTTAATTACATCAATTGGTGTTACACAGCATTATATAAGGTGCAACAAGTAGTTTTGTATTTATTCCTTTGAAGGCATTCAGCCGAGGTACCGGAATAAAGTGTTGCAGCTTTTCCAGGTTTCTGTTTGGTTTGTTCACATTCGTTTGCAGTTTAATGTGGACATTGTTTCAGAAACTAGGTCCTCAACATAATAATTCAGCAAAACCTGTCCCCCAATGGATTTTGTAATTACACAATCACACCAACCCCCATACAGGATACTAATGACACACACACACACACCTGCCACTATTGAGTTTCAAACCCCTACCTAGGTATGTATTGCTACTACAGTGTATCACATTTATCACACATGCAACAGAGTTTATAGGATAGATGTTGTCCCAAGGTACTTTTAAGTGAAGAACATCACCAGCCCTTGTCAATACTGGCATCGGGTGATGTAGCGGGTGAGAGATTCCATAAAATATTTTACCTTATACACACATTTACATTTGCCAGGGGAGCAGTTAAAACCTCTAGCTATCTTTGCAGACCATCATGTTATGCATTTACCACATGCACCACTTACCTTACATGATTTAAGGTTGGCAACAGGTACTTCTAAGGTGGATGATATCTGCAGGACTGCTAAAGTCAGGCACTGAGATGTGTACTGGGTGTAAATGGGGCCAAAATCCTTGAGGTACAGACATACATATGTACACAAACAAATACTTGCCAGGGATGAGATTCAAACCCATACCTATGTAGTTATTGCTATTACATTGTTCTGCATTTATCATATTTACCATGGAACTTACATGTTGGAGAGTTGTGCAAAGGTATCTTTGAAAGTGAGTGACATCAGCAGCAGTGCTAAAGGAGGGGTAAGGAAAGTGTTGTAAGTATGAATTACCACAAAATCAGGTCTCTACAAGGATATACACACTCTCTCACATGAATATTCACATTTACCAGGATCAGGATTGGAACTTCTATTTAGCTACTATGTTACACTACAATATTACACAGTTATCGCATGTGCCACAGAGCATATATGTTGGAGAGCTATCGAAAGGTATCTTTGAAGGTGAGTCATATCAGCAGCAGTGCTAAAGGAGGGGTAAGGGAAGTGTTGTAAGTGTGAATGACCACAAAATCAGGTCTTTACAAGGACACACACACACTCTCATACAAACACTCACATTTACACAGTTGCCACATTCATGATTGGAACGCCTACCTAATGAGTTTGTTACATTATAGCATTACACAGTTATTGCATGCACTACAGAGCTTATATGTCGGAGAGCTATCCAAAGGTATTTTTCAAGTTGAGTCACATCAGCAGCAGTGCTAATGGGGGGATAAGGGAAGTGTTGTAAGTGTGAATGACCACAAAATCAGGTCTCTACAAGGATACACACACTCTCTCACATTTACACAGTTGCCAAGATTAGGATTGGAACTCCTACCTAGCTAGTTTACTACACTATAGTATTACGCAGTTATTGCATGCACCATGAAGCTTATATGTTAGAGACCTGTCCAAAGGTATCGTTGAAAGTGAGTCACATCAGCAGCAGTACTGAAGAAGGGGTATGGGAGATTTAGTGAGTGGGAATGGCTTCAAACACATTCATCTAGAAACACACACACTCACAACTTTACATTTGACAGGAATGAGATTACAACTGCACTAAGGATACCTATTTATACTGTAGTGTGGCACAGTTATCACAAGTACCTATAACACTATAGGGATGGGGGCTAACCAAAGGTATTTCTACAGTGAATTACATCAGCACATCATGTGATATAGGCCAATGGGATGTGTAGTGGGTGGGATAGGCCTCATAATGGGAATCTGGCTGCCACTGTCTGTGTTTCTCTTCCCCACGTATCTGTGTGTGTATGTTTGACATATTATATTATGTTGGCCTTAGATATGTGTATGTATTCCTATCCAATGTGTGTGTGTGAAGTATCAATGGTGTACAATTTGGTGTGTGGGCCCAGACGGCTGCGAATAACAAACATCTGTAGTCCACTGTGTTGTGAGACATGGGCTTCATTTATCTAAGTGTAGAAGCATGCCCAGTATGACCTTCTATATTGTGTATGTGCATCCATTCCAGGGAGGGTTGGACTCCAGTTCAAGGCTTTGTGTGCTACAGCTATACCTATCAAACTGTTTCTGAAGGATATCTGTAGATTCGTTTCCAATATGGAGACACAATGGGCTTAACATACAGGGGATACTGTAACTATTGCTGTCTGTGCTGCTTGTGTGACATGTTTGGTTGTAGCATAGATATTCTGACATATGTACTGTTTTACACTGTGATGTGTCATGTCATCAACTACTGACAGTTATCATTCTTTGCTCACAGTTATTTACTGGGAAATAGAAGATGAATGAAGCTGAGACCAACATTCTGAGGCATATAGACTACACGTTCTGGTTCTGTGTAAATGGTGCAGCACCTTGTTAGTATGATGGCTGAGATTCCCCTCCTTGTGCTTTTCTCATCTTCAAGGAATGGCCATATCCTGCTGAGGCCATACCTCTCAGCTGTACAGATACATATAGATTATCCAGAGGCAGGACTCATATATCTGGTCAGTTTACCTTCACATTGTGGTTTACAAGTGGTTTTGTGGCTATTCATTCATGGGTTTGCAGTCGGGAGTAGTATGGGCAGACATTAGAGTTTCAGACTTCACACACTCCATGACATCCATGCTTCTATAACCCCCCTCTGTTATTCTCTTCTCCACCTAACATTATGTAAAAAATATCTCTGAGGTATCCCTATAGTTTGGCCTTTATCCCAGTGGTATTTATGGCCTGATCCACAGTCCTTGCAGTAGGACATGAGGCGGCATGCTACTAGCATTTCTCAACATGGCCTTGCATTTGTTTTCTGTTTACTGTTAGGTTGTTAGTTGGGACCCCCTGACATTCCATACTATGGGTGGGTGCACTATGGGTGATGCATGGGCCTTTGCCAGAGAACTGTAGGCCATTTGAGAGTGCTGCAGGTCATCTGTTACTGCACTTCTACATGGGATTGTGGTGGTGGGGGGGTCACACCTGCTGACTTTAACATTTGAAATGACTGTACTGGTATTTTAGTTACTCTGTTGACTTCCATTTCATAGTGTATTGTGACCTATCATGCAGACAGGAGGCATATCAGTAGAGTACACATGTTAGATCTTAATAGCATATATTTCAGTTTCAGACTTCTTACCCTTCAGAACTGGAATGCAACTGCCAGATCTGTTGTAGTATATCTGTGTAGGTCTGGTGGGGGGCTGCTCACCATTGCTATCATTTGGGAGCCTTAGCCCAGCCTTTTTACCTGGTCATCTACACCTGTCCTGCTGGATGAGGCTGGTGGTGGTCACAATACAGTATGAAATGGAAGCCAACAGGTGTGATTTTATAATCCTGTACCAAGCATCCACAGCTTTCCTGTGCTGGTCCCACAGTTCTGGGCTGCTAGACTCGCCTCCCATAATCCATCCCAGGTGCTCCCTCCCTGCCTCAAAGCAAAACGGAATATTCCAGCCACCTTCTGAAGACACCCTGACTCTGTCAGCCTGCCTGGTAATCAGAATAATAGTGCTGAAAAGTCCCCCCAGCAGGATTGTATTAAATGAATCCATCCCGGGTGTTCCCTCCCTGCCTCAAAGCAAAAAAGAATACTCCAGTCACCTTCTGAAGACACCCTAACTCTGCCAGCCTGCCTGTAATCCATCCAAGTCCTCCCAGTAGTAGTTTTGCTCACTACTAATTATACATTGCCTTGTTGTTATACCTATTGTGCTAGTCTGGCCTCCCCTACATGTGTTCTAGCAGCCTACCATAGACCATATGCCCTCTCTCCCTCCTATTTTCCATAACTAAGACTATATTTACACCCCAGACAGGTTCAGACTCTCCTTGCTGCTTGGTTCATCCCTCTACCACTAAGCAGCATCAGCCTAAGTAAACCATACTTGTACACTTTATTCCTGATAAGTTAATTTTCTACTAAAGAGGCTGTTGAATTCATCATATTCATCATTCTGCAACAGTATATATCCTTTTACTTCATGCTAAACTTTGCTCAGTAAAGGTTAGCCTGTACTACCTCTCCTTAAACTTCAGAGCAAACCCTCTTTCTACAACCATTTAATTGCTCTTCACTGCTGTACTCACCTCTGCTGCTCCATCCTGCTCCGTTCACCCTTCGGGCTCACTCCACTCCCCTATCCTGCCCCCAATTCTCACCCACCCCCAGCACTCCTACCTTTATTCCTCCTTGACCCCACCCCAACCTATTCAGCCAATAGCTGCTCCCCCACCAATTCCCTCCCTTCTACTTCCATTTCACACTCTTACATCTGCACACCACCCATATAATTGCAATTCCCTCCTCTTTTGTTTTCATTCCTACATTACTCCCGCACTAAGATCCTATTAAAACCTTCAATACTTTCTAATATCTCCCTTCCTATTCAACCTTCTCCTTTCCATACTCCTACATCATTCTTTATTCTTCTTACCCAATATGCTCTTATCAAGGCATCGTACCCTCATAGTACTCTACCTTCTCTCCCTTTTCCTAATTCTACTATATCTTGCTAGCTCATACAACTCTAATGTTGTTTGTCTTTCGGCTTTTTCCCGGTAAGGGGTCACCACAGTGAAACTTCGGTTCGCTAATGATTGGCAGTAGATTTTTTACGAAATGCCACGGTGCCAGCTCGACACCCAGCCTTCAATGAAGGCACATCCATTTACGCACGCATGTCTTTCGAATGTTACCCAACTGCGGGGAAGACATGCAGACTCCACACAGAAGGCACTCCCAAGCCAAGCTGAGAATCAAATGGGAGAACTCTTGCTGTGAGGTAACAACACTACCACCGTACCACCGTAGCATGTAGCTCATACAACTCTAATACTTGCCCAAAATTACCCACTAAAACAACCAGCATACAGACACACCCTCACACTCAATCCTACTCCCATTTACACTCCATCTCCTCATCTCTCATCCAGCCCAACACTCTTTACTTAATCCACCCTAAAATTGTCTCCTTTAAAGTCAAGACATTGTCACCCACTCTAACCTTAAAACCATCACTTCTCATACCTAGTAAACCCAAATGGCTAAAGGATAATACCTTTAATAACTTAGTCCAAGCTGGTGATATCCATCCTAACCCTGATCCTAGCCCCTCCTTCGCCAACACCCACCTTCTATCATCCACTTCCTACCACAACACCCTAAAGCTTTTTACTTTAAATTCACAAAGTCTTAACAACAAAATTCTCCAACTTCAAGCTTGGTTACACCATAACCAACATGGAATCTTAGCCATCTCTGAAACATGGCTCAAACCCTCCATCTCCAACTCTGAGATCCTACTCCCAAGACTTCATGCTCTCAGAAGTGACCATCTTAACAAAAAAGGTGTCAGCTCTGCCCTAGTCTTCTCTAACCTCGTTACCATAATTCCCCTCCAAATTCCAATTCCCCAATTCCAGAATATGGAACTAACTGCTGAACTACTAAAATTAAATAAACACAAAAATATCTGTATTATTGCCCTATATATCACACCTGGTAATAATATCTCTACACTCGAAGAAATTCTCTTATGGGCTTCTACTAGAATTCACTATGAAACATACATTCTAGGAGATGTAAATATTGACTGGAACAAATCAATTGCCACTCTCCCTTCCTAACAATTAACCTCTACAACTTCACTCCCAGATATGCTCAGAACTAGTTCAAAATGATGTGAAGATTACTGATCCTACAGACATTGCCAACATACTGGCTGACAGGTTCAGTGCAAACTTCTCCCCCCCTCCCCCCCAAAAGGAGAGATATTTATACCAAGTGATTGCAGCCCCCCAAACATCTCCAACGCCCAAGTGAGAACTGCTCTCTCCAAAGCAAAAAACACAGCATCCATGGGACCTGATGGTGTCCCCGGCTGTGTGCTCCATGAACTCAACGAGGAATTAAACCCACAGCTAGGACAGCTGTTTAATCATAGTCTTACCTCTGGATACGTGCAGGAGTGGCGCACTGCAACTGTGGTCCCACTTCACAAAGGCGGTGCCTCCACCGACCCTGGAAATTACCAGCCCATTAGATTGACAAGCCTTATCTGCAAAGCCATGGAGAGGATCATAATGGACCTCATAAATAAAGACATAGGGAATTTGCAGACTTTGGATCCATCCCAGTTTGGCTTTGTCAAAGGCAGATCATGCCTTCTAAACTTGGTTGACTCTTTCGAAACAGTCACCAAAGCCATTGATGAGGGAAAGGCAGTCCATACAGCCTACCTCGATCTGGCGAAGGCCTTCGATACAATACCCCACTTGGGTATCATTGAAAACTCATCAGCTTAAATGTTAACCCATACATCACAAGATGGGTTGCAAACTGGCTGAGTGACAGAACTCACAGGGTCAGAGTTGCTGGCGCCATGTCAGACTCAAAGCCTGTCACAAGTGGTGTACCACAGGGCTCAGTCCTGGGCCCACTCTTGTTTGGCATCTACTTTTACAAAGTACAAGCAAACACAGGAGGGTTATGGCTGACAAAGTTTGCAGATGACTGCAAACTGGACGCCATAGTAGAAAACACATCTGACACAGATATCCTTCAGAAGGGTCTCACAGAAACAGATAACTGGTGCCAGAGCCATGGCCTAAAGTTAAATGCTACAATATGCATAGTCATACCCTTCGGGAAAAACAAGGTTACCCCTAGCTACCAAATAGGTGGCAATCCACTGAGCACAGAAGAAGTTATCAGGGACCTGGGGACCCAGGTTGATAGTAGTCTGTCATTCGACACCCATGTAGCTAAAGTAGTTAGGAAGACCTTCTACATTGCCCACCTTATCATGAAGGGATTCTCATCTAGATCAAGGGAGGTCATAGTCTCCCTATACTCATCACTCATCAGACCAATGATTGAGTACAATGCCCCATTCGAATGTATCTGACCCGACACTTGCAGCAGCTGGAGAGGCCACAAAGTTCCTCACCAAAAGGATAAAGGGTCTCAAACATCTGTCCTATGCTGCCCGACTGAAAGAACTCCAGCTCTATTCAGTCGCTACCACTTGCTCAGAGGTGACCTTTGCCTAACATACAAGGCCATGTCAAACCCAGATTTGATGAATATGCTTCACCTCAAAAATCTAGATCCGTCAGAGCCACAAGGGCGGAGACTTAAACCTCGACACGGCTATTAATAGGACGTGCTGGAGGGATAGATTCATCACCCAAAGACTCCCTATGCTGTGGAATAAAATCCCGGTATATGTGAGGCAGAGCACCTCGCTGGCCTTGTTCAAGAGAAATCTTGACCAATGGATGGGAGATCGCAGATATACCCCAGGGATTACCTCAGTGTCACTGCTCAACAGAGGCACAGCAAAATAATGGGTATAGTTCCCCATACTAAAGGGGTGGCGTAAGCCACAAAACTATGGGTTAGGCTTGTAAATGCCCTCGGGCAGATAGCCTAGTATGAACCTATGAACCTATGAACCTATGAACTCAGTTAATCCTCCCCATCACCCAACCAAACAAAACAAATCCACCTGGATCCACCTTAGACTGGATCCTAGTCTCAGATCCAGCAATCATAACTAACTCTGGCACTATTCCTGATACCATTAGCGACCACCTTCCAGCCGTTATACATCGCTCTACTAGCTCTACCCCACACCAGCATCAATACATCCACACTCACAACCTCACTTACTTCAACCCCACTACTTTCTCAAACATTTTTAAACAGATGAACTGGCAAATTCTAAACACCCTTCCACTTGACAGAGCTATAGAATACTTCAACTCTGTCTTCTTAGATACCCTAAACTCCCTTGCCCCTCTAAGACACAAAAGGATAAAAGCCAAAACTGTTGCTTTGCTATCCAAAGAAACAAAAAAGATCATGCACCAAAGAGATAAAATATGGAAACTTTACCAAAATAATAAGCTGCCCACTACACTCCTCCAATATCAACAGCTACGTAACTTTGCAAAAAAAAAAAAACTAATCACCAAGGACAAAAAGTCCTACTACATCAAACTCCAGTCCACAAATAATAATAACAATCTCACATTTTTCTGGAATGCAATAAATTCTCTTCTCAATCCAGGCTCCGAGAATAACCCCTGTCCTGACCCAAGTAAATGTGAGCTCTAATTAAGCTCCGAATTTAACAAATTTTTCATAGAAACTATTTTGAACCTTACCAAGATATTTTCTAACAATAACCCAACTTCCATATACTCACCACTTTCCAACCCAACTAGCTAACCTCCCTCTCTGTTTGAGCTCACACCCATCTCCACTAATTTTATACAAAAACTTTTGTCCAAACTTAAACATTGTTTTAATGCTCCTGACAATATCCCTTCCTCATTCCTGAAATGTACTGCTGATGGCATTGCTCTTCCAATCACCATCATTATTAACAGATCCATAAAGGAATCATATGTCCCTAAACTCTGGCACTCAGCCTATATTCTTCCACTTCACAAAAACGGCAAAAACACCAGCATCTCAATCTTTCACCCAATTGCTCTACTCTCACCAATCTCCAAAATCCTAGAAAAATGCATCTACCTCCAACGCATGCCTTTTCTGACTCTAAACAACCTTCTTACTCCCACCCAACATGGCTTCTGCCCAGGCCATAGCATTATTACCGCTCTACTCTCTTTCCTTGAAATGACATTTAGTTTGATTTAATTTACTTGATCTGTCCAAAGCTTTTGATACTGTATTCCACAAGCACCTTCACTTTCAACTCTCCAACGTCCATATCTCACCCAACACCATATCCTGGTTCTCCGTTTATCTATCCAATAGATCACAGGCAGTCAAATGGAAGAACTCCATCTCTTCCTTCCTACCCACCCCAACTGGAGTACCACACAGATCTACTCTCGGCCCCATGCTTTTTAATATCTTCATTAATAACTTCCACTCTGCTATTCCTGACACCAAAATCATTCAATACGCAGACAATTCTGTATTAGTCTGCTCTGTCTCAAACCTCTCTGAACTTCTAAACAAAACCCAAATTGCATTTTCAACAACCGGAAACTGGATGTGCCAATGTCATCTCTCTCTAAATGCAAATAAAACAAAGATTTACTATTGTCTCCTACAAAGTCCTTCTCCTATGACAAAAACAACTTCAAAGTCTATAGCCATACCAATTCACCTATAGAAGTAGCTACCTCTGCTAAACTACTTGGTATTACCATTGATGAACACCTCAAATTTGATATACATATTCAACAAAATATCAAGAAAACACACCAAAAGCTAATCATACTGTACAGGAACAATTGCTTTCTCTCCAACTCTACTAGGCATACTCTGGCCACAACATATCTTATCCCTTCCTTATTATATGGAGCCCCTCTCCTAACCAATCTGTTCTCCACTATCACCTCCAAACTTGAAACCTGCTATAACAAAATCTCTAAATTCGCCATTAACTCCAAAAACTATACCCATCACTGCCTCACCCTACAAGCACTGAATTGGCTCAAACTCCCTAACTACCTAGACTACCTCCAACTCACCTCTGCTCATGGACTCATATTTCAACCAACAAGATGTCCTGCTTTAACTAATCTCCTTCCCCCCTACATACCCAAAAGAACACTAAGATCTGAACATCAGAATCTAATAGCTATCAATAAACCTAAACATACTGCTGGCCAATTTCTTTTCTCTTACTTGGCAAAAAATGGAATTCCCTTCCATCTACTCTAAGATCTATGCCAAACTCTGAAAACTTAAAAAAACTCCTTTTCAAACACCTGTCCTCTAAGCGAAAATGTACCTCCCTTCACCTTACATAATCCATGTTAAACCTTCTGCTCCCAGTGTGTTCTCTCTCTTTCTTCTGGGCTCTCAATGCTATCAATAACACCTATAGCTACTCTGACTCAACTCAACCTTGTGAATAGTGTAATTAGCATCCATGTTTAATTGTGCATAAGCAGAGTGTATTCTCTATGTCTTTTTTTGTCATTTCTCTCGCTACTCATGTTCACACGTATATTATTGTCAAACTCCTCACATTAGAGTGCTCTTTTAATGAAATTGTAAAACCCTGAACTTTGTTAAATATCATGACTCCAAATATGTTAATTGTTACTTTTTGTATAATGTATCTGTTATACCTATGTACCACTTGTATTGTAAATGCATTATGCAGCTTGGAGCTTTTTTCCCTGGGCCTCCAATGAAAATGGGTCATCTCGGCCCAGTGGACTTCCCCAGTAATCAAACTGAAAATAAATAAATAAATAAATCTGACCCTCATTGACATCCATGTGTGTGACCTATTGACACCTACAGTTCTTTGGACCATCACATGTACTGCAGTGGGGGGTTTCACCTTGTGTAGTGCTGCTTATTATGTTGACACCAGTATTTGTTATGAATTTCCTGCTGACCCATATAGCTTTCTACTGCTGCATGCTTGCATCCATATCATACATGCAACTATGAGAACATACTACTCCATTCAGTAATTGATAGGAAGAGTGACTTACCTTGTTGCTGGGTCAGTATTGATGACGGTACCGGAGGGCTGACTATGTTGGATGCGCATAGTACACTCCCTGTACATGGTAAAGCTCAGGTAGTGTCATGTTTGGCATCCCTTTTACTGTCTGTGTGAGTCAGAGAGAGGTATCAGTCCCTGGGTCCCTACAGTGTCAGTGTGTACATGCTATGCATTGTCTCTTTGCCAAGGCCTGGGCATACTGTGCATGCCTCTTTCTGCCTACAGGGTCAGGCTCAGGATGTTCTTCCTCTGAGTCCCTCTGTGCCTGTGCTGGCCTTGGCAATGGTGGGGGGCTGTGTGGCCCTGCCCCATGCTGTTCCTGCTGCAGCTGTTTCCACAGGATCATATTGTGTAGCATGGCACATATTATGAACATTTGTGTACATGTAGCTGAAGAGTACTGCAAGGCTCCACTGGATATGTCAAGGCAGCAGAACCGTGACTTGATCATCCCAAACACACGCTCCACAATACTCCTGGCTTGTGCATGTGCCTCATTATGGTGTTCTTGTTTGGGTGTGTGTGCATTTCTGATGGGTGTCATCAGCCATGGCTCCAGTGCATAGCCAGCATCCCCCACTAGATGGCCATATGGGATGTCCCCCCTGGCAAATTGCTGATACAACTGTGAGCAATGCCAGATGTGGGAGTTGTGATAGCTTCCAGGGCTGCCAGCACACACATTCATGAAAATGCCCTGGGCATCACACATGACCTGGCAGTTGATGGAGGGGAAGCCCATGTGGTTTATGTAGACCCTGCCTTGCTCACCAGGGGATGCTTTGATGTGGATGTGCGTGCAGTCTATAGCACCAACTACTTCAGGGTAAGTCTATAGCACCAACTAGTTCAGGGTATTCTGCTATATGGCGGAAGAGATGCATACGTGTGGTCAGTGCCTCACTGGCAGTGGGGAAATATATCTACTCATCAGCATGTTGTGTCATGGCATACAGGAACTGGTGAAGTACCCTGGATGCTGATGCCTGTGAGACCCCCATGATATCCCCAGTTGGTCTTTGGAAGGTACCTGTGGATATTATTCTTAATCGTAGACATACCTTGGTGTCCACCGGGATGGGTTCCCCTCTATTAGTTATGTGTGTAAAGTGTGGTTGGCACAGCTCAACGATTTGCTGTAGAATGTCCCTGTCCACCCTATAGCTTTCTACTGTCTCCATCTCATGTATTCCCTGGTAGAATACTCTGGGTCTGTACACTCTTCTCTTCCTCCTCACTGTGGGTGGGTTGTCAGCATTCTCCTCCTCACCACCCTCAGTCTCTAGCACATATTGATGGAGTAAAGCAGCAGCCTCTAACATATTTATTTATTTTTGCCAGTTAAAAATCTTCAGTCTGTGTACACCGGTGGTGTAGAATTTGTGGGAAAAAACAGTCTGTAGGGTGTTTGCATAGTTTATATTAGTGTGCTCGGCTGCTGCATGTGTAATTGGCTGATTCTCATACATTCCACCTGCCAGCTATGCCTGTTCTCCTTGATTGCCTTCCTACTGCTGTTTCCCCTTCCCACTTCCTCCCTATTTAAGACCTGAGGTGTGCCGCACATACCCATTGCTCAAATGTAAACAGTCCTGCTAATTCCTTTTTTTTTTTTTTTTGCTCTGCACACACCTATTTACCTTTAAGCACTTTTAAGCAGAAATGGCCCTCCCTGGATGCGAACGCACTCTGCATTTCATGGAATAAGACAATACTGCCTCAGATACACACCCCTTCCTTAGCTGTGCTTAGCTAAGGGCAAACATGGGCCACAGAGCTCCAATGAGCTTACAGTAAGCATGACACACCCTTATGAAGTCATTCAGTTCTTATACTTGCACTGTTGTATTGCTGCACCTACACGGTTAGGTGCAAGCTAACACTTTGAGGAAATCTGTGATTCAGTATAACTCCCCTCATTTGCATACCCCAGTGTGTAAGTCCTTAGTTACTGCACTTAGACAGACCCTTTCCCCATGACTACCAGTGCTCCTTCATATTGTTTACATTCTGCATGCCATTTAGTATCATGGCAAAATACAGAATTATCTTAAAATTGACTTTTCTCATTTTTTTTATTTGCGGCATGATCCTTTTTGCACACCGCTGCCCTAAGCTTAAATGGCCGTAATCGGCCCAAAAAAAAAGTTTAATTTTAAAATAAAATAAATATGTCCTTAAATTTGACAATTGGCATGTGTGTTTGACTGCAATACATGCTTTCCATGAGCTGTCCTGCCTCAGTTTGCTTATATGCACTAACTGAATGCATTTCTGCTCTGACACTGTTCCTGCACGGAGTCCAGCCAGCTTCATGGATCACAAAATCACCTCATTTGGATGTTTTTAGCAGAAAATGAGGTGATTGAAAATGAGGTGATTTGCATCCCGCATGGCTTTCCATGCAGGAACAATGTAGGGTTTCTCGTGCACATGAAAATGACACTTTCCTGGATCGCTCTGTGGACATTTTCCATGTAAGAGCTCCTACACTATTCCTGCACAGAAAACGGCTGTTCCTGAATCCTGGGGAATATTGGATCAATCTGGTTGAAATGCAATTTGATTATAAAAAACAGTTTTAATAACATCAGTGCCATTAAACTGGTATTTAAAGTAATTCCAGGCAAATTTTAGTCATATATTTATAAAATATTTGCAAAGTGGTTCTAACTCCCTTTAATTAATATTGAATTCTAATGGAATGTCCATAGCAAAATCTTAACTTGTAGCCATACAGGCTGAAAGCTCAACCCCAGTTTAGCCCTGGAAGGTAAGATGTTGGGGATGTTTGCACAGTTTGATGTACTTTCTCATTAAGCATTAAGTCTTTGAATTTTGAATCTTGGACTAAATGAAATAACATTTTGAGTAGTTCCATGTAGATTTGAAAAATCATGTTTAAGGCAATCATTAAAGGAGTGCATTATTTCCATGATTTGTTGATTCAAGAAGAGTTGCTTTTGTTTTGACTGCAGAATTTCTTTATTCTGCTGTTTTCTTAAAGAAGAATGAGATGGCACTAAATCTTTGCAGTCAGATGTATGTTTATTATTTCAGTTTCTTCAGCCATTCTAGTTAATAGGTAGGAGTTTTTTCTTGATAGACAGATGTAGTCATGGTAAGAGAGTCTAGCTGCATATTTGTCATCAGAAGTAGCAAAACAGCAAAATGCTTCCTACAGTCCAGCCACTGTCTTGGACATTTTCATCAGTATGGAAATCTTGGGGGGTGGCTGATATAATTAATGAAACAATGAAATTATTCATTCTCCATCATTTAAAGACAAGCTTAAAAAAACAAAATCAACAGACACATTCTTTGACTCCTTGACACCCAAGAATAGCAGGTGAATGAGAAGATTTCAAATTCCATAAACATGAAGTGATATCCGAATTTGCTAACTCCAAATACTTTACCTTATGTGATACGTCCATAAGATTTTGGCAACTCATTTGTTCTCATACCCACAGCAAGAGTAGCATGGGGCCATGCGGGATTCAAGGTGGTGCCATCATGCTGACTGGATTTCTTATGAAATTCAGTAGCTCTGCCTAGGAGGGAACATGCCTCCAAATGTAAGCCCACCTTATATGTAGCACATAAACTCTGCATTTCAATTGACTGCATTCCACAATACCCCAATCTGCAAGTTAGGGTCAGACGTGCAGCAGGACTAGACAGTTACCTTCCACCAGGATGGTGGTGGGATAGCTTACATCAGCTGTGTACTCCCAGACACTATTGCAAACCCTTTCATTGAGGGAACTGCTAATCAGACTCAGGTCACCTGGAGGCATAATCGAAGCTTTGTCCCTCTTTGCTATATGACCACTCTTGTATCTGGAAGCTAGAAACTAGCATTTTATTTATTTGTTTTGGTTTAACAAATTGGAAATGGCAGAAAAAAAGAGAGGATTTTTTAGTTCCATTAACTTATTCTTGGAAGTAGTGGGTCATTAAAAGGTATATTCATTGAATAGTGTTTCATCATTGCAACAGTTGTTGTTGTTGTGTCTTTCGGCTTTTTCCCAGTTAGGGGTCGCCACAGCGGAACTCTGGTCCGCTAATGATTGGTAGAAGACTTTTACATGCCGAGTTACCAGCCCTGATGCATAACCTTCAACAAAGGTACGCCCCTTCACGCATGTCTCCACACAGAAGATGCTTTAGCTGATAATCGAATGGACAACGTCTTGCTGTGAGTCGACAATGCTACCGCAGCACCACCACTGCAGTACCACCACCACCGCAGTAAATATACATGCATATGCATTATATTTATTTCTATATCTAGCTATAGATAGATAGATATATAGAAAAGAATAAAGTGCTTTGCTATGGCATTAGTTTGAAATCATATGAATCTACTGAAGGAAACAATAAACTACATTAATGCAAGTTTTGAAAAATAAATAAAAGGACCAGCATAAAATATCTTATAAAATCATGAAAAGTTTCTTAGCAATGAACACTGCAGATCTGATGCACACATGCAGGATATTGGTAATTCAAAAGAAAGGCTTAAACAGGTAGCTTGTATATTATATTATATTATATTATATTATATTATATTATATTATATTATATTATATTATATGTGAAATGGGATGACAGTGTATACAAATGAGTCTCAAAACAGAGATGATTTGATTAAAAAATATCCTATATCCAGATTCCATGAAGAGGGGTGCATAAAGTTGTGCGACTCATAGGAAAATATCAGCAGCAGCAGTTACAACAGCAGAAATGTTACTAGTCACAATATGTCTGGAGCAAATTCATTTAATCATCTATGTGGGGATTCAGTCCAAATCAATATGTGCAATACGTCTTCCAATTCAAATCACATAAGAACCATAAACTCATTAAGCAACACTATGTGGAAGTTGAATTAGTGGTGACTGTCTCTGACATATGACAATCAAATACAGGCAATTATACAATGATCCCCTATTAATATTCCCAAAAATGTGCATGCCGATTGGCCAGCGTGCCTGTTGTAAATCCCAAAATATACCAACGAAAAAAGGTCCGGTCGCCCGAAAAATTTTCCGTTGGTATTAAGCGTCCAAACCTTTTTTTTTAATTAAAAAAAAAATGGAGCAATGGAGACTTTCTTTTCAAAGCATTGATGTACTTGGTATGCATGGGAACGCAAGTCCCATACGCATGCGCAGTACATCAACACAAGGAAGCAGTATACCACTACCGGCAGAAGAACAATAATGCACCATTATACAAAGACATTATTTAAGAAAAAGTATTATTTTTCTTAATTAATTTTTCTTAAATAATATCATTGTATAATAACAATAACTGACTCCGTGGTTGTGGTATATTGATAATTTACCCATGGTTGTCTTTATTTAATCACTCGGGCTTCGCCCTCATGATTAAACCATGCCAACCATGGGTAAATCTTTAATATACCCCACCATGTCATCTGTTATTGCTTAAATATAGGCTTAAGTGTCAGTAAACTTACAAGTGGGCAGAAAAACAAACAGAACAGTTTAACTTCTACTGCAGAGAAACTTCTATGTACCAAACAGAGAAGAGCCCATGGATTATTATACACAGTCTGTTTATACTGAATATCAGGCATTATTACACTGAAACACAAGCACAACAATGCCAATAGTACCACTCATCATCATTACCACGAGTGATATGTGATGCATCACATAATGCAGGAAACACACGCGCACACGCACACACACACACACACACACACACATACACACACACATATATATGATATATATATATATATATATATATATATATATATATATATATATATATATGTTTACACACACACACACACACATATATATATATATATATATATATATATATATATATATATATATATATATATATATGCGGTGTAGAGCAATGAACAAAGACAGGGGCTTAGGAGGGACCACTCCTCACTGTTGTCTGGTGGTTGTCCACAGGATTTATCACAGATCATGTAACACTGAGTTTTGTGGGGGCATTCAGCTGAGGCCCTCAGTGGGTTTCACAAGGTGCACCTAAAAGTGATCTGTGCTTTCCTTGCCATGGTGAGGTATGGGATGATACTATCTTACTGTTCTTTTCTTACCAACAGGAGTTGCATGCTGGCCACCCTTGTATGTGATCATGTGACTGCATCTCTCATTGAGGCATATGTTGGCCGCCATCAACCCACATGTCAGACAGAAGTCTAGAATGACCTCAATATCTTTATTCATGTTGCCCACCCATATGGACCCAGGCAGTCCTCATAACCTGTTCTGTCTGTCCCAATATGTAAATTTAGATATCCCATAACCAAGACCAGTTCATGTTGTTCTGCTGTATCTAGTAGGTCCTGCAGTTGCTGCCAGAATGGACTCTGTTCCTTACCATCACAACCCTGCTGTCGGTCACAGGCTCAGATTATGAATACTGCCCTATCCTTAGACTGGAATATGATTGCTATGACTCTGTCAGAAATACTGTAACATCTCTCACTAGTTTTTGTAGACTGTCCCTCACCACAATTCATATCCCATTTCTAGTACAGCAGACTCTGGATCACAAGCCAAATGTCTTTGAGTTACTGCCTTCCATTTTATTTCCTGGACATGGAGGATTTCCAACCTCTTTCCTACCATCATGTAATTTACTTTCAAGCTGTGTCCGGTCAATGAAATTATATATAGAGTGTTGCAATCATTAGTTCATGATAGGCAGGTTGATTTGTTTTACATCCAGCTTTCACTCAACAGGGCTATACCAGGTAAACCAAATTAAGCAACTTGATGCTGGTAGTTTATTGACCCTGGGCTGCTGGGCTTTATGGTGGACCCACTTTGGCTATAGGGACACATAGACCCCTCTAACAGTTAGCATATGTCACTGACAAAGGTCTGTGTAGGTCGGTTCCTCAATCCAATGACCAGAAAATACTTATATCCATTTTTTGGAAACCTTTTTTTCGAAACATTAGTCAACAGAACCAATTCAGTTAGATTCAACGTTTACACCATCAAGTAACCTGATGAAGCGCACCTGTGTGCGTGAAAGCGCTCGTTTTTATTAAAATAAATTGTTTTTTACACGTTGTTCGTGGTGGTTCCTAGCAGTTATCTGGTTTTCAGTTACACCATCAAGTGGTTAGCCCTGACATGGTGCACGGTTTGTGATCCATGTTCTCCAGTCTAGAAGATACTTCTAAATAGATGATTCTTCTATTTACAGTATGCTACTGGAAATGCAACTAGTTTCAGAGATGATGGATTACATCTACAGTTGTCATGTTCTTTTTTGCATACTGCATGTACCATTCTGCCCAATCTTTCTTGACGGTGTATGTTGTTTAGATATGCATCATTATGAATTTACATAAGGCTTGTTCACAACATTCTTAGCAGGATTGCACTTGAAGTTCCACACGCTGTTTTATCTCAGTTCCAAAGACTCACCTGAAGTATTCTAGGAGCATTTTCACCAGCTTGGCTTCAGACTTTTTTAAGTTTCAAGTAAGATATTTCCTAGAATTACTTTGTAGTTACTATTTTTAATATGCATATTTTGCAGGAGTGTAATCAAGGATAGGCATTTTATCTCGCAAACTCAAACATTTTCAGAAGCATGCACCTGCAAGAGACACTTGGGTCTAATTTTGTCAAAGACCTTTTTAACAGATTTGTTTTTGTGTAGAAAATGTCTGGATTTGACAGGCTAGTTCAACTTTGAAGTAGTATTGTGCGCACATCTTTAAGTTATGCTAAAGAGTTGTTGCAGGTTGCAATGCTTGGCATCATAATCAGCTTTTATGTAGCAGGATCTTCAAACATCTTTTGGAGAGGTTTGAGGTTTGGAGTAATGTTCAAAGTCTTCACCTCAAAAACCCAAAACCCTTGGTTTGATTTGACTTTTGGGTTATTGGCTAGGGTCAAAATGGCCTTTCAAGCCAGTTTGAATAGTCGTCACCTATTAAATTTACTTTTACTGGAAAAGCTCACTCAGACTCTGCTACAAACTCCTGTTAGGGGGAGGGCAGGTTTTTTTTTTTTAATGTCTATTGCTTTATTATCTTCTTCCATTTTGAATAGTGTAGTGTGTTTTCTTTACACCATGATTTAATTGTATTCTGCTTTCAATTGTAAATTTAAACTAGGAAAGAGACCAGAGTTGTGTCTCTTGTGAGTGACACAAAAATTACAGTTTCCTCACCATCCCTCCCTAGTGTTGTTGTATTTTTAAACTCAGCTGTCTCTCTACTTGTCCACCCCTTATGTTAATAAAATCAGTTATTTACTTTGCTTTCCTCTTTCACTGGCTATTGTCAAAAGCACACAATTATCATTTTGTGAAGTCACTCCACTTCAGCTATTTAAATTTATTGGCCATCTCACTGTATTCCATAGAGCCATAATGCTAAGTGTCCACCCCTTTCTGTCTGTCTTGCTCTTTTAAAATTAGTGGTTCCTCTCTCAGATTGCAAAAGCTTGAGTTACCCCCCCCCATTTGATATCTACCTGCTTAGTGCACTCTGCAGCTTTTAAGATATTAACCCATTTTTTTCCATCTTGCCTTTAAAATCTGCAATATCTACTCCAGTACCTCCAATTAATGGACAGACAGCATTCTGTCTGTCAGCAGTCATCTTGGGATTAGTGCTTCTGTTTTGCTCCTGATAAGAGGAGGCGCATAGGGACATTATTTCCTGGAGAATACTGATCACTGCCAGACAAGAGGAGAAGGCAACTACACACACCACAAAACCAGCCTCACATAATGCTACCACTCCACTGAATCAAACACATAAACACACAAAGACATACTCGGAGGCTCTGAGTAAAAATTTACCTAAACAGCAGAGGCCTCCAAAGCAGACACCCAAACAACTGCTACCTCAAGACACCCCACAAGCAACACATAAACCACAAAAGCAGTGTGCAAAGCAGTCACAGCCCTTAAGGCCAAATACAACACCAAACATACTTGTCATAGGTGACTCCATAGTCAGACACACTGACGTCCCACACACCAGGCTGAACAAGGAGAGGGTCACAGTAAGCTGCCTATCGGGCGCTAGAATCCGCCACATAACACAAGCACTCGGGTCACTCCATGGCAAGTACAAATATGACACAGTCATTGTCCATGCTGGTGTGAACGACCTGAGACGCACCTCCCTGGACTACATGAAAAGAGACATAGAGGAGCTCTCTGATTATGTAGCCCAGGCAGGTATGACCCTAACCCTGAGCAGTATCCTTCCTTCACCAAGAATGATGCCACAATATAGAGACAAGATGATCAGCTTTAACAATTGGCTTAATGTCTGGTGTCATTCAAAGGGGATCCAGTGTCTGTCTGCCTGGGATGACATGCTTGACAAGCCACACTGCTCGCAAGGGACGGCTTGCACCTGTCAACCCTGGGATTCCGGATATTGGCTAAGGCTCTTGCCACCCCATAGTGCCTTTTTAGGCAAGGCTCAAATTCTAAACCTACCACCCTAGAAAACAAAAATGGGAAGAAACTGAGGGTAATGCTGCTCAATGCCAGAAGTCTAAATCTCAAAATGCACGCACTCGAGGCCCTTCTCAGTATGGAGAACATCGATGTCTGTGCTGTAACTGAAACCTGGTTCAAGGCTCCTGAGAGCACCCCGGCACTATTAGGTTTTACCTCATATCATGCGTTCCGGCCCCAAAACCCGGACCACACCACAAAAGGAGGGGGTGTATCCATATTCATAAAGGATACCCAAACCTCCAGGATGGTGGCAACACACGAAGCTTTGGAAACCATCCAGGTGCAACTAACCATAGGCAAAACTGCTCTACAAATTGTAGCATGCTACAGGCCACCCTCTCAAACTCAGGAACCCCACACAGCCTTCCTGAAGACACTGGAGGGTATAAATGTATCTCCAAACACCATCATATTGGGTGACTTCAACTACCCAAATATAGACTGGGAACATTATTCAAGCCCTAACTTTCTAGCCCAACGGTTCCTGGAGTTCATAAATTCAAATGCCATGGAACAGCTAGTCACTGTTCCCACGAGAGGAGAAAATATACTAGATCTCATTGTCACAAACATGGGGACAAAATGCTCCACACCGGAAGTATATCCCTCATTGGTGAGATCTGATCATAAACTAATCTCACTGGAAATCCACATCCTGCCCCCACCCCAAACAAAAAAGACCATAGTGAAGAACTTCTCCAAAGCAAACTTCACACTACTCAAGACTGATGTGGTATCCTTCAAGGCCCCTGAGCCAGTGGAAACCACAACCCAAGCTGCGGAAGCCCTTACAAATGCCTTCTATGAACACCTCCAGGACTGCATGGATCAGGCAATCCCAAATAAAACCAAGACTCTTTCCACAAAGGTTAAACATCCAGTCTGGTGGACCCCAGCCTTTAACAAACTTTACAATAAGAGGAGAAAGCTATTACATGATAGAACGAAATCCATAAAAGGGAAGTCTCCCCTTATCATTATTAGTAAAAAAATACGAGCACTCATAAAATCAACTAAGGCCAATTTTGAGAGAAAAATTGCCATGGATTCAAAGGACAATCATAAGGCCTTTTTCAGCTATGTTAGGAACCTGGGTGGAAACTCCCAGATATGCTCAGAATTAGTCCAAAATGATACAAAAATCACTGAACCCACAGACATTGCCAACATACTGGCAGACAGGTTCAGTGCAAACTTCACCCCTCTCCCCTAAAGGAGAGATAACTATCCCAGCCGAGTGTAGCCTCCCGGACATCTCAAATGCACAGGTGAAAGCTGCACTCTCTAGAGATAAAAACACAGCATCAATGGGACCGGATGGTGTCCCCAGCTGTGTGCTACACGAGCTAAATGAGGAATTAAACCCGCACATAAGGCAGCTGTTTAATCTCAGCCTTATCACAGGATACGTGCCGAAGGAGTGGCGTGACGGCAACTGTTGTCCCACTCCACAAAGGTGGCCTCACGGACCCTGGTAATTACCGCCCATAAGCTTAACAAGTCTAGTCTGCAAAGCTATGGAGAGGATCATAATGGAGCTCATAAACAAAGATATAGGGGACTTGCAGACATTGGACCCGACCCAGTTTGGCTTTGTCAAGGGAAGATCATGCCTTTTGAACTTGGTCAACTTCTTCAAAACAGTCACCAAGGCCATTGATGAGGGAAAGGCAGTCCATACAGCCTACCTTGACCTTGCAAAGGCTTTTGACACAATACCCCACTCGGTATTGTAGAAAAACTTACCAGCTTAAATGTAAACCCATATGTCACAAGATGGGTTGCAAACTGGCTTAAGGACAGAACCCACAGGGTTAGAGTTGCTGGCGCTGTGTCAGACTCCAAGCCGGTCACAAGTAGTGTCCCACAGGGCTCGGTCCTTGGCCCCCTATTGTTTGGCATCTACTTCTCAGAAGTACAGGCCAACACAGGAGGACTTTGGCTGACAAAGTTTGCAGACGACTGCAAACTGGGCCATAGTGGAAAGTGCATCAGACACGGATATCCTTCAGAAGGGACTCACGGAAACAGATAGCTGGTGCCAGAGCCATGGCCTGAAGTTAAACGCCAAAAAATGTATAGTCATACCCTTCGGGAAAAACAAGGTAACCCCAAGCTACCATATAGGTGGCAATCCACTAAGCACAGAAGAGGTTATCAGGGACCTGGGGACCCAGGTTGACAGTGGCCTTTCTTTGACACTCACATTGCTAAAGTGGTTAGAAAGACCTTCTACATTGCCCACCTGATCATGAAGAGATTCACATCCAGATCTAGTGAGGTTATTGTTCCCCTGTACTCTTCACTTATCAGACCAATGATCGAGTACAATGCCCCATTCGGGATGTATCTCACCCGACATCTGCAGCAATTGGAGAGACCCCAAAAGTTCCTCACCAAAAGGATAAAGGGACTCCAAAATCTGTCATATGCTGCCAGATTGAAGAAACTCCAGCTCTATTCAGTCGCATACCGTCTGCTCAGAGGTGACATGTGCCTGACATACAAGGCCATGTCCAACCCGGAATTAATGGACATGCTCCACCTCAAAAAATCCAAATCTACCAAAACCACTAGAGCAAGCGACTTAAACCTTAGCACGGATATAAATAGGACGTGCTGGAGGGATAGATTTATCACTCAGAGACTCCCTATGCTGTGGAATAAAATCCCGGTCCATGTGAGGCAGAGCACCTCGCTGACTCTGTTCAAGAGAAATCTAGACCTGTGGATGGGAGATCGTAGGTTTACCCCGGGAATCATCTCTGTGTCACTGCTGGACAGAGGCACAACAAACTAATGGGCACAGTATTTTTTCATATAAGGGGTGGCGTAAGCCACAAAAATTTGGGCTAGGCTTATAAATGCCTTAGGGCAGATAGCCTAGTATAAACCTATGAACCTATGAACCTATGAACTGGAAAGGCAAATAACTGTTTCCTAGGTGACAGATAGGAATCTGTGCACATATTTTGCTCCTGGTCAGAGAAGGAGCAGAGAGAATTGGTTCCTGACTGCCTCTGATTAGGCAGTGAGTGTCTGTGTGGACCATCCTGATTGGTCTGGTTACTATTCAAGGCATCTACCTGGAACAGGCTACAACAAGCCTACATACTGCTACATCATCTGGGCAAGGCTGCCACCAAAATTCCTGTGGACTGCATTTCATTTTGAGATTGGTGCAACTGTTTTACTTTTGTTGAGAGAAGAAGCAAAGCGGCATTGTATCCCAGCAGCGTAAAGCTGTGGTAAGACCAACACTAGTAGTAACCAAAGACTGGCCAATTAGTTGAATCCCTTCTTTTCATCTTTTTTTGGCAAAGCTAATTCTTTCTTTTTAGTAAGTACTGGTAGAATGGCTGCTGTCTAGTCTAACTTCAGAGTATCTCCATAATTACTTCATCCATAAGACATCAGGGTCTATTTCAGTAGATTCCAAACAAGTGTTTAGCACTGCCCTGTATAAATTCATTCACCTTGAGTTGACATTTTTCTGTAAAAGCACAGCTGAAATTGTGTATTGTCATTAAGAACAACATTTCAGCAATACCTAGATGCACACAAGATAGCTAGTTTGCAGTGGCAAGTCCTGTCTCAGTAGCTGTGAACTAGATACTGATATTACTTTATATTCTCACAACAACCACTTAATCAATAAAAAGGTGCATTCTGCCATGGATATGCATTCCCACTATCTCTCTTACCAGCTCAGTGGAGATGGACATCCTGAGGCAATGCAATTGCCTCATATTTAGTGACAACTAGCTAATTCTCAAACAATCTCATAAGTTATGTGAGAGGTTGTCAACACACCCACCATTGCACATACATATAGTACCACTACACATATACATAGTATGCAGCTAACACAAAAATCACGTATGCAGAGGTTCTCTCAAATAACTTAATGAAACACCAGAGTCCTCCAAAACATAAGACTGCTACAACTAACACAGTCCCCACAGCACCCATGACACATACCAGCACCAGTGTCTCACCTACGAAGCCCTTAAAGCATAACACTCAAAAAACAAACTTTTTAGTCATTGGAGAACACAGATGTCCCACTCACCAGGTTGGACAAGGAGACTTATTCAGGATCAGCTGCCTCTCCGGTGCCAAGATTCGACAGATCATGCATACTCAGGCCTCTCAGCAACAAGTACCATTATGACTCTGTCATAGCTCATGTTGGAGTGAATGACCTGGGACATACCTCAATGGAATATATGAAGGGAGACATGACTGAGCACTCTGAGTATGTGTCCCAGGCAGGTATGTTCCTCCTTGAGCAGCATACTACCCTCACCTAGAATTATGCCGCAGTATAAACAAAGAATGACTGATTTCAATAACTGGCTTAATTTTTGGTGTCCTTCAAAGGGGATCCAGTTCCTGTTAGCCTGGGAAGTCGTAGTTGAAAAACCTTGTTGCTTTGTCAGAGATGGTTTGCACCTGAAATCTCAAGGCTTTCAGATGATTGCAAAGGATCTTGCCTCACCCATAGTGCCTTTTTTAGGCATGGTCTCAAAAACAAACTTTGACATGAAATTTGCCATTCATAGAAAAATAAGGGTCATTTTGCTAAATGCATGGAGCCTAAACCAAAAACTGCAGACACTGGAAGCACTTCTATCACTGGAAATGTAGATGTCTGTGCAGTCACAGAAACATGGTTCAAGGCCTCAGAGAGTACCCTGGCCTTACAAGACTACAATACCTTCCACACCTTCAGACCACAAAATTAATGTATGAGAACCAAAGGAGACAGTGTTTCTATCTATATTAGAGATAAATTCACCTCTTGTCTAGTTTGACTAGCCAACTGCATGGAGTTACTCCAAGTTCAGGTTATGGTGGGTTAAACCACGATTCAAGTCATAGCCAGTTATAGATCCCCCTCCATGGGTCATGACACGCACAAAGTCTACTTGACCAAACTGGCGATAATCCAAATATTACCGAACACTCTGGTTATGGGGGATTTTAATTATCCCACCATCAACTGAAAATCCTACACTAGCCCTGACTCGCTGGTGCAAAAGTTCTTAGACAATGTTAACTCAAATGCCCTGGAACAAATTGTTCATACTCCACAAAAGGAACAAACTTACTAGATATGGTCCTCACTAACATGTCAAACAGATGCACTACTGCAACTGTAGGACCCTCATTAGTTAAATCTGACCACAAATCAGTCACCTTTGACCTGACAATAATACCAGAACTTACAAAGGGTGAAATCAGACTATAAAACATCAACAAGACAAACTACATCCTCCTAGGTAAAGGTATAAATGAATTCCAAACCCAACCTCCAGCTAGAAGTAGTAACTACACCGAAGCTTACACTAAAGCCTTGTACAATAACTTCTATAAGTGTATAGACTTGGCTGTATCAGAAAGAATTAAAGCCAGAGTCCCACTTAAAAACAAGAAGCCATAGTGGACATCCAGCATCAACAGCCTTTGCAATAAATGCAAAAAATTGCTGTCCAAGAAAACAAAGGTGAGACCACAACAATGGAAAAGCACCCTCCTCAGCCCCAACAGGCAAATAACTTGTCAAATCCTCTAAGGGCTTCTTTGAGAAAAACTTAGCAAGCACAACCAAGGATGACCATAAGGCCTTTTACAGCTATGTACATAGCCTAAAAGGTAGGACCCAAGCATGTACAGAACTACTGACCAATAGTATCATACACACTGACCCCACAGTGATAGCAAACCTGCTAGTGGATAGGTTTGGTTAAAATGTCACTCCCTTATCCCCTCCAGGCTTATCACACATCTTCCCCCAAACTCCCTCCCCACCCTACATGTTTGAAGAACAGGTCATCAAAGCCCTGTCCAAGGCAAAAAAGACAGCCTCTATGGGATCAGACGGCATCCCAGGCTGTCTTCTAAATAGGCTAAAACATCAACTAGCATCACCATTAAGTACCATTTTCAATTAGAGTCTAACCCCAGGCTTTATTCCTGTGGAATGGAGAACATTAACAGTTATTCCCCTCCACAAAGGTGGCCTAGCAACAGACCCAGCAAATTACAGGCCCATAAGCTTGACCAGCCTCATCTGTAAGGCCATGAAACATATCATTATGGACCTCATAAATAAAGACATAGGTGACTTCCAAACTCTGGATCTTACCCAAATCTTTGTTGTCAAGAGCAGATACTGCCTGTTAAATATGGTGGATTTTTTTGACAATGCGACCAGGGCCATTGATGAGGGCAAATTTGTGCAGACTGCATAGCTCAACTTGGCAAAGGCTTTCAACACAATCCCATACTCCGGTTTTACCTATAAACTTAGCAAGCTGAATATAAACCCCTTTGTTGTAAGATGAGTTGCCAACTGGCTCACAAACCAGACAAACATTATCAAAACGGATGACTCCACATCAACCAGCAGACCTGTTATCAGTGGGGTGCCACAGGGGTCAGTGCTGGGCCCCCTACTGTTTGGTATATACTTCTCAGAAGTTTAGGTCAAAACTAAGGGGTTGTGGTTGACCAGGTTTGCAGATGACTGCAAACTGGATGGAATGATTAAATCCCTAAATTATGTTGGTATACTCCAGGAGGGTCTTATGCAGACCAATAACTATTGTCTTAGTCACGGTCACAAACTGAATACAAAGCAATGCATCATCATTCCCTTTGGCACAAACAATGTCCTTTCACACTATCAAATCAATAGCAATTCCCTAAGTACCCGGAACGTGTTAAGGGACCTAGTATCACATGTTGACTGCGACCTTAACTTTGACCACCATGTGTCTGCTGTAGTAAGGAAAGCTTTCTATGTAGCACACTTGATTAGTAAAGGCATCACCTTGAAAGCAAAAGAGGATATAACCCCTCTATACTCAGCATTAATCCAGCCCATAATTGAGTATAACACCCTGTTCAGCATGTACTGTACAAAGCACCTGCAGCAACTGGAGAGACCTCAAAGAATTCTAAGAAAGAAGACCAAGGGACTCCAGCACATGCCTTACACAGACTGACTAAAGTCCTTGTCACTATACTCTCTATCATATAGACTTCTTAGTGGTGACTTACGCCTGGCTTACAGAGCAATCTCAGACCCAAACCTAATGAACTTTCTGCATATCTGTAAATCAAATGGGACTAGGGCTACCCATTCCAGAGACCTAAATATGGCCTGTGACTTAAACAGGACATGCTGGAGGCAAATATTTATCTCCCAGTGACTGCCATGTCTTTGTAATAAGCTACCTATTCATGTGAAACAGAGCACCTCTACGACCCTGTTCAAAAGGAACCAGAACAAATGGATGGGGCACAGTAAATTCTTACTGGGTATAGCACCCACAACCCTTCTGGACATGGGCAGCCATTACTAAATGCAATCTTGGGTATTAACTAACATTTCTATGGTATTACATTTGAATAAAATGGCTAGGCGTGAAATGACCTCTGGGTTTATAGCCTAGTAATCACCTATGATCCTGTGATCCTATGATCCTATGACTCAGTGTCAGTAAAAGCAAAGCTCTCACATAAAATCACTCCTAATGTCAATCAGGTTGCCCATAATACACATACAGTACATATCACACACAGTACAAAGCAGACACATAGACAAACAAATGCTGAGGCACTTACACGTAACCTTCCTAAACCCCAAAGACATACTAGACTAAGTACACACAACAAAATCCTGTGCAGCCCTGAATGTACTCTTTCAAAACACACCCACACCAACACATACAACCACATCTCATGGAACCATTACTTCTAAACCCATAAGGCAAGCACCCACACAATCAAACATTCTGGTCACTGGAAACTCAGTTTTGAGAGACACTGATGTCCCTGTCACCAGGATAAGAAAGGAGAAATTCTAGGTCACCTGCTTATCAGGAGCAAGGATCCACCATTTTACACATACACACTCAGGTCATTGGAACACAGGTACCAGAATGACCCTAAGTCATAGTCCATGTGGGTGTAAATGACCTGAGACCTTCCTCTCTAGATTATATGAAGAGAAATATCATGAAGCTCTTGGCATTCTACCTTCTCCAAGGATGAATCCACAATATGAACAGAAGATGACTGACTTTAATAATTGTCTTAGCTCCCAGTGTCTTTCTAAGAGAGTACAATATTTGTCAGCATGAAAGGAAATGCTCAACAGACTACGCTGTTTTGTTAGGGATCATCTGCAGTTCTCTCCAATAGGCTTTTAAAAATTAGCTATAACAGAAAGTACTTCTGACAAAGCAAATCAAAACCAAGATAATATAAAGGTGTTACTGCTCAATTATAGGAGTCTAAATAAGAAACCACTTCCTACAAGTTCTTTTCACCCTAAAGAATATTGACATCTGTGCAATTACTGAGACATAGTTTAAAGCCATGGAGAGCACACTGGCAATGCAAGGCAATAATGCCTTCCACACATTTACACCAGCTACTACACAGACACGGACTAAAGGTGGTGGTGGCTCAGTTTACATTAAAAATAAATATACCTCAAAGCTGGTCAAACAACATCATACACTTGAGCTTCAAATCACCACAGGCAAAATCCCATACCACTTTCTTTCAAGCTATAGGTCTTCCTCCATGACCCAGGAAACCCATAACATATCTTTAAGCTTACTGGAAACACTCACCATCCAACCCAATACCATATTCATGTGTGATTGTAATTACCCCACTATTAACTGCGAATTATTACTACACCAAATGTGCAGGGAAGGACATTCCTGGATTTTATAAATCCAAACTTTCTGGACCAGATTGTCAAAATGTTCACCAGGAGTAAAAGCATACTGGATCTGGTCCTCACTAATAAGGGAAGGTGATGCACACCCAGTAGGGTAATATCTTCTCTGGTAAGGTCAGATCACAAAATGGTCTCCTTTGAAATAAAAATAAAACCAGGAATCCCAGCTAACTCTGTAATGTTCAGGAACAACTCTTAGGCTACCTTCCCGGTATTAAGTGACACCCTAGAAAAATTTCAAGCCTCCATAAACCTTGGGAACACTGCTGCCTCCACAGAACTGTTCACAGAAATATTATACACGCATGTTAATAGCTGCATAGAGGCAGCTGTACCCACCAGGAAGAAATGCAGAACTAACTCAAAAAACAAGCCCTGCTGGTGAAATCACAGCATCAATAGGCTGTATAACAGAAGGAAGAAAAATCATGGCAAAAATTAGGAGGTGCAGCACCCATCAAGATTAAAACACTCTCATCAAATTAAACAAACAACTCAGATGAAAAATAAAGTCTACCAAAGCCAAATCTGAGGTAAATTTGGCATCCCAGGACAAGGGCAACCACAAGACATTTTTTAGCTATGCCCGCAACCTCAAAGGCAATACACAACTGTGAGCAAAGCTCATTGCAAATGCAGCCACCTATACTCAGCCAGAAGATATAGCAAACCTACTGGCAGTCAAATTCAACTCTAACTTTACCCCTTTGTCCTCTTCACTCTCCCCTCAGGAAATACCATCAAATATAACTCCCCTACTATCACTAGGGTACAAGTCCTCAATGCTCATTCTAATCCCAAGAGCATTGTATTGATGGACCCAGATAATATCCTTGGATGCCTTCTAACTAACATTATAACATATCAGGCCTTCTAGAATCACTATTTAACCATAATCTCTAAATAGGCTTCATGCCTAATGAATGGAGAACAGCGAGAGTCATTCTTCTGCACAAAGGTGGACTACAAACCCTGGAAACTAAAGACCTATTAGTCTCACTAGTCTAAAATGTAAAGCCATGGAATGAATTATCATGGTAATGATCAATAGTGACATAGTAAACGTGCAGACACTGGACCCAACCCAGTCTGTTTTTTTCAAGGGTAGGTCGTGCTTACTTAACCTGGTGGACTTCTTTGAGAATTTCTCCAAAGCAATCGATAGGTCAAGAAATTTGAGGGAATACCCCACTTGGGTAATTTTGACAAACTCAAGAGGTTGGGTATAAACTCTTACATTACCCAATGGATAGCTAACTTGCTCACAGACAGAACTCAGTAAGTTAGAAATGGGGAGTTCACCTCTTCAAAGATGCCAGTCACAAGCAGACCCCCTTAGAGACTGGTCCTGGGAATGCTCCTTTTTGACATTTACTTTTCTCAAGTCAAGGCCAATGTCAACAGCCTCTGGCTGAACAAATTTGCAGATTGTTGCAAATTAGGAGAAGTCACAGAATGCCCACCAACACTAATGTTCTCAAGAAGGGCTGACACAGACAGACAACTGATATCAGAGCCGTGGATGAAAATTAAATGCCAAGAAATACATAATAGTATCCTCTGGAATGTCTTCCATCCCTGGTAATTATCACATTGACAACACACCCCTAAGAGCCGGCCCAGCAGTCAGGGACTTGGGTACCACACAGACAGTAATATAGCCTTTGATGATCACCTGTCTACAGCAGTGAGGAAATCATTCTGTGTTGTTCAGGTTATAATCAAAGGTATGGCAACTAGGTCCAAGAAAATAATTGTTCCACTGTATTCAGCAATCATCAGATCCAGCATTGAGTACAATGCCTCCTTTGATATGTACCTAAATGGGCACAGCCAACAACTGGAATGTCTACAGAGGTTGGGTTGGGAGGATGGCCTAATGGTTAAGGTGTTTGCTTTACAAACACAGGGTACAGGGTTTGAATCTCACAGGGGGATAATTGGCTAGGCTTAAAATGGCTTGCAAGGGCAGTTAGCCTAGTACTAATTTATCTATCTATCTATCTATCTATCTATCTATCTATCTATCTATCTATCTATCTATCTATGTATGTATCTATCTATCTAAGAATAAGCAGAGCAAGTAATATTTCCTATGCAGATCACCTCAAGGCCCTATGCCTGTATTCTGTCTCCTGCAAGCTTTTGAGGGTAGATCTATGCCTGGCATGGAAGGTATTCTCAGAACCCACTCTGGTGGACCTCCTGCACATTCTCAAGACAAGCAGCAACAGAATTATCCATTCTAAAGACATAAACCTGGCCTGTGATATAAATAGGACCTGTTGGAACGACAGTTATATATCCCAGGGACTAGACCTTCTCGTGAATGGTAAATAAGACCTGCTGGAAAGACAGTTATATATCCCAGGGACCAGACCTTCTCGTGAATGGGCTCTCTGTCCATGTGAAGCAGAGTTCCTCCCTAATTCATTTCAATTGCAACTTTGACAAATGGATGACGAACAGGAAATGTATCTCTGATTTGGCACTATTGTCTAAAAATAACACAGACAGCCTGCAAATGGTTCATCTCCCAAGTTCCTGCTTGTCAATATTTCATCTCCCAATCCCCTGGTCACACTTACCAAGGGTACTAGAACTTGAAAGAGATTTGGGATGCATGTGTAGGCTTAAAAGGCTCTACTGGTCATTAGCCTAGAACAGACTTATAAAACTGTGAATTTGTGAGACGCAGTTGTCAACATTTTATTTGGTGGAGAAGCAAAGCTGGCATGATATATGTTACGTTTTGGAACATGCCATACCATAGGCTACTCCTGTGGATGACTCTTGTGGTTATGACTTGCACTATGGTTCAAAAAGTCAGTTTATGACAGCATCTCACTAAAATAAGTGATACAGTGTAATATTATAATAACAAAAATATATAAATTCTAAATAAGAAACCTGAAAAATAAAATACAGTTCTTGAACATATGCCAGTCACAAAGTGCACCATAAAGAATCTGCATTTTTCAGAATTGTTCAATAATGAGATATCAGTTGGAGAAATCGTCAACTAAATAGTGACTCTGCATTTACTGGGCTTGTGATTACAAGTCAGAACAATTACCTTAATGCTCCTACGAAAAATGCTACTGCCTTCATTTTGTCACAAATGCTTGACATACTTATGAAACAGAAAGACTACATGATCTCTGTATGTAATACTTTTTTTCTTTGTCAAAGTACATTCTGTCATATATACAGTATGTTCCAAATCTTCCAATGCATCCTTTTATGTTCTTTTATATTTTTCTTTCTCTACATTTCTCACATGATATTGTCACTGTAAAACTTTGTTTATAATTTCCTTAAATATCATCCACTATTCAGCCAATTATTATAAAATGTTCTCAAAACTGTATTACTAATCTCTTTCCTTTTTAATTCCATACTTTCTCATGTATCCTTTTTATTCTTATTATATTTTATATAATCCTTTTCTTTTATCTCTAGCCATATTGTAGAGGGCCAGAAAATCCTGTTTCAACTACCTCCCCTTCTCCTATAACTAAACAATCTGATACTATAAAATAATCTATTTCAGTTCTATACATACCCATTTTGTAAGTCCACAAATTTTTGCCCTTACGTTTTAATGTACTGCATCTTATAACTCTTAACATTTGTTTTATATAATTTCCTTTCTTTTTAAACTTGCCTGTTAAATCATTGTTAAAGTTTCCTGTCATTATAATATTCATATTTGTCACTACACGGACAAAAATCTGATGAAGTAAGTTGTCCCTTTCTTTACAGTTAATATAAACATGTAACATTATAATTCTATATACTTGTTCATTCCATTTTAAATCTACAATGGTTAATCTTCCCATTTTTGCTAAAGTTACATTTAATATCTTTACTGTATTTCTACAGAATATGGCTATTCCAGAACATCTCTCATTTCCCTCTTTCCTCCCCATAGTTTCTCTGTTTGTAACCTTATTTTATTTGTTAAAAATCTTGTGTCTTCTAATATAATTACATCTACATCTCAAGTATTACATGACTGCGAAATTCCTATTCTTCTTACTGTATTAAAATTTTCATTTTCCCTTTACCTTAGATTCATGGTTTCATATGTTCATAGCTAGTTACTAAGTTAGCTTTCTTAGCAAGCCATTATAAGCCTAATCAGTTTACTTCCCAAAAGTGACAATCATACACTGTACCTTGTGTATTTGAGTCAAATACCTTAACTATTATACCAATCAACAATTTTTAGATGGATATATTCTTTTTCATACGTTTCCTCTCTTTTTTATTCTTTTGTACTTTTATACTTATTGCTTTAAATTTTGTTTTTTTCTGTCTTTTACCCTTTTAAAAATTTAAATTTGTTTTCCCTTTTACTACCAATAAGCTAGGGGATTGGCATAATGATTAAATTGTTTACCTTGCAAACACAAGTTACATGGTTTGATTCTAAAATGGGATAATTGGCTAGGCTTAAAATTGCCCACAGAGGCAGTTAGCCTAGTATTAATTTATCTGAAGCAAACTCTTGGCTAGGCTTGTAAGGCCCCTAAGGCCATTAGCCTAACAACATCCTATACATCAGTGACATTCTTCGAGCACCTTGGCAAGTGGATAGGAAACCATAAATGTGTCCCAAGGGTTCCACCTGTGTCTGTTATTGACAGGTGCTGACTGAGATTTTTTTTGGGGGATAAACTCAACCTCCTATAATGAAATGTCTTCTTCATCACTTATTCCAGAACCTTCTTCTATATACTATTTAGTATTATTTTTCCTCATCTAATTTTTCTTCTGTTTCTACTACTTCAAAATGTCTTTTCTTTCCTGATTTTCTTCTCTTTCTTTTTTCTTTTCCTTACTGTTATTTACATTTTGGAAATCCATCCATAGATATTCAGTTCTGCTACATTTATAACATTTCAATTCACATTTTTTTTTTGCATCATGTCCCAGTTCTTCACAAATATAACATTTTCTTTTGTCACAGTTACTTATCAAATGTGCTTCACTTTCCATTAAAAATATATATATATATATATGTTTTGGGTTGTCCCAAGTATTTTATAAGGGTCTATATCAGAACATCGAAGTATTAAAACTTCGAATGTTCTGATATCGAACACTATTCAGCGAACGCTAAGAATAATGAAGCTGCAGAACAGTGAATTCTTTCCTCGGGAAAGAATTCAGTTGGCCATTTCTGTGGCCTCGCTATTCTTAGCGCTGTGATGGAAAGTTACTGGTTTGGTTCAGGTAAGTGAGCGATTGTTTGCACGTTAGGGTTAGGGGTGGGCTAAGTGAGTTAATGTTAGGGCACGGGTTAGGCATGTGTGCGATAGTGACAGACTTTAGGGTTAGGGGCGGTTTAAGTGAGCTAGGGTTAGGGTGCGTGTTAGGTGAGTGTGCGATAGTGACGGACCTTAGGGTTAGGGTTTGGGTTAAGGTAAGTTGGTAGATAATAGTGTATGTTTAGTTTACTGTAGCATTAGATGTAGGAATTTAAGTGTATGTGTGTGGTTGCTGTTTGTTTGATGTGCTTGTGTTGTGTGTATGTGTTTGGGGGAACAAATTTTTTCCATGGGAAAAAATTTGCTGTTCTGAATGTTTGATATTTTCATGTTTAGATGTTTTGGGGCCGATGAAATAGTGTTTGCTATTTTCATCTTTTGATAACGTGATATGAACGCTTTTATAACACCCCTATTCCCCTCCACATTTATCATGCTTAGTATATGTATAATTCTTTCTCTTTCATTTTTAACACAATATTACAGTCCCATCCACCAGTCCATAAACCCATTTTGTCATAAACACATGCAGGGTCCAGTACTTCTTTACATAAAGTTTTCAAATCTCTTCTAAAAAGTCTCTCTTTCTACTTCTGTCCAATATTACACATGAATCTTCTTTTCTGTTTCCCTTTTAAAAGATTTTATCACAGAAAAACTCCATGGGTTTCAGTGTTTCTTTTTTCATATTCTGTAAGAAAATTTTCCATTGAAAAAAACAGTCTCGAATGTAATATCACAAAATGTCTCTTTGTTAATAAGAATCAATGGTCTTGCCTTGTGTGCATTTACACCAAATGCAGTTATTAAATTGTACCACACTTCACACCTATTTCTTTGTCTTCCTCTATTTGAATCCTGACCATGTATTTCTTTTTTTCATTTTCTTATGTCTTCTTTTCTTCTACTACACTTTTGCTTTCTTTTACTTTCTCTGCATATGTTTCTTTTGAATCTCACCATTATTTGTCATGATTTTCTCTGCATCATCCTTTTGTACTTCCTCCATAATGTACCCCTAAGAAACATTTCCTTCATTTTCTATCTCACTGTGAGGGTTGTAATCATTCATCCATCATTTGCTGACTCATCTCCATCAGTTATGTTTCTTTCAAACATTTCCTCAGAATCCTGTACTCATTCTCTGGTCTCGATATTTGCTATATTCTTCATTTCTTTCACTACTGCATCATCTCTTTCTCCCTCCATCTGCTTCCCTGTTTCTATGGGCCACCTCTGCAGTTGGAATGGAAACAGGAAGTGCTCCCCCAAAAAGGTTCCCCACTCACAACAATAACGAGTGAGGGAAGTTCCCGCATGCTCTGGCAGATTTCCCCTAGTAGTAGAAATACCACCTTTGGTCTTCCCTGAAAAGAAGATACTAGCCTAGTGGGACTATCCTGGTCAACAAAGGATAAATAAACTTTTATAGATGCAGAATATGGTTATGAGACTTAGGAAGATCTAAATACTTAAAAACTGCTTATACTTTAATTCTTTTCTGAAATACTTTGCCCATGGCTAGGAATTCCTATTATCATGTGTCCTATAACCATATGTATATAGAAAGATAGACAGATAGATAGACAAAATATAGATATGGGTACTTATTACATGGTCTCAAGGTAATATGTCTGAATGCATTCTGTGATGGTTCAAGTCATCAAAAAATTACAGCTCAAAAAATTAACAGATTAAGTAGGAGACCAGTAGTTTTTGCAAGATCACTTCTCTCTGGCATTGTGTGATCTTGGACGTGGTATATTTGCTAGCAGAGGGCAATGCAGGTGGGTTTGCCCTATATAAAAAAAAACACTTGTTTTATTTATTTTATTTATTTATTTATTTATTTTATTTTATTTTACATTTGTTTACCGGGATAGTCCAACTGGATATATGTCCATTTTCAGTGGAGAACATGATAACTTCAGTTTGATTATTTATATTGAAAAGTTATACAGTAGTAAATATATAGTATCATTGCATTTGTTTACAATTTGTTTTAGGGAATATGTTTTTCAATGAAGTCCCCCTCCCCACTTTAGTTATGAGTGTTAACCCTAAACCTAAGAATGTCCCTTCTCCCAACCCTTAAAATCTTCATCTTAACATCATTAAAACCTTCCCATAATACTGTCACTATTTAAAAAATGCTTAGGTTAGTGTTACAGGGGAATTTAGTTTTAATATCAGGAGTTGAAACAGTTTTCCTAACTCCAAATTATTGTTTTGTTTTTACTTTATTTATTTATTTATGTTATATTGTGTATCATCAAACTTATTTTGTCAATGTTTTTTATCTGGCATTAGGGCAGTTAAGTCATACACAATAGACCCATATATATATATATATATATATATATATATATATATACATTAACTCTGAGATTGTTGTGTAATACATGTGGGTGGGCAAATTCCCTAACCATGGCAATATAGTGATCTTACATAGCTGTCAACAATCTCTATAGATGACCAAATTGTGTCGACTAAACAGATGTCAAATATAACAACATTTGACTAAATTCATGGCTCTCTCACACACACACACACACACACACACACACACACACACACACACACACACACACACACACACACACACACACATATATATATATATATATATATATATATATATATATATATATATATATATATATATATATATATATATATATATCTGGATTCACTTCAGAATATCGAACTTCATAAATCTCGAACTTCAAATGGTCGAGACCATATGATCAAGGTTTCAGAAGCTCAAAATTCTGAAACAAATCCAAAAAAAACCCAACATCAACAAATAAAATGTTTCTGCATGGGGGTAAGCCCCCCTGCACCCCCCACACCCCTGCTACTTAAATGTAACAACTCTAAGATTGCACTACAGAGAGGAAAAGGGAAACTTCCCATTCTGCAATCAGAATTTAGAAATTCTGAAACCTGGATCCTATAGTCTCGACCATATGAAGTTTGAGAATTCAGAAATCTGACTTCCTGAAGGGAGCCCATACATATATATCTATCTATCTATGTATATATATATATATATATATATATATATATATATATATATATATACACACACACACACACACACACACATATATATAGATAAATATATATATAGATATATATGGATATATACTCATACAGATTTTTTGTCTCAGATGCAAAAGCCTAGGTCTTTTGTGAATGGCAGCTAACATAACATTAATCCTTGTATATCTTTTCAATTATTTGCTGGTGATGGAGTTCTTTTATGTTATCGTTTATATGTATGTGTAAAAAAAAAATATATATATATATATATATATATATATATATACATGCGTGTGTGTCTGTGTGTCTGTGTGTGTGTATGTATGCATGTATATAGCTTCTAGCTGAGATTTTTCACGTTAGCTGCATAAGCAGAGATAGTTAAAATCAATCAATAAACTGGATTTCTGAAACAGTTTAGTACAAAATTTGCCACTGACTGTTCTTAAATGCAAGTTATATATATATATATATATATATATACATGCGTGTGTGTCTGTGTGTCTGTGTGTGTGTATGTATGCATGTATATAGCTTCTAGCTTGAGTTTACGTTAGCTGCATAAGCAGATGTAGTTTAAATGCATCAATAAACTGGATTTCTGAAACAGTTTAGTACAAAATTTGCCACTGACTGTTCTTAAATACAAGTTATATATATATATATATATATATATATATATATATATATATATATATATCTCACAGGCATTTACTGTATTTCATGGATGCATTTCGAAAAGACAATTTTCTGTAAATTATATATCCTGCATTCAACATTCAGATTCATCTCAACAATACTTCAACACTGCATGATATTAACCTGCTGTTTCTGAAGTATTGTGCACTGATAACACATCAGCTAAAATGAAACACTAAATTATTCAAGGAAAACACAACAGAACTGTCATGATTAAGCAATGAAAAGATTCACACATAGTCCACTCAGACAAAGCATAATAAGATGCAAGTATATCTTGAGTGCAGTATGTGGGTGGGTGTGATTGTGTATTTCTTGCAGTTTGCTTGTTATGCACATACTTTATATGAGGTTTTTTTTTACTTTAAGCACTTTATAATGACCATTATCATTAAATGACGTTTTCCAACTATAAAACTCATGATATACCACACTTAGATGTTCATACCATGAAAAATATATTGTTTAAGCACGTATGTATATAAACTTCTGCATTTTTATTTTTGTGTTTGTATAGTGATACAAAACTCACAGAGACAGAACTAGAATAAATTGAGAAGAACAAAGCATGTTTCTGCGTCACCTGCAGACACATTTTGCAGATGGGTTGTGTTTATGGCCACATAGGCTCATGATGTCATATGATATTACCATTTTGTAAGCAGTTAATATATTTGTTCTGATGTCTATATTTGCAAGCATGTTATAATGTTATATTTCCGAAAAGTTGGATGTCAAAATGTCTTTATAGATGCCGGTATTGCTGCCTTATTATTTCTCTTTCCCTTGCATAAATGCTTACAGTAGCAAAGTAAGTGACTGTAATACATAATATATCTTCTGTTAAAAAAAAAAGTTTTGACAAATGAGAACAATGGACTGTTGCAGAAAAACATAAATCCCTTTTCTATGGTTATGTCTAGATATATGGGCTATGCGGAAGATCATACCTGACATTGTATTTCTCAATAGGTCATCTGTAAAACTATTCCTATTGTCCTTTACCCTGTTTGAGAAGGAAAATGATAAATAAACAAACAAGCAAATAAATAAATAAATACATACATAAAGACACACATACTTAAATAACAAAATAAACTTCTTTCAACCAGCTCATTGGGCCATCCTGTTTTCTTACATCTGTTTTTAACTGTTTTGGGAAATCAGTCACCCCTTCAGACTCTGTTCTGATTTCCACAATGTGAATGGTTGCTTCCATAATATTGTCAGTTTCCTCTCTTCTTTGATGTTAGCCATACTAAGCTCTTCTGGTTTGCTACATTAAATTAATGGTGGCATATGTGATTCATGGCTAGCTTCACCCTCTTCTGAGATGCAGTTGTCTTACATCCTTGGAAAGGTAGTATCCCTAGTGCTGCATTTCACACTTTATGAGGATCTCAGAACTATTTACATAGCGCAATATTACATTCTTGTTTTTTGTGGTAGATAATTACTGCTGTTCCATTTATTCTACCATCCTTCCTTTATGCTTTCTTTCACAACTTTAACCTTTTGAAGATATTGTATGAATTTCCTTCTGACATTTCCACTTTAGTGGTTGCTATGGAAACGTGCCATGCTTGGGTGTGGGTTACATTATACTGTGGTTTATTCCTCCTTGGCATAGTTTGCCCTCATGACTAAAATTCAAAGCAAGGAATTATAAAATTCTAGTATAACCAACAGGCAAAAATAGTATATACCTATTACACTGTAGCTTATCTTTCCTTTAAGGCTAGTTGTTCTTAAAGATTTTTTCCTTGTTTTACAGATTAATTTTGTTGCGATATTACATGATACTTAAAATAAATTCACAGTTTATTTATTTATTTATTTTATTTATTTTACATTTGTTGACCGGGCTAGTCCAGCTGGATATATGTCCATTTTCAGTGGAGGCCCGGGGAGAAAAGCTCCAACGATATTACAGATAATTCACAGCAACAGTCAATATAAGGTCAAAAATAATAACACATTGAGTCAGAACATGTGATATACATGCAAGCAGGCATAGTCATCACAGGAAATTACATAAACAAAGTTTAGTAGATATTTGCTATACAGATTCTATTTTTTTTTTTTTTTTTTTTTTTTTTTTACATATGTCCATAGGATGTTGTGTGAGGAGGAGTTAAGGAGGAAAGGAAAAAGAAAGGTTAATCTGGGTTGTTACAGGAACAGAGCCAGTGTTTATTGAGATGTGTTTTCAGCTGTTTTTTAAAGAGTGGAAGACTAGTTAAAGATGAGATATCAGATGGCAGTTTGTTCCATATTTTTCCAACAGAGTTAGAAAAAAGGCTATCACCTGCAGAGTTATTGGGTATGGTAATATTAGCCATTAGTTTGTTTGATGAACGTAGGTGTTTCAAGTTATTATAAGGCGTAATGAGGTTAGAGAGAATTGGTGTTTTAGAAGGCTGATATAGAATTTTGTGAGCAGTTAAGAGCTGTTGATAAATCAGCCTGTTAGGAAGTTCAAGCCAGCCAAGTTGTTTTAGGTTAAGACAGTGATGAGTTCTAAATAGGGATCCTGTGGCAAATCGAGCAATATTATGGTAAGATGTCGCAAGTTTCTTGAGGTTATTTTAGAGATTGGTATAAATAGTAGAAGCATATAGAAGGGTAGAGATAAGGTGAGAACTAGCTAAGGTGGTCCGAGCTTCAGGTGTAAGGAATGGTTTGATTCTATAAAGGGAACCAATCTTTTTGTTTATTACTTTTATTGTGTTGTTAATATGAGAATCAAAACTGAGATTGTTGTCAATAGTTATTCCTAATAGTTTTGTAGTAGCATCAGGAGAAATTAGAGTGTTATCAGAGGAAGTAATAGAGAAATTAAGAGAGTTTGATTTGTGGGTAGGTGAGAACAATAGTAACTTTGTTTTCTTGGGGTTGAGGAGTAGGCAGCGGTCAGAGAACCAGTGTTCAACAGTGGAAAAAGCTTCTTGGGTAAGTGACAGGAGTTCAGTCTGAGAGGAAGCAGTGCAGATTATAGTGGAATCATCTGCATATTGTATGCAGGTAGTGTTTGGAATAGCTGACTGGAGGTCGTTAATAAATATAGAGAATAGGAGCGGGCCAAGGATAGACCCTTGAGGCACACCTATAGCTACAGGAAGGAGGTTAGATAATGAGTTTTTCCAAAGTACTGCCTGCTGACGGTTTTCTAGGTAAGATGTAAACCAGGATAAGGAAGAAGGATGAATTGAAAGAGATTTTAGTATGTGCAGAAGGAGTTTATGATTAACCATGTCGAAAGCTTTTGAAAGATCTATGAAGATAGAAGATGATAGATTATTGTTGTTACGGTTATGGTTGATAGCATTAGTAAAGGAGAGTAATGCTGTAGTGGTACTGTGTGAAGGTCTAAATCCATGTTGACTGTTAGCTAGTAGGTTGTTATGGAGAAGATGATTAAGTAGTTGTTTATGGATACACTTTTCCATGATTTTGGCTATAGGTGATAGCAATGCTATGGGACGAAAATTAGAGAAGTCATTAGAATTGCCCCTTTGTGTAGTGGGATGATGTGAGATATCTTCCAAATGGAAGGGAAAATTCCTTCCTTTATAGATCTGTTTATCAGGATTGAGATGGGATAGGCAATGGCTTTAGCTCCTAACTGCAGAAATTCTGCAGGAAGTTTGTCTGCAGAGGGTGTGGTGGGTTTCAGTTTATGGAGTAAGGATAAGATAAATGAGGTAGATACAGGTTGAAGGAGAAGGGGAAGAGAAGTGTGTAAAGTATGTGTGGGTAATTTAGAGATGTCAGGAGGTAGGTGATTTGCTAGAGTTTGTATAGTATTGGAGAAGAAAGAGTTGAAGTCATTAGCTATTTGTTTAGGATTGTTTGGATTAGAGTCCTGGGGATTTGGTGTGAGTGACTGGCCTGGGGATAGAAGATTATTAATACTAGCCCAAAATTTTTTGGGTTCTTTTTTGTAGTTTGTTGTAGCTGAAAGTAATAGTTCTTTTTGTCTGCAAGGATGGCTTTTTTTGTACTATTTCTAAGTTCTCTGAAATTCTGCTGGTCTGTTAGGTTCTTAGTGGAACGCCATTTATTCCAGGATTTATTTCTAAGAGTGATTTTTTGCTTAGTATTGTTAGTTAGCCAGGGTGCTGTTTTAGCTTTGGTTCTAATAGTGCGACTTGGGGCATGGTTATCTAGTATGGATAGGAATGTAGAATTAAAGTTTTCAACAGCATCATTAAGTGGAAGGTGTTTTAGTTGGGACCAATTACATTGTCTTAGTTCAGCAAGAAACTGATCAGAGTTGAATTGTTTTTGATCGTAGTGTTTTGTAGGTGGTAGGTAAGGCTAGGTTTGATTTGTGCCTAATGATATAAGTTAGTGAGTGGTCACTTAGATCATCTGGAAGGGTGCCTAACTGATAGGTTTGTTGGGGATTATTAGTAAGAATCCAGTCTAGGATGGTTTCCTTATTGTTGGTTTTATTAGTTCTTGTAGGACTGCTAATGAGTTGTTTAAAGCCATATAGGTTTATGTGGGAGGTGGGGTTAGTACTGTTACAGGAAAACCAATTGATGTTAAAATCGCCTAAGACTAGTGTTTCCTGAGGGAGGTTGGTAGAGAGAAAATTGAGTATAGGTTCGAGAGTGTTGATATTGTTTCCAGGAGGGAGATATGCACATATGATATTTATGGCTTTAGAAGTATTGACTTGGAGTTTGGAGCTAATTATTTCAGCATTATTGTCAAGGTTAAAAGTCAGATTCAAAGTACTAATTTGGAGTTGTGTTTTGTAGAGAATAGCTACTCCTCCCCCTTTTTTGGTAGCACGATCATGTCTAATGATATTATAGCCAGGTGGGCTAATTTCATTATCTTTGATTGATGGCTTTAGCCATGTTTCAGTTAAGCATAATATATCAAATTGATGGGTTTCAAGGAGGGCATGGATTTGACTAATTTTGTTACAAATACTTTTTATATTGAGATGGGCAATAGAGAGAGAATTGTTGGGTATGGAAAGTGAGAGAGATGTAGTTTTATCTAGTACTTTGTGTGTTTTTGTTTTATTATGCTGTGGGCCTGGATTAGGATGAATGTCTCCATCTAACAGAAGGTGGAGGAGTCTAAGGTATTTTGATTGATGGAGTAAGTAGAAGATGTCTGATATTTTCTTGTGTTTTGATTTATTTAACTTAAAGTGAGCTATTCTATGGTATTTAGCATGTAGATAGTTGGGTTGTGTGTTAAGGTTGGAGAGTGAAGGAGAGAGAGGTGATATAGAAGTACTGGTGTACTTAGAGGGGAATGAATAAAAGAGTTCAGTGGGTATTCATAAGAGGTTAGGATGTAAGTAATTATAAGAGAAGATATAAGTGATAGGCTGAAGAGCTGTTTAAGCTGTGGAAATGTGATTGGTATACCCATTTTGTATGAATAGAGGTTAGGAAGGAGTATGATGTAGTTTAAGGTATGTAGAAAGGTAGTTGTAGAATGAGTAGATAGGGGTGGAGGTTTAGATAATTAGTGGGTGTGGTGTTCAAGGAGAGATTTGGGTTGTTTAGTGTTGTTTGTTGTGTGATTGGTAAGTACAGGATAGGGTGTGTCTAGTAGTAGTATAAAGGTAGGACTACTGGGGGCGGGTGGAAATTGGGGGCAGGGAAGGGGAGCAGAGTGAGCCCAAGAGGCTTAACGGAGCGGGTAGAGACAAGAGAGAGTGCTGTCGAGGAAGACAATGTGTAAAGCAGGAAATGTTTGCAAGTATGTCAGAGGGTAAGTATGTGGAAGTATGTAATGAGGCTAGAGAGAGAAAAGTAGGGAAGTAAAGAGTTATGTAAAGGTACCCTGGGATTTGGGTGGAAGAGGTGATAGAGTAGGTCAGTGAAAGTAAAACATAGAAGCAGGATTGGGGCAGTAAGGTAATGAAGTTGACTTGTAGAACATATTTAAATGCTATATATCTATACATAACCATGTGCAATGCATATCAAACGTTATGTAAGTAAAAATCATAACCGAATGAAGTACAGTACAATTTATGTCCTCTATCAGGGAGCATTAGCCCTGAATTGAAGGACATATTAACACTAAACTGCACTCAGGTATCTTTTTTCTAAATGAAGGACCAGAGTTTTGAACATTTAACTTTACAGACTAAGTCTGCCTGAAGTGCTTTTCTACACAACAAGATCAAAGATGCTGGACATCAAGCATAACATAGCTTTCTTTGTAACAGTGTGTGCCTAAATGATGTTACTTTCTATAGCATTGCATCCATATTAAATAGGTGAACCCTTTATTGAGTCATGCATCCATATTAAATAGGTGAACCCTTTATTGAGTTACCTGTGTGTACGTGATTCACCTGTAATGCAATTTTCTTTCCTAGGCAAAAATTTTCCAGTCCTTATTCTTTAGTGTTTCACAGAATATAACAAAACCACAAGGCCTTCTACAGTTACACCAGGAACCTCCATGGCAAAGCCTAGGTTTTTCCAAATTAGTACTTAACGATACCACTTATAATGATCTTGTTGACTTAGCCAACCTGATAGCAGATAAGTTTACGCTAAAGTTCACACACCTATTCCCCCCCAAAGGCCCATTCAACATACACAATACTTGTCCCTCACCTTACATCTCTGTAGATCAAGTGTTAAAGGCCCTATCCAAGGCAAAGAACAAAGCTTCATTGGAACATGATAGTATCCCAGGCTGTATGCTGCAACATCTCCAGCAAGAACTAGCATTGCCATTGAGAACCCTATTCAATCATAGCCTAAGTACAAACTTCATTCCAGCATAGTGGAGAACTGCTATTGTCATCCCCTTGCACAAAAAATGGTGCAACTACTGACCCTGGAAACTATCACCCCATTAGCTTGACAAGTTTGATCTGTAAAGCCATGGAGTGTATTATTAACAATGACATAGGCAATCTCCAAGCATTTGATCCCACCCAGTTTGGATTCATCAAGGGAAGATCTTGCCTGTTAAACCTGGTTGACTTCTTTGAGACTGTCAACAAGGCCCTGGATGAGGGAAAGTCAGTACATACAGCTTACCTTGACTTGGCCAAGGCCTTTGACACAATCCCCCAATTATGTTAACATACTGCAAGAGGGTCTCACAGCAACAAATGACTGCTACCAAAGTCATGGCATCAAGTTAAACACAAAAAAAGTATTATCATATCATTCAGCAAAAACACAGCCCCTACTGATTACCACATTAACAGCAACCTCCTAAATACATCTGTAGTGAGGGACCTGGGTACTCAGGATGACAATAATCTCACATTTGACCATCATGTAGCAGCAGTGGTCAGAAAAGCCTTTTACTTGGTTTATTTCATATGCAAAGGAATTGAATCCAGAAAAAGGGAGGTTATTACCTCTCTATACTCTTCCCTTATTGACCAATAATTGAGTATAGTGCCCGTTTGGTATGTACTTCTCCAACCACCTGTACCAACTGGAAAGGCTACAGAAAAACCTCAGAAAGAGAAGCCATGGCCTCCAACACCTGTTCTATGTGGACAGGCTCAAATTACTATCACTCTACTCGGTATCATACAGATTGCTCAGAGGTGATCTATGACTTGCCTGCAAGGCAATATCAGAACCTGCTCTACTAGGTTCATAGGTTAGTACTAAGCTAACTGCCCTTGCAAGCCATTTTAAGCTTAGCCAATTATCCCTTGTGAGACTCAAACCCTGCACCTTGTGTTTGTAAGGCAAACACCTTAACCATTAGGCCACCCTCACAACCCCTAGAGATGCTCCATATCCATAAGTCTAACTCCTCGCACATTACCCCCTCAGAAGGCCTAAATCTAATATGCAACATCAACAAGAAGTGCTGGAGAGACAGGTTTGTATCCCAGAGGCTGCACTGTCCCTGGAATAGACTTTCCATACATGTCAAACAGAGTACCGCACTGACCCACTTCAAGCACACATTGATGAGTGGATGGGAAACCACAAATTTGTCCCAGGGGTTCCACCTGTGTCCCTCACTGACAGGGGCAACAGGTGCTGACTGAGGTTTATTTTCTGTGGATAAACTCTTGCTAGGCTTGTAAGGGCCCCAGTGCCTTTAGCCTAGTAACCTCCTATGATGCTATGATCCTATAAAAATGGTGTATTTGCTATGTCAGAAAACAAGCACTGACAGTAAAGGAAACAGAAAAAACAAGTGCTTGCAAACTGTGTCAGCCCCTTAGTTTGCATACCTGCTTATGACATCAGTGCCTACCCCATATGCCTGGATCAATGTAGTGTGTGATCACACGGAAACAGGTCAGAAGTGAAAATAAAAAAAAAATTGCAGCGGTAGCTAATAAAGCCTGATTAAGTATCATATCACTCAACCTCTTACAGCAGAAAGTCTGGAAAAGCCATATATAATGGAGGGACAAAGGTCCAAAATAGGGACAATGTTTAAATATTTATTTATTTATTTATTTAACATTTCTTTACCAAGGATGTCTGACTGGGCTAATAGCCCATTTTCAGGGAAGGCTTGGGAGAAAAGCTTCAAGTAATTGTAAGTTAATAATACAATATCGAATAACAATTCACACACGTACATCATTTAGAAATTTACATAGTTCATATTTAAATTGATTAAAAATGAGACCTACGCCATGGAAATACATGGTCCAAAAGGTGCAGTAATGAAATATAATAACTTAGATTATACAAAAAGAATATTGCTCTTACAAACTTAGAAAGTTAATAGTATAACAAGTTTTACATGAACATTGATTTTCTGAAGGGTGTGAATTCTAAAATTCAATATCTATCATTTTTTTTTTACTTCATTCCTCAGTGAGTTGCCAGTGATTTGCCAGAAAAACAAAATTTTATGAAGAATAGACCAAAAATGTGAGGCAAAAATCTGGACGTTCAACGAAAATCTGGTTAGTTGAGAGGCACGTTAAATATATTTTCTGTGGCTTTTTGTGGCTTCAAAAGCATTTAATGTACTTGAAAGTACATGAAATAAGTATCACTGTGGTTAATCTTAAAGTGCAGTTTAGTTAGGAAATGTTATCTAGTTTTCTTGTTAACCAGCATTTAAGAAAAGGACATTATCCCACCAAGAGTTCTGTGATTGACAGTGTGAAATAATAATTGCACTTTAATTGTGTATACTTTTTCTATGTTATTTGTCTTTATTTAGTGTACTGCATGAGTTCACATAGCATTTTCTTTTGTGTTTTATGTCACTCATAAAAAGAGAAAGAGTTGACTTGATAACATTTTCCTTTACAATGTCTGAATATTTATTTATTTATTGAATGAGTCATTGACTGATTGATTGATTGTCCAGGGCAGAGCACTAATCCGTCTGGACCACCGTCATGATTTGGACATGAGTTATAAGAAAAAGGAGAAAAATAAGTTAATATAAATTTTAACCAGACAACATTAAAAGAGGGATCCAAAAATAAATTAGCACACAAGTGAATATTAAATAATGCAAAAAGAACATTTTTGGGGATTTTGATTAGCAATTTCATCACTGCTCATAACGTTATCCCACTGTAGATCGTCCAGCTCATTCTGTAGACCTTCAGCATTTTGTTTGGTTTTGGCACAGTAAGTCACTTCTGAAAGAGGATTTTTTTATGGAAGGATTGATGGTATTTATGTTAATTTACTAATATGTTATCTTATTTGTATTTATTAACCACACCGGCACAATGTTCCCAACAAACCTTTTTCAGACTCAGCTTAGGTGCATTGGCTAGTTAAGTGACTTGCTCAAAATCAAACAGTTAGGCAAATGAAGGCTGAGGGAATTAAACACTGGGCCACAGGAAGCAGGTCATTCCCCGCTCATAACCTTAAACCTGTGTATCAATTACCAGAAAGGTAAAAGTAACAGGGCAGAGGTTGCAAATAGGGAGGATGGCGATTTTAATTAACAAGGTACGCTCATTTTGAGGATTATGCCTAGAAAGGATTTGTTTCCAGAGGAAAGGACTTGTCAAGTGAATTTTTCTATCATTTGTGCAAGTCACAGGTCCTCAATATGTGTATGTTTTTTGATTAGAAGATTAATGTTAAAGTATCTTGAACTCACTAAGATTTTGTGCTTTATGGCTTTCAAGAATATCTAATTAATGTGATGTGAACTTTTGTCAAGTTACTGCAGTCAGTTAAATAGATAATATTTTATGTTTCTTGATAGGCTGATGGTTTGTGTAGCTAATAGATCCTGTATTTCAGTGCTCTTCTTTGTTAATTTCTTAGATAAAATCTCTATCAGGATAAAAAAGTATTTTCTCTACATACTAGATGAAGTGCCGTTAATGCACAAGAGTATTGTGCTGGTGGTTAGTGTATCTCCCATCCGTGATACCTGCACTAGTTGAAGTGCCATAAAGGCACATGAGTAGTGTGCCTGTTGGTCTGTGTATCCCCCATCCATGATCCCTGTACTAGTTAAACTGTCATTAAAGCACAAGAGTAGTGTGCCTGTTGGTTAGTGTATCTCCCATCTGTGAGCCCTGCACTAGTTGGCACAAGAGTAGTGTGCCTGTTGGTTAGTGTATCTCACATCTGTGAGCCCTGCACTAGTTGAAGTGTCATTAAAGCACAAGAGTAGTGTGCCTGTTGGTTAGTGTATCTCACATCCGTAAACCCTGGACTAGCTGAAGTGCCATTACAGCACATATACAGCACGCAGTGCACTATGCATTGCTGCTAATGTCCCCACTCTGTTGTTGGTACCATGAAGGCACAATCGTATTATCCTTGATGTCTAATGCTTCACCTCCCTTCATCGCCATACTTCTGTTGGTGTTGTTAAGGCTCAGTTGTATTATGCCTGGTGGCTAGTGTGTTCCCACATCCCCAGTCCCCATACTTCTTTACTTTTTGGTAGTTAAACACAGCCATTTAAAAATATATACTGCCTTGACATGGTAGAGATGGACAAGATCATCTACACATCTGATTGAATTCCTGAATTGCTTGCCATGTAGATGACTTCCTGGTGACAGTTCAAGGATAGCGGGCACATTGCTAATTAGCATATGCCCCACCCCAGACTGCCACATTAACATACAGTTGAGATATGGAGCCAGACCTATGTGGTACTACATTTCCTCACACTGTGCAGCACCAGGTTATAGCTGTTTCTGAAATCTAGAGTTTAGCAATGTGTATATGAATGCATACACATGCTGGTACCTTTATGAATTCCTCCTAAGTATCTAAGTATTTTTCCCTTTGCCATTTTTTTACATTAAAATGCAGCTCAGATAAAATAGCTGATAGTGTGTATTTCTTAGTCACCTCATTGTTTATGTAGTTAATACAGCCTCCAAGTTGTTACATGGCGTATTAGCTATTATAAATTATTTCAATAACATCTTCATCTAGTAAAAACATTTTCCCAGTGAATTTCTACTCTCTTTCCTACTTTTACAACTTAATCCTACATTAAATTACAGTTCTGGGTTGCTATTTTAGTCTGGGTATAAACTTACTTAGAACAGCAGTGGTTATTCAGCATCAGGGAATAATTTGCTATTGGTTCATTTGCATAGACATCATTGCCTGAAGTTCTGACTACTTTCTCATTGGTTCTTTCACTTTACACTCAGCCTACCAGTGGGTGTTTGTGCTGTGCACATTGCTGAGCATAGCTGTACTTGACAGATGCAAGCACTTTCATTTTTGACATCCTTAGCAACCTTAGTAAACTCCAGCTCCCAGTTTTAGCTGTATAAACCAAAGAGTTAAGCAGAAGTACATTGTTGCATGTGTTAAGCCAGTCTCATAGAGAGTCAAAACTAATTATTCACTACCTAATTAGTGTTGGTGCTCAAACCAAATTTTCTCTATATACACGTACTAATAGACTTCATATCAATATATTAACAAAGACCAGAAATGCTTCCCTCAGTATCTGGGTGAAGAGGCTCTGGTTTGTGTTAAAAAGCACATTGCTCTTTACCCTAGAAAATATTAATATATGTATCATCTTTGTAAATAGACTGAAATTGTTCTTTCAGACAGATAGTGTTCCACAAAAGCAAATCCAAACGTCACAGGTGCTATCTCCACCCTTTAGCCCACATTAGTAAGCATCTTGAACCCTCAATTTTACTTTCAAACTGTCTCTGTAACCAGCTTAGTTGAAACTGGCATGTGGAGACAGTATAGAAATGGTTTTGTGTTTATTGACAACCACCTACTACTTAAAGAAACTGACACAGTGTGTGACATATGTAGTTATATAATGTTTGTGGTGGCAGAGCGCTCACATGAAGATACTGAAAATAACAAACAGGTTGTTAGTGCCACACAACACCACACTAAACCAATCACACATACCTCAGACTGATCACATAGGCTTATATATGCTGAGACTCAGAAGTAACCTACCTAAACCACAAACTTAAGAAAAAGGTGCTCTAAGCAACCACACAAATATGCAATACAGGTAGCACTCGCAATGAAACAGGCATCCAAGTGAGACATCGAGTCATTCCAAAAGCCTAAAAGGCAAAGTTCCGCCCAGTCTAATATCCTCATCATAGGTGACTCCATGGTCAGACACACCAGTGCACCACCTACAGGCTGTGCAAGGAGAGGGCATGGTCATTTGCCCACTAGGTGCCAGGATTAGCCACATTACACATAAGTCCCTGCACTGGAAGTACAGATATGACACAGTTATAATGCACATAGGTAAAAATGACTTCAGATATACCTCCTTGGACCAAATGAACAGAGACATGATGGAGTTCTCATTGCATGTATCTGATGCAGGTATGTACCCAGCCTTGAACAGCATTCTAACTTTACCAAGAAAAATGACAAAATACAAAAAAAGATTATTAACTTCAACAGTGAGCTTAGTTTCTGGTGTCATTCAAGGAGGAGGTACAATATATATTCACTTGGGAGGAGGTGATAGACAGTCCTAAATGGTATTGAGTTATTCAGCTATTTAACGTGCAGTGGTGCAGCGCTAGCATTGTGGCCTCACAGCAAGAGGTTCTCCGGTTCGATTCCTGGCTGGAGTGTCTTCTGTGTGGAGTCTGCATGTCCTCCCTGTGTTCATGTGGGTTTACTCCGGGTGCTCTGTTTTCCTCCCACATTAGAAAGGCATGCATCTGGAGCATTTCTGCCTGGGCCTCTGCTGAAAATTGGCTTTGTTCCAAGTCGGACTTTCCCGGTTAAATTAAAATAAATAAATTTAACATACATAAAACTGGTTATTATGTAACATACAAGCAACTAGTTACTATGTCACATGCATACAACCAGTTACTGCACAAAGTTTTATACATACTGCAGAAAAATGTTCTGCACTAAAAATACCCTACAGTACTACTGAACAGGTAGAAAACTTCACTCGACTAATAAACGTTTAGTATTCACAGCAAAGTCCAATAACTCAGCAAGTGACTTACTATGCTCCTAGTTCATGTGTAAACTCTGGAATCCCCATACCAACATACCTAAAGCAGACCATAAAACTTTCCAACTTGAAGCGCTTACTAAAACAGCACCTACACCACAGATGGTCATGCACATGCTCCTCACTCCATTCTCCTTTTTGAACTCATACCCTCTATCCCTTTATAACCTCTATCTCCTTCTACACAACAAACCTTCCTACCCCTCCTTCTGAATTACCTTCGTATTTTAATCCCCATTTTTAATTTTCTTTCTGACCTTCCCACTTTATTCATCACCATCAAATACTTTTCATCACTCTTATACCCAAGTTCTGTGTCAGTATCTATGCTAGTAATCTTACCCTGACTATTCATGACTCATCAACGATACAATACCTCTCTTCCTCTACTAGCTTTTAGCATTATCTACCTACTGACTAATGTTTCACATGCCATACCTCAGTTTTATTTACTTCTGCCATCAATACAGTAACCCTCCTTACTCATGTATTATACATTATGCTTAATGTCTGCTTGTTACACATATTACACATAAACTGCTTCCATACTACATGTTTTAGACTTGGAATCTAATATCATGTATAATTTCACTTCAGAAGAAAAAACTATTTTATCTTTGCCCAGTGTCAATAGAGAACAATTACTTGTTTATGTCTAAATGTCTTAAGAGTTTTCTATGTAATGTAGCTTTGTAAAACATGTTTTGCCATGAGTATCTGAAATGCATCTGCTGGAGCTTTTCTCTCCAGGCGTCCAGTAGAAAAGGACTTTGCCCAGTCAGACTTTCCTGGTCAATAAAGACAAATAAATACATACATATTTACATACATACATTGCTTTGTCAAGTATGACCTGCAGCTATCACCCCAAAGGTTTTTGTATGTTGGCTATGTTCTTGCCCTTGTCCACCCCATAATGCCTTTTTTAGGTAATGTTAGTCTTCTAAAGCATCCAACATAAGTTAACAGTGTCCAGATAACATAAATGTTTTGCTGCACAGCATTATGAATCTTAAAAACTTCACTCCCTGCAATCACTCTTAACCTGAGAAAATGTTAATATATGTATCATTATGGATACCTGGTTCAAGATCAGTGAGTATTCTCCATCACTGTGGACTTTCAATGCCTAACACATAGTGAGGCCTACCGCATTAGATGAAGGCATTAATGGTGGTGATGTCTCCATATTCTTAAACAAAAATTCACCTCCAGACTCAGTAGACAAGATAATGACCTAGAAGGCTTCCATGTCTAACTTACTGTTAATAAAATCCCTTATCCTGTCACATCATAGGTAACAATAGGATGCCCCTCTATGTCGCCCTCAGCCCATACCTCCTAGCTAACTAGTATGGACTCCTAATGGATTAATCCAAATACTATGCTCCCAGGAGACTTCACTTACCCCTTCATTAACTGTGAGACTTCTACATCCTCAAACATGTATGTCCAGAAATTTCTGGACTCCATCAGTGCAAACTCCCTGGACCAGTAAGTCAGCCCTGACATCAGGAGTGGACTTGGTCTTTAACACTATCAGACAACCTTGATCCCCACCAATTGTCATTTCTTCCTTGGTGAATTCGGATCACAAGTCAGTCGCATTCACCATAAGATAAGCCAGAACCATCTTCCACTACTTTAAAGATTATGCTAAGGTTACTCTATTAAAACTAAGTAATGATCAGACTAACTTCAAAATCCCCTTCATAGCTGATGACCCCACTGCTAAAGCAGAATCCTTTACTGACAAATGCTATGCTACATAGACACATCTATCCCTTCCAAGGTATGTGCCATGCCAAGTTTATGAATAACGCTTATGGGGGGAAATAAATATATGCATGATATAAAAAATAAATAAATAAATAAATAAATAAAAATAACCACCCAAGTAAAGGATGACCAGAAAAGCTTTTTTTTAACTATGGTAGAAACAATGCATAGCACTGTACAGAGTAAATAGCAAAATATATGACAAACTCAGCTCCAGAAGACATAGCCATCTACTAGTGGAAAAATTTAGCTCAAACTTTACTCCCCTGTTCCCTGCAATATTCCTGGATGACATACCTGCATATACACCTTCCCCTCAAATCTCCACACAACAAGTTTTAAAGGGTCCATCCAAGGCTATAAACACTACTGGTCAGCCAGAAATAGGACTTGTCAAACCACTTACATAAGCTATTCAATATCAGCCTCCAAAGAAGCTTTGTGACATATGAATGGACGACAATAGGAGTGTCAGTGGAGATAGGTAATGACAGACCCATAACTCTAACCAGACTCATTTGGAATGCATTTTTATGGAAATAATGAATTAGAGCAAAGACAACCTACAAACTCTCAACCTAAGCCAGTTCGGATTTGTTAAGGGCTGATCTTGCCTACTTAACCTTGTCAACTTCTTTGGGAAGATTGCTGAAGTAATAGATGAGGACAAATAAGTATACACCTGTTGGACAGCACAGTGGTGCAGTGATAGCATTGTCACCTCACAGTAACAGGTTCTCCGGTTTGGTTCTTGGCTGGGGAGCCCTCTGTGCATAGTCTGCACGTCCTCCCTGCGTTCGTGTGGGTTTTACCGGGTACTCCAGTTTCCTTCCACATTACAAAGACATGCGTCTGGAGTGCTTCTCCCTGGGCCTCCACTGAATATTGGCTTTGTTCCAAGTTGGACTTTCCCAATAAACAAATGATAAATAAAATAAACACAATATACCCCGACTCACAAATGTCTTCTACACCATTCCAGATTCAGACATTGTAGATAAACTCTCTGAATTAAATGTGCATCCTTATGTAACTCATTGGACAGCAAATTGACTCACAAGTAGGACCCAGGAAATTACAGTGCATTGCTCTATCTTCTCCTCCAAATGAGCTATTACTAGCAGTGTACCGCTGGGTTCAGTCTTAGGTCACTCCTCTACAGCATTTACTTCTCAAATGTTAAGAATTTATGCTTGAGTAACTTTTCAGATAGCTGCAAACTTGGTATCATCATAAGCACACCAGAGAATACCACAAAGCTCCATGAGGACCTTTCCCAAACAAATAGCCAGTGTCATAACCATGGAATAAAGCTAGAAGCTAATAAATGCATAATAGTATCCTCTGAAGCATGGCTTCCCTTGTAATTATGGATTCATAGTTTGGGATCTGGGAGCCTTAGGTGACAATATACTGTCTTTGAACTATATGTATCCACTTTTATAAGGTTCATAGGTTGGTACTAGGCTATCGGCCCTAGGGCCTATACAAGCCTAGCCATAACAATTCCCTGGATATTTCTTCCCACAATATTTACTTCCCTGGAGCCCTAAAAAATAAACAGCCTGTGCAAGGCTTGAACCGAGGACCCTGCACACCATAGTCAAAGTGATTTACCACTAAGCGAAGTCAGATATAGGTAAGGAAGTCTATTTTCATTGCACAACTTATTTCTGAAGGTATGGCATCCAGGTTCATGGGTATAATCATTCCACTGTACTTTGCTCTCATTAAGACAATCACTGAATATAATGCCCCCTCTGGTGTGTACCCATCTAAAATTACCACAATGCTTTATTACTAAAAAATCAAGGGCCTAAACCATAATAAAAAAATGCAGACCATCTCAAATCTTTGTCTCATTAGAATTATACAGACTAGTAAGAAGCAACTTCTGCCTCACATATAGAATCTCAACAGACTTTATCCTGTCAGACCATTTATACATTTGTGAGTCCAATGGTAGCATAAACACTCAGGAAAAAGATTCCAATCTCTTCTGCAACATAACAGATCATGCTGGAGGGATATGTGTGTGTCACAGAGAATACAGCTTCTATGGAACTGTCTTCCACTCCACATAAAGCAAACTATTCTCATTTCCTGTTCAAACATAGTCTGGCCTGCTGGATAGGAAACCATAAATCCACACCTGGTTTAGCACCCTTATCCCTCATGGAAAGGTGCAGCAAGCAAATATCCTGACCTAGCCTTGTTCTGCCAAGTTTTGAACCCAGCCCCTGCTCACCTACAGCCCACTGTATTAACCCACCAGGCCACACAGCACAATACTGGGTTATTCAAACAATATACTGGTTAAGAGCTTCCATGGGAATATTAGGTTAGAATTTTTTAAGATCCTCCTCACAGATCGATAGTAAATTATCACAAATGCTCTAATTTGTCCAGCATACTTCTTGCATTGATCATGGAAAATTTCAGGTGTGTGAATGTGAGGTCCTTTGGCAAGTATTGAGTTCAGTGCAGCTACAAAGAAAAATAATTTAAGTAAGAGTGATTATTTTAATGGAAACTCATCAGAACTTTGTATTGTCTGGTCAGTTAAAGTAAATCTAGTAGTGAGACCTTGGGGGGATTGGATGCAATAGTCGGGAGTATATGTGTGCATGCTTATTTTTGTATTTTTGATAGATGTAGCTTTCAGTAAAGTAGCACTGTATGTTGTAATTAGTTCTGTGGAGGAGATGAGGAACTAGAGTGATGGGTGAGGAAAGAGTTTGTATCTATAGCAGAATGTAAAAGGGATCAGCAGCAGGTGGTAGGTTATCAGTACTTTCACGACTGGAGGGATTACATGGTGAGATTGTGACAATGATTGAGGGTTTTAAATGATGAAGAACTAGCTGAATGTTTGTGGGACATTGTATAGAGATGGGTCTAGAGGGTAGAAGTTTGTGTAGATATGAATGGTTTTCCTTTTGTCTGAAGGAGGAACTTGATCTTAGTAGAAGTGGAAATGGGTTGTGCATCTAGGAGGGAATGCTCTGTTACATTATGTTTTTTATATGAAGGTGGGCGGAGGTGCTATGAGTAGTTATTTTTGTGAATAAAAGTCGAACTTGCTGTGATTGGAAGTGGCACTCATGGTCTGAATCTGGAAGAAGCTACTTTGCTATGCTAGGAAGCTAACTGGTTTTATAGGGATTTTTGTCAGGAAACACAAATAAATGTTCAGTATGAAATAGTATATGAGGCAGGAAGACAACAGATTACTAGGTGTTTTCAGAGGTTCTGTTCATGGGTGGATATGTTGATTGGATTCCAATGTGGTTTGGGAATTGCGTTTGGAAGTAGAGTGATTTAGGAGTACTACCATTTTACCAACAGCCAATCTGACTGCACATGCACAGCTTGAGGAATGAATTGCAGGAGCTATTTTTTCGTAAGTGGTACCAGAACTGTCAAGAAGCATTTGCCACTGATAGGAACCAGCCCAGGATGGAAGGAGGAGTAGGACCCCTATTCTTAGATTAGAGGGGGGGGGTACTGAGAAGATGAAACAGGTGAGGATGCTGTCTGTTTAATGTGTTAAGAGAATGCTATGTTTTTCTAGAAATAAAGCAAGTGTTAATGTAAATGGAGAGATCATAGAGTCATACAAGGGATATTAAAAGGGTTTCTGCTGCACTCTACAGGCCTGTTAAGAAAGGGAACAAGCACTAAGGAGCTGCTGCTGTTCTCATATACGTTGCACCCCTTAAAAAAACAAATACATGACCTGCACAAATGGCTAACTCAGTTATTGGAATAATAAAACAGACTAGCTGCTGCAATACTGCTATTCATGGTCTCAGGGTTGGTGCTTCTCACAGCTCAAAAAGTCATAATTTCTAGGTTAGAGTAATAGAAACACTGGTCACATTGCACATATGGCCAATTCAGTTCTTAAAACAGTAAATCAGATTGGCACTGTCAGTTTGTCATTGTTGGTTTAGGTGAGGGTGCTACCCACCTTTTTTAGCCCTGCTGTCACAGTTGCAAAGAGTATTAGCTGTAGCAGCAGTTACTTAGAAGCAGGAAAATACTATGCTTTTCTAAGTAAGGAGTGGGAGAGGAAATGGTGTTATTTACAAAGACAGATGCCAGCAAGACTAACTTTTTTATATTCCATGGACAACATCATTTTCTTATGAGAAGGCCCCATTAAAAATCAAAGTAAGAGCACTAATGTTTGGGCAGTGGTTTATCCATGCTACCATTTCTTATCCTGAACAAGATGTAATGCTGGACATTTGCAGGTCGAACTGAGCAATTTCAGCTGAAAACAACCCATTGACCACCACGGGTAATCATGAAAATAAACTTAACCAACAATAAGATTATTGCACATATAAAATGTGAAATTCTGGAGTTCTGAATGATTTTTTGAATTAATACATCTTAGCACATCTGAAACAAAAATATGATTTTCTTTGTACGCCATTGAATTCAATCATACATTTTTTCTACATACCTTTACTTGGTCATTCTTCTGTTGAGTGATTGAGTTTAGTCAAGTTGCTTAGAATTACTTTGGATTGGGACATAAAACTAATCTTTACATCAAAAATGCTGCTGCAGGAACATATTTCACTAAAATCATCATGATGGATTGTCTGCAACAAGAACATATTTCCTGTACTCGAGAGCAGTGATATCAACAAACTACCATACAGCGAATCTCAGGATTCTGAACACATAATAAAAATGAATGCACTCAAAACCTGAATGTTAGAATCATACATTCCCAGCATAGTCCGACTCTAAGTAATTAAATTGCACATTAGAATTAATAAGGTCATTAAAAACTGCTTCTATTCTCATTTCTTGAGATGACCTCTCAATTTTCCAGACTATGAGAGGAATTCAAAAAAGATGTCCAGTCCTACCATAGTGCTTTATCATAAAGATGTCCAGTCCTACCATAGTGCTTTATCATACAGATGCGCAGGACTATAGTGGTCTGTCTTCTCACCTAATGTAAATGCTAATGAGGTATTCTGGGGACAGTCATATGCTAATTAGCCATGTGCCTTCCCCTGGAAAATCTGTCGTAAGCATCCATGCAGCAGAGCCATTCATAACATGGCCAGTTACTTAAACAAGTGTTAATGAACTTGGCCAAAAACTTATATTCACCCGTCACAGTATAGGTAGGTGCTGGGGAGTTTTGTAGACAGAAAGTGTCTACTAGTGGTGGGGGGGTGTATTTGTGTGGCTGCATGTGTGAGTGTATGTGCGAGTGTGTCTCTGCCTGGCAGGTCACAGTAGGGGGATCAGTGAGAGGGTAGGTAAGATGTGTTTGTGTGTCTGTGTGTACATGTACAGGTGAAAGGGTATGGATGTGTCTGTGTGTTCATGTACAGGTGAAAGGGTGTGGGTGTGTCTGTGAGTGTAATTGGGTGTGGAAGGAGCTGTGTGTGTGTGCGTGTGTGCGTGTGTGTGGGTGTATGCAGGTGCGTGTGTGCGCGCGCGCGTGTGTGCGCGTGTCTGCATGCGTGTGTGTGTGTGTGTGTGTGTGTGTGTGTGTGTGTGTGTGTGTGTGTGTGTGTGTGTATGTGTGTGTGTGTGTGTGTATGCAGGAAGGAGTGTTTGTGTGTGAGGGTCTATCATATCTGCACAATCTGGTACACTAATGAGTAAATCCTGCAACAGTGCTGGGGGAAAATCAGAAGTTCCCTGGGATGCTCAGCATATCGTGCCTTAAACGAGCTTAGAAAAAAGTAGTGAAGATGGTATGGGGGCACATTACACACCATAGATAAATGTTAATATCTTGCCTTAACACACTTTAAAAACAATGTAGGTTATGGGAACAGTAGACAACAGGAATAACTCTTAATGCCATGCCTTAAAGGCACTTAATATAAAAAGAAAGAGAATATGGGTCAAGGAAATTTACTCAACACATTGGAAACTCTAAATAGCATGTTTTAAAGACTATAAAAAGAACTTTAACCTTGCAGTTTCTCACCTCATACAGAAGATGTTAGTCCCCTGTGCCACCACTACCAGGGATATATTAAAATATTACAAATCTCACAACCTCTAGACAGAATGTAAGTGCATTAACCCAGAGTAACATCTAATGTCTGCTATTATGAACCACAAGAATTCATGATTTACAAGGGCAGGGTCTAAAACATAAAAAAAAAAATGAAAAAAAACAGACACCAGGGAGCTAAAACAATTCAGAGACAGGTAAGAGGTATGTGCATGTGTGTGTGTGTGTGTGTGTGTGTGTGTGTGTGTGTGTGTGTGTGTGTGTGTGTGTGTGTGTGTGTGTGTGTGTGTGTGTGTGTCTGTGCATGTGGGAGACAGAATGGGGGGAAGTCCCTGTGCCAATGTGATGTATTGGCAACCAATGTTAAATGCTACAGAAAAGTGCTGATTAGCAATAGCAGTATTTAATGCTGATTCTGAAAAATGCAAATTAGCCCATAATCTGGTCTTTCCTCATTGCAGCTAGCATCTCTCTGAATTGCAGATTGACTCATAATGGAAACAGGCCCTTTTTACCAGTGCTCTTATCAGCAGTGTTGGGGCTGTTTCTGATTCCTCAGGAATGTAACAAAAAGTGTTGGTATAACATATGCATGCAAATTATAGCATTGTCAATGCAGAATTTTTCCTAATGCACAAACACTGAGTGTATTGGATTTGCTTAATAATCATGACTTTGTCTATGAGCATGCTTTCTTTCTCTTTCGCAGTGTGTGCGTGCGCGTGTGTTTGTGTGCTTATACATGTATATATGTGCACGTATAACCATACATTGGTTTGCTGCTTTACATACGTAATCTGGGCTATCAGTTTTTTAATCTGCATTCATGCCCATATCCAACTCAAATGCTGCAATAGCAGGAAATATTAATTACTTTCTGTTGTTTGAAAGTGGTCACAAGTATTCTAGAGCCCTGATTTACAGAAGTAGTAACAATACTAGAGAAAATAACTTGAAGAAACAGAACCTAATGTCAGAATATAATACGACAATAAAGAGAGTTAGCCCATGTTTTATCACAGAATGAATTCAGGAAAATAAAAGAAGTGAAGAATATGCAACTGGTTCCAGAAGTAGAGATGGAAGTAGAAGAAATGGAAAATCAGGAAGCAATAATTTGTAGATGTTAACTATGTTTACATGTCAGTTAGGTAATCAAAAATATAGTTAAAAGAACTTGGGAAAATACTGGTATAAGAAGAAATTAATAAATGCAATTGCTGAGTCCCTGCAATTTGTATACATGTTAGGGAACATTTTTAAGAACTATATGAATAATAAGTGTGATAACATGAGAAAAATAATATTAATGTAAAGAGCACACAATGTGCAATAATTGCAATTTTATGAATATATAAAATGACAAATATTTTTGTACATGAAGAAACTGGCAATGAATATTATTTTAATTATAAGGGGGATCATAGAAATTCATTTATGATTTATATAGCAAATTTAACATGGAATACATTTAATGTTGGAAAGAGTGAAAGAAGGCTGTGTTTGAATGCATAACAGAACATTCATTACATATTTAAAAGAAAATGAGTGAAATGCATTGGCTTTATATTATAAAAATGTATGAGGCATGAAAGTTTGCAATTTCAGGATATAGATCTACTTATGAATTGATGTGGAAAGGGGATGTGAAAAATAAATTGCAATAGAAGGAAAGAAAATAGCCACTGCCTTTAGGTATTGTTAAAGCTGGTGGCCTGAATGATGCAATATGCATAAAACCCATCTTAAAATTATGTTGTAAGGTGGATTTTAATCAGTGACATATTCATTGCTATTGATTTTGAAATGTTTATTTTATGTGTCACTTTAATAATATGTGATGCCTTAACATTTGAATGTGTGATGAATATGATTTATATGTAAGTATTTTGAATGGAGGATATAGATCATGTTTTACATTAATAGGAATTTATTTAAAGAAGATAGGAAGTGATGTAAACTTTTAATTTTCTGAGGAAGAATGAGTGTGAACAAGAGCACTAACACACGATAATGCAGGTTTTTAATGTATTGTGACCTTATCAGCCAAGTTTCTTTGTATTTCAGAAGTGTTTCTTTTTTTGTTCTTTGTGTGTGTGTGTGTGTGTGTGTGTGTGTGTGTGTGTGTGTGTGTGTGTGTGTGTGTGTGTGTGTGTGTGTGTGTGTGTGTATGTGTGTGTGTGTGTGTCCATATCTGAGCATGCATGCGTGTATTTTTGTGTATGCATACCTCACAACTGTCCAGATTTCTGCAGAATGTCTGGATTTTTGGCTCATGTTTTTGGACTGTTCTTCATAAAAGGTGTGGTTTTCTGCCAAGTCATTGAGATCATTTGAGGACTGAAGTCAAGAAATAATGACATGCTACATTTGAGTTTAAGACTTCATATCCTTTAGAAAATGCATGCTAACACAAATCCTGTTAGTCTGGCAACTCTCTAAGTTTATAAATGCAATATTTAAAATCTGTCCCTAGTTTTAAGCCTTTTATCCCACCATTATGTCAGGCTATGTCCAGAGCTTGAGTGGTATGTCTGAAAGCACAACTTAAGTCTAAGGATCTGTGCCCAGAGTAGATACAGTAATCCTACGTTTGGTTCCCATAACTTGCATTAGCATAAAGTATGACTGAGTAAGTCACATATTTAAGTAAAAACTCTTCAGTCATTTCTCAGACAAGCTCCTGTGTCTAACTGATATAGCCATTCAAAGGAAACTTGCTTAAAGAAATTAATGCAGTACTCTGTACTGGCACGCCAGCTTACCAGGTATGAAGAAAACATAGCGTGTTTACTGCCATTCCCAGTAATTAAAGGAGGCTGAAGAACAGGGATTGCACTGCTCAGTTAAGCAATGGCTTTGCGGAGCTGCAAGCTTAATTCATGCAAGCCCAGCATAAATGCAAATGTGACCTGCATTTATGCATGCATGCATACTAGAATGCATCCATCCATCCATCCATCCGTCCATCCATCCATCCATCCATCCATCCATCCATCCATCCATCCTTCCAGCTGTTCATCCATTTATTTATATAAGTAGAGAAGGCCACAGGGCTCTATTTTCATAAACACTTTAAAAAAAATCAACATTTTACAGAAGAATGGTTTCGTAAAGTAAACATGATAGTTGTGCACAATGCTACTAAAACAGAAATGTATCACTTCAGGCAGTAGCAGATAGCACACAACAAACTTCAACAGTTTAATGAAAACTCATCTGGGCCAATCCAGAAATCTATCTTTTGTATAAAACAAATGTCCTTGTCATGGTTGCAGTGGTTGTAAATGCTGGGGTAAACAGACATCCCTGTCTTTTGCTGTAGTCTTCAACTCATAATGCAAGTATTTCCTGGCATGGTGAGTGATATTATCATTTCAGAATTTCCAGATTCTACATTACGACATGTTCCTAGTGAGCTATACAAGATACCAAACCACCCTTTCACTCTAAAGTAATAGTGGATGTATTACTTCCCATGTGGACTCTTAAGTACTTCAATTGATCATAGAAACTGAGACTACCAACCTTGTGAAAGTAATTCCTTCTGGCTATATGAATAATGTTTTCTTCAGGTCATCCCTTTGGCCACTATCTAAAGTCCATGTTCACTGATGAGGATATCTGCATAGACTGAAAGGGGAACTGAAAGCTTTAGTATGTGATTTCATGCCCCACAGTCTTGTGCAGTACCTGCATTACTTCCATCTCTTCGTTTATCCACTTGTCAGTTGCTTGATCCTTTCTGTTCTCTCTTGAAAACTTACATCATGCTACTTAAACTCTTTCATTTGGTGTGGCTGGTCACCCAGAGGGCAAAACGCCCTTTGCTAGGAGATAATTGCTTGAGGCTAAGAAGACATCATCCACAAAAAATAACCATGCAGCTGTTATGTCCCCAAACTGGATACTGTCCACATCCTGCATGCACCTTGAGAGTGCATATGAAAATTACGATAAAGATGGGAGTTAACACAAGTGCTGGACAGAGTCTTATTTCCACCCTGAATGCATCTGACTTAGTGCTCAGAATGTGTACACCACACATGCTGTACAAATACAGGGGTTGGGTGGCACAGGGTAGTGGCCCGCTCAGAATGTGTACCCCACACATGCTGTACTAACACAGGAGGTTAGGTGGCACAGGGCAGTGGCCTCTGGACCCTTATGCACTTCTAGCACCTCACAGAAGACACTCATGAGTACACAGACATGTGTCTTGTCTATGTTCCACCCACAAAACACATGTAGACTGTACTGGTAAAATCTGGTAATCATTCCAAAATTATTTCAAGGACACAGAAATGAGCAACTGTTTCTCATTCAGGATAGAGGTTCCATTGCATTCCCTGAATCAGCGCTCAACTAACAGATGAAGTCTCATTTACAGCACACTGATATAGGCTTTACCAGTTAAGCAATGGAGCATGACCCACTGAAATCCGGACATACTTCTCTGCCTTTATGAAAGAGGGGTAACAATGCCCCAATCTGTCAATTTAAAGTAGGGGTCTGCATAATCTGTGTAACTTTGAAAAGCCAAATTATCAATATTAGCCAACAATACCAAGCATATAGGATCATAGAATCATAGGAGGTTACTAGGCTAAGAGTCCTAGAAACTTTTTAAGCCTAATCATTCATTCCCCAATTCGCCCAGTTACCAATGCTCAAGAACTAGGATGGCTTGCATTATGGCATCTACAAGCTGTCTCTGTTAATCATGGACACAGGCACCAAGCCAGGTGTGAATTTGCAATTTCCTATCCATTGGTCCAAACTGTTTTTGAGCAGGCTTTGGGAAAACCTCTGCTTCACATGAATGGAAAGCTTGTTCCAGATAAGGGGTAATCTCTGAGACACACCTGTCCTTCCAACATATTTTGTTTATAGCACAGGCAAAGTTTTGATCCTTAGATCGAGGGACACCAGTGCTGTTTGTTTTCTGAATGTGCATCAGATCCATCAGGGCTGGATCAGAGACTGTCTTGTAGGTCTAGCATAGATCCTTTCTCAATAGTCAGTAAGAGACTGAGAGCAGGGATAGGGCTTTCAGGTGGCCTGCATAGGACAAGTTATTTATGCACTGTATTCTTTTAGTGAGGAATCTTTGTGGCCACTGTCTGGTGAGGTACATGCTGAAGGGTGCATTTTACTTGATTATTGGTCTAATGAGAACTCAGTATATTGGAACTAAGATCTCCTTAGATCTAGATGCCATGCCCTTACTTATAAGTTGTACCGTGTGGAAGGAATTTCTCACCACCATGGACACATGGTGATTAAAGTTCAGGTTACTGTCAACCTGAGTTCCAATGTCCCTTACCACTGGGTCTACTCTTAGGGGTCCTTGGTGATTTTGGGGAGAATAACATGGCGATAAATTTAAGGGGGGGGTGGCAGGATGACTGGGGGTATACATTTAAGATAAATTTCACAGTAAGGAAATTAACTAAGTTTTCCGGATCATAGCAGGATGTGTCACTAGAGATCTTTTCAGACATGGGTTTCACTTCTGAGTTTCCTGTTATAGCTACAGTGGGCCCTGTAGATATCTCTGATATTGGTTACAACTCAAAGTTCATATGTGGCTTTGCACTCTCTAAGGGCATACAAAGGATCTTGCTTACTAATTTTTAGAATGTTTCTGTTGTGGAGAAGAGATGATTGTTGAAAAGGTGCCAAGTTGTTTTTATTTTTCTTATTTTAAGTTTATTCATGAGATGCACCAAACAGGCTTTCTTTAGAATTTATTACAGGGTTGGTAGCAGATGGGATATGCCTCTTTAATACATACACACGGTGAAGAAAAATTTTGAGGTGAATGTCGAAGCAAGAAAGCGATCATGGATCAGTTTCCTTTGTGATATATGTAGAATATGTTTATCTAAGATATTGCTGATTAGCAAGTAACTGTCATTTCAATGACATATCTGAGTCATTGCTGACTCATCCATTGTGTGGGTTCAATGCAAACATTTTATGTCTTGGTAAATTTCATCGCAGCTTATTGTATTGTGTGAGAAGACAGTGTATTTTCCATGTGTTTTTTTCCCTTCTTCTCCATTGTAGTGTGACCACGAAGTTTGATATATATATTTTTGGGGAGGTGTGGAGGCATGTTTCCATATCACAGGGTGCAGGAGGGCTTCCCCCCTTGCAAAAAAGATTTTTTTCTATTTTTATAGATTTTTCAACTCATCATATTTGAACTTAAATTTTACATAAATGGTGAGCTGAAAGAATTGCTTGTTTGATGGCTCACAGGTAAACCAATTCAGTGCTTTTTGTTGGGGGGGGGGTTGGTATTAGGAATGCTTCAGTAGATCACTGGAGTTAGACAGACAGGAAAGCTCATGGAGTGGCTCAGGCAGAAAGATATTGGCAAGGGTGGGGAAAATTTGGAGTAGGAAGTTTTCAGTTACAAAGTAAACGATTATCTGTGTGTATTTTTAGGGGTCTACTTTTAAATTTCAAAGTTTCAAAACTTTGAATTTATTATAGTTGAGACCATAAAAGCGATGTTTTGAAACTTCAAAAAGTAAATAAAAATGAAAAAATAAAAACAAAAATCTTTTTTTTTTTTTTTTTTTACATTTTGTCAGAGGGGCACGCACCCCTGCATCCCCCACACCCCCTGCTAATCAAATATACCAACTCCAAAATTGCACTACAGTGAAAAAAATGATAAATATATACCATTCAGCACTTTACTGAGATCCCTATTTAAATGGGTGAAAGTTTCAAAACTTCGATCTTATGGTCTTGACCATATGAAATTCAAAGTTTTCAAACTTGAAATTTAGAATTAGACTCATTTTTATTGGTGGTATCAGTTAACTAGTTAATTGAAGGGCAAATGAAAATTCCAGTAATAAGAGTATCAGGTTTAATAGGCAGTATTTCAAGTTAACCGAGACAGCTATGTATGCAGCGCTGTAGACAAAGAGGTAAATCTGTAGGGAGTAATATTTGATCAGATACACTAAAACCTCTAAAATAGCTATATTCCCAGATCTTTCCATTTCCTATCTCACTGCTTAACGCTGTCTTCTGCCATTACCACTTTTTACTAGGATTCAGTGTTTCATTGCTAAACTGGATCTCCTTTTTACATGGTGGATTAACGTGCATTAATGTGGATATTATAACACTTCATAAGATGCTCTGTATGCTTGCACATTACAGCATTATGAGGATTCTGCTCAGTCAGCATAAAGTATCTATGTGTTATAAATATTATATAATTATACTCAAACCTGAAGGAGGCAGGATATGTGCACAGAAATATATATATATATATATATATATATATATATATATATATATATATATATATATATATATAGATAGATATTAAATAAAGAACTCATATGCCATCTGGCCCACAATAGTCTTCTCCAATATTATAGCTCAACAAAGTATGAAGCAGTCAGAAAAATATCCTCTAATTTTCTGGTATCCAACTAGAATATGTTTAGGTAGTATTTAACAGGCAGATACAATATTAATAATCTGAACAATGCCATTCCACTGTCCATTGCAAAGGACCAGAGGGTACATTACTTCTTATATCAACCAATATGCTTTCATAAATTCCATTCTTGTCTATATGTAATTTGCACAGATCCTAACCCTTCCCTTATCACTTCTCAAACCTATCAAGGCCAGTTCTCAACGTTTGACTTTCTCAGGAAACTCAGTCATCAGCTGAGTACCACAACAGCTGCCTCTCCCCCCAACTCACTAACTCCCTCACTTGTTATCCCCATCTTCTAGTTTAAGAAATCACTTGCAAAGATATTGAGTCGTTGCTAGAAAATGTACCCCTGGATGACACCTCCCCCCCAGGTGCAGACAATTTACTCCCATTGTTCGTCTTCCTCTGCAAAGACAACCTCTCCACATTATTTTCAACATTTATAACCTCTGGTTAACTAAAAACACAATGACAGACATATGGAAAACAGCTCTTGTGAAATCCCTTCCCAGACTTAGCCAGAGAATGCATCCTATGTATACCCTAAATTAATCCTATCTACATTTGGGAAATACTTGAAAAACTAATCTACAACCCGCTTTCCACTTGCATCTAGTATTAACATATTTTCACTCTTAAATAGCATAGATTCTGGGCCAGCTATAGCTCAGTGACAGCACTATGGTCATTTATAGCTGAGATCCTTATCAACATGGATAAAGGAAACCATTTAGGAGAACTCTTCTTTGACCTTATCAAAGCTTTTGATCTTACTGACCACTTCCTCCTCCTTCACTCCCTCCAAGAAATAGGAGTTAACTCCAACACTGTCACTTGGTTACAGGATTTCTTAACAAACCTGTATTTCAGAGTCAAAATCAGCTCATTCCTATCATCTCTAGCAGGCCTTAACAAAAGAACGCCCCAGGGCTCCATACTCACCTTATTATTCTCTGCTTTTATTAATAAACTACCCTCCAACCTCACTGATGTTCTTATCACTCTTTATGCAGGTGATCTGTTCATTCCTTGATCCAGTCCCTCACACTCACCTGTTCAAACCAAGCTTCAGTACAACAGCTCTGATGTTCCTATCACTCTTTTTGTGGGTGACCTGCTCATTCTTTGATCCAGTCGCTCACATTCACCTGTTCAAACCAAGCTTCAGTACAACAGCTCTGATGTTCCTATCACTCTTCATGCAGGTGACCTGGTCATTCTTTGGTCCAGTCCCTCACATTCACCTGTTCAAATTGAGCTTCAGTCTGAACTGCGCTCCCTAAATTCTTGGGTAAACAGCCACAAGCTACTCCTAAACACCTCCAAAACGAAACATATGATATTTGGATACTCTCAAATTATTTAAAAAAAAAAAAAAAACTGTTATAAACTTTAACATCACAGATCTCACTGGTACCCCAATAAAAAATGATCAAATTCTTTAAATACCTAGGTTTAAGACTGGACCAGTCACTTAACTTGCATAACCATATTAAAACACAAGGAAAAACATCAACTGTATTTTATTCCTTACTCTAGGGTTTTTATTCTCCTATAAATATTTAAGAAAGGTCCTGCCAAAATTTTTGCCCTGGTTTGTAGATAAAAGCCTGTGCTGCATATAAGATAAGTGGTACCACAAACAACTTCACAGCCTGTATCCTTTGATGCACATCAGTTATACAAGTAGTAAGTTGCCATTATTTTAATATACATCGTATCTTTGTTTTTACTTGAGTCCTTGTTTCTTTAGGTGTCAGCCACAGTTCTATTCAATGTTATGCTTGGATATTTCAGACTATAATGACTCCCAAGGTGTTAAAAGGACTGAGTTAGGATGCACAATGGAGCATGGATTAAACCCACTGGAGCATGGATTAAACACACTGGAGCATGGATTAAACACACTGGAGCATGGATTAAACACACTGGAGCATGGATTAAACCCATGGCCTTTGTCTTCTCCTCATTTGTTGTAGCACAAAATCTTAGTGTATTGCCTTAGCATATTGAATAACTGCAACATTTCCATTTCTAATTCAGTGACATATAAGGTTATGTCATCTAGTTATCCTTCCAGTTACATCTTCCTATCTTTGATTGCTATTTTTTTTGTGATAAAGGCCCAAGATGTATATCAAACAAGAGTGGTGAGTGAGAGTGGGTATCCCTGCTTGGTACCGCTTTCTATTTGAAAATCTAGTGTAGTCATGACATTAACTTTTACCCTTGCTTCTGAGGTTTGAAGCAGTTTCCATACCTTTGCTATTTACTTTTTTTCAAGTTTAGATGGCATGTGATTTATAGTATCCCTGGTGGCCATCCATTTACTGCATCCCTTGTGCCATGCTATTTATAGTATCCCTGGTGGCATGCTATTTATAGCATCCATAGTGGCATGTTATTTATAGTATCCTAAGTGGAATGTTATTAATAGTATCCCTGGTGCATGCTATATATAGTATCCCTGGTAACATGTTATTTACTGTGTCCCTGGTGGCATGCTATTAATAGTAAAGTAAGTACACCTGGTATGTCCATATTTATAGTATCCTGGGTGGCATGCAATTTGTACTATCCCTGGTGGCATGCTATTTCTCCCTGGTGTCTAGTCATTCTAGTAGATCCCTGGGGCATGCTTCTTGGTCTATCAGAATGTAGAAGTCAAGACAGACTAGATGCTACAGATGAAAGTGTTTACTGTTTTATGCATTAAAGCATATGTGTTATTTTTGCAATGTTTCCTGTAGAATAAGATTTTAATGAATGCTTTATTGAATGCTGGTGGCATTGAAAACAAAAAGTCTGAATGTTTACTGTGAAAATAAGTGTGATGAGATGGTGGATGTGAATGTTTTCTGGTTAGAGTAAAGGATAAAGTCAGCCATATATCTGTGTTTGTATGTGGATGTGTTGGAGTATGTAAATAAACGTGTTCAATGGCGATTCATTCAACAATGTGTTCTTGAATGTTTTGCAGTGTTTGTATATGTTTTTGATGCTTAGGGGTAGAGTATCAGCTATGTTAGGGGGCATATATATATTTTTGTGCATGCATGTGCATGTCTGTGTGTGCATGTCTGTCTGTCTGTGTGTGACACTGCATGTGCTTGCATTCAGTTGTCTTGTGTAGTGATACTGTTAGAGATAGGGCTTTTCCTAATTTAATTGTAGGGTTAGGTTTAGGTTTAGGGTTAAACTTGGGGGGGGGGGCAGAGTAAGATGAGCCAGGCTGGTTTCTCATGCATGCATGCATGCTAACCGTAACGCTGGCCCTAACACTACACAATAGTTTATGAAACCCCCTTTTCCATAACTGTACCACTATTCAGAAAACAGTCTGAAGATAATGTTGTTTACAGTTTTGTGGTCAGAAAACATATCTATTTATTTTACTTTTTCAATTAAGTAGAAGTTAATTTTTTTGGGGGGTGGAGGTGGGGATTTATTTTCAGGAGTATAGTCATGAATTTATTATGTTTCAAGCCTTTTCCACTTCAAAAGGATGTCTTCTAGTCATATATATCTATATATGGGTCTACTTCATGTAATCAACTCACACTTCACCAAAACTCTTTTAGTAGAGACAAAAAGAGCAAACGTTCAGTAAAGCGAACATTCACATCAGCGAAAATTTCCACAGGGGAAGGAAGCAGTTGGCCAAATTTAGGAAACTACCCTCTTCTCCACTGCAGTGCAATCTTGGAGTTGGTATATATAGTTAGGGGGCAGGCAGTCAGACCCCAACTGGGTGGGTTTGACATACTGCGATGTGTGTGGCGTTCATAATGTGGCCAAGTGCTTCCTTTCTCTGTTGTATTTTTTGCTGATTTGAACATTCTCTTTATTGAACATTTACTGTTTTCATCTCTACAAAAAGAGTTATGGTGAAGTATTGTTCAATTTTGTAACATAGACTCCTATATATATATATATATATATATATATATATATATATATATATATATATATATATAGGAAGATTGGTAATATGGCAAGCAAATTCAAAAGTAAATGGCAGCTTATAACTTTAATCTCCTGTCCATATATCAATGATTATACTAATGATATGAAATTAAAGACAGATTATAATACGAAGCAACAGACATTATAATATTGCAGAATAATATCACAGTATCATGTTTTAGTAACTGAAGAATGCAATTAATACAAATAAAACATTTTGAGTTAAAAGGGACACAACAATTCTGGAATGCATGCTTTAGCTTTAGAAAAAAAAGTTTATTCTTTTAACAGCATACAACACAGAGATCAAATAAGCTTCAAAAACCATAAAAGCTTTGCAAAGCATACTGGCCTAAGCACAAAAATGTTATGAAATTCAAGGGTGTGTAATACTTTCACCTATGTAAAGTAAAACTGCTTGATTTAACATCCCAGTTTGGCTAAATAGTAGAAATATGTTCTTATACAGTATCATGTACCTTGTTATATAGCACACGTCATATTAAACTATAAAGGAGCAAGTATATAAAGGTATAAAATAAAGAAAAGGTAGCGCTGCCTTTTGAAACTCTGACAGTGTAAAGAGTTTAGGGTTCTGTGTATGTGATCATGCAATGGCTATGGAAGTACTGCTTCTTCAGAAACCAAATCTTAATTGCCAATTAGTGGGACTTAAAAAATAAGGAAATGATGAGGATGAGGTAGTTTATAATTTTAGGAATTAGTATGTGTGATTTCAGACCAGCCCAATGAATCTTGGTCATTTTTATCAGTTATGCGTCACACAAATACTGTGAAGTTGTTTACACATCTTCCCCTGAATTGCAGTGACCTCAGAGTTGATTGAAATTAAGGAAAGTGGAATGTGTCCTCCACTGCATTTAGGGTGTGAAGGCCCTCCAACAGAAAAAAAATGATGTATGTATGTATCTTGAGATTTGGGATTGTTCTCTAGAACAAATTAGCTAGTGCAGTCTTTTCTTAAAGTTGGTCTTAGAAAAATTGGTGTTTACCATTAATTTTCTATCAAGAAGACAACAAGGGGAACTACGTTAGCTTGTATAATATGTCTAGTTTGAAAACCAGTACTAAGTCTGTATTCTGTTTATAAACTCTCCAGATTCATCATAACACGTGGTCTCTGGATACAATAAACATATTTCAAAGTCAAGTAGATAGGGATTTTTATATTAGACCTCACTCATGATAGCTTAAGTCGCAAATATTAGCAAGGCTACATTATTTCAATCTGACTAAAATGACATGGCTACACTATTTCAATCTGACTAAAATAAATAAATAAAAGAAATATATGTACAGAGTCTCAAGGAAGGGAGAAAACACAAAGCACAATAGTTTTGGATGTTAACGTATAATAGCATAATCAGTTCTGTACACCAGAAAAAAATGCCTAATCTTTTTTTTATTTCATAACAATTGTTCTACTCATAGCTAGAAATCAGAATCTGTACCTTGCAGACACCAAACAAAAGAAACTGTTTTGGTGTATTCACAGTTTCCAAAGTAATATTGAAGGCCATGGAAGTAAATTAGTTTGACTCTTAAACTAAGGCGTGATCTAATCTTAAATGCATTTCAAGAAAGAAATAAAACTTGTGTATTACGTTTATTCCATCTGCAGCTATACAAAAGCACATTTGGGGTTACTGGACTATCCTTTTTATTCCATCATGTCAGTGTTGTCGACCAGGTCAAGCATTTATTTCTTGTAAATAGTCAAAATCTAAAAAAATATAAAATATGAATATTATTTTAAAATGTATGAGAAACTCCATCCACTATTTAGCTTAATATTCAGATTTCATCTGACAGTTTTCTTCTTAAATAATTATTTTTTTCTGTACTGAAAGATTTGTTATGAGCTGTTGTTCCCACAAAAATGTTACAAATGTAATACATTTATACCTTTTTGTCTTAAGTGAGATTTAATTTTGTGTCTGTGTGACTATTTTAGATAACATGGGACATATTTTAAGCATCCGATACATTTCTGAATAATAACTTTAGTGCTTCTCTTTCCAAATCCCCATTTTTAGAGCTTTACCTAACTGCAACTTTACAGAGACCATACACAAATAAATAAATTAATACTTTCTTATTTCTTGCATTTAAGCCCTACCCTTACAGCAGGAGAAAACAGCTTTTCAAATACCTGGCAATGAATATGAGAAATGGAGTTGTTAAACAGAATGCATACAAAGGTGATGAAGTCAAGGGTCTCCTATTGGGTAAAATTTTAGCTTGGTGTATAATCATTTTCCAGATAGCTACAAATAGGAGGCAATTTTGAAGAGAAATTTGGCAACATAAATATTCTGTTTTGTTGCTGTAGTCTACATAGACAAAATGACAGGGATGCATGCAATGGATATTTATACCATTTTTAGATTTGTATTGTTCTGCTTTATACTTGTATGAATTGTAGTATTTAGCATAGCAAATTGATGTTTTACACGACCATAATTATAACTGAATAAAAAATATGATCTGAAGACATCAGCTGTGCTCTTTTCCACCCACATGTAATCAGTGCTTAATGGGAATTTTCAAAGACCAGACAGTGAACAATTACACTTAATCATGACTAGCTGTGAGAATCCATATCTGTGCCCCAGTGGTAGGCTCCTTCACTTATATTCTTAGTTTTTTATTAGCTTGATTACCTAAGAGCCTCTAGACCTTCTTAGAACCCATAATGAATGAGTCACATGACTTGATGCTGCTCCTACATCGTTTTGCAGTGAGCTTGTTTTCTCCCTCAGCTGACTTACGCAATCTTACTCATTGTTTACAAGAATTTTCCACTGTTTGCCCTGCTCACCAATACATTTTCTATTTATGTTGCTTTTCTAATTCAGAGTTGCTGCTACTTTTCAATCATACCGTAAAGCTTTAAAACTGCTTCTTTATCCTTGGTCTTGAAAATGTGTCTGTCATGCACTATGCATTTTTATGACTTCATTGTAAAGCAACATATCTGTGTTTATTAAAGGATAGTATATAAGCTTGTGATGTTTCTGCTTAGGTGGAGTGCTGAAGTTCAGTTCTGAGCAAATTACTGTTAGTATACCTGCAGTACCCGACTCAATGCAGCAACTTGTCAATGAAAAAAAGTAAAATGCATACTTTGTGACAAACTGGATTTTTTCCTACAGGTCATTATAAACAGTCTGCACTCCATGAACCATAAGAGATTTTGTAAGAGGGCAGGAAGTCAGCAACTCTTAGTGTGTGTGGTGGGTTATGTAGAAATGGGATAAAAATGGGATTCCATTACTAGGTGCCCCTGCCCCAATGCAAAATAATACAGGCTGAAGTCATGTAGAAATATATGATCACTTATTTTATTATTTATTTATTTATTTATTTATTTGATATTTGTTGACCAGGTTAGTCCGACTGAACCAAAGCCCTTTTTCAGAGGAGGCCCAAAGAGAAAAGCTCCTCAAATTACAAGAAAGATCAAAGTAGAAAAACAACACTCAGATATAATTAAAGTATACATTAAGAAATAATTGCAATTTGAATTTTTAAGGAAAATTTTGAATTACATGATTAACAAATTCAGCGAGTATATAACTATTTACATCAAACAAGTCAGGCTGAGCAAACTTTTTAGAGAATAAGTCAAGAGTACTTAATAATGTCATCAGCAAATATTCTGTAAATAAAGAGGAAAACATTTTACCACCGTAACAAGAACAGGCAAGCAAAAACTGAGGGTGATGCTACTCAATGCTAGAAGTCTAAATCTCAAAATGCAATCACTCGAGGCACTCCTTAAAATGGAGAACATTGATATCTGTGCAGTGACTGAGACCTGGTTCAATGCTCCAGAGAGCACCCCTGCACTACCAGGCTATAACTCATACCACACTTTTTGGCCATGTAACCTGGACCGGAACACCAAAGGCGGAGGTGTGTCCATATTCATTAAGGATATCCACACCTCCAGGCTACTTGCTCAGCATAATGCAGCCGAGGTTATCCAAGTGCAACTAACTCTGGGCAAAACTGCAATCCAAATTGTAGCTTGCTACAGATCACCCACCATACCCCAGGATTCCCACTCCTCTTTTCTTGATGTACTGGAAAATATTAGGGTTCAACCAAACACCCTAATAATGGGCGGTTTCAACTACCCCACCATTAACTGGAAAAACTACTCATGTACCAACTGCTTCACTCAACGCTTTCTGGAATTCATAAACTCCAATGCCCTGGATCAACTTATCCACACCCCCACCAGGGGCAACAATATCCTAGATCTAGTCATTACCAATATGAGTGACCGGTGTTCCACACCTGAAGTCAATGCCTCATTGGTCTGATCCGACCATAAGCTAATTACCCTAGATATCCACATCCTGCCTCCACCCCCCCATTAAGGAAACCATGGTAAAAAATTTCTCCAAAGCCAACTTCATGCTTCTTAAGACAGAAGTGGTGAACTTCATGACACCCATGCAGATGGACAATACAGTTACGACTACTGAATCCTACACAATTGCACTTTATAAGCACTTACATGAGTGCATGGATCATGCTATCCCAATCAGAACCAAGACGCTATCCTCCAAAAAAAGGAAGCCAATCTGGTGGTCCCCTGCCATAAACAAACTGTACAACAGAAGGAAGAAACTCTTGCAAAAGAGAGTAAAATCCCATGAGTGGAGGAGCTCCCTGGTCAGCCTCAGTAAGAAGCTGCGATCCCTGATAAAATCCTGCAAAGCTAGTTATGAAAACAAAATCATCGCTGATTCTAAAGACAACCACAAAGCATTCTATAGCTATGTCAAGAATCTCAATGGCAACACTCAGATCTGCTCTGAGTTACAGTACAATGGCACTTAATTCAGTTCAGTGCTAACTTTACCCCCTTCTCACCCCCTAAAGAGCCCATCTCTATACCGGAAGAATGCAAAGTTCCTGTAATCACAGCTGCACAGGTAAAAACCACACTCTCCAAAGCCAAGAACACAGCATCCATGGGACCAGACAACATCCCAGGCTGTGTTTTACACGAACTACAGAATGAACTGGCACCCCACATAAGTACCATGTTCAATCATAGCCTCACCTCAGGCTTTGTGCCTGCTGAATGGTGCACAGCAACGGTTATCCCACTCCACAAGGGGGGAGCCACCACAGACCCCGGGAACTACTAACCCATTAGCCTGATGAGCCTGGTCTGCAAGGCCATGGAACGTATCATCATGGAACTTATAAACAAAGACATTGGTAATCTCCAAACTCTGGATCCCACCCAGTTTGGCTTTGTAAAAGCAGATCATGTCTCCTAAACCTGATAGACTTCTTTGAAGCAGTCACCAAAGCCATAGACAAGGGTAAGGTGGTTCACACAGCCAATCTAGATCTTGCCAAGGCTTTCCACACCACCCCCCACTCAGGAATTATAGATAAACTCACTAAACTAGGTATAAATCCCTATGTCACAAGATGGGTTGCCAACTGGCTCACTGCCAGAACCCACACTGTGAAAGTAGCAGACTCCAAATCTGACTTCAGACCAGTGACAAGTGAAGTACCACAGGGTTCAGTCCTGGGTCCTCTCCTGTTTGGTATCTACTTCTCTGAAGTACAGGCTAACACAGAAGGTCTTTGGCTAATGAAGTTCACAGATGACTGCAAACTAGGAGCTATAATCGAAACTCCTAATGATGTGGACATCCTACAAAAGGGCCTCACTGAGACAGATGCCTGGTGTCAAAGCCATGGCCTCAAGCTCAATGCCAAAAAGTGCATTGTTATCCCCTTTAGTAAAAACTCTGTACCCATGAACTACAACATAGGCAGTAGTATACTTAACACTGGAAGTGTGATAAGAGACCTTGGGACACAGGTGGACAGTAGTCTCTCCTTTGATAATCATATCACCACAGTAGTCAGGAAATCCTTTTACATGGCACACCTCATCACAAAAGGTTTCTCATCCAGAAAAAAAGAGGTAATTGTTCCCCTCTACTCATCACTCATTAGACCCATTATAGAGTACAACACCCCTTTTGGTATGTACCTCACAAGACATCTACAACAACTGGAAAGGCCGCAGAAATACCTCACAAAGAGGATTACTGGCCTCAAACAGATGCCCTACGCAGACCATCTCAAAGAACTCCAGCTTTACTCCGTCGCATATCACCTACTCAGAGGTGATCTCTGCCTAACATATAAAGCTATGTCAAACCCAGAGCTGTTGGACATGCTCCACTTAAAGAAATCCCAATCCCTCTGAGCTACATGCTCTTAGGGACCTAAATCTTGTCACCACAATAAACAGAACATGCCGGAGAGATAGATTCCTGTCCCAGAGACTTCCCACACTCTGGAATAAATTACCTATCTTTATCAAACAAAGCTCCTTATTAACACTCTTCAAGAAAAATCTTGATGATTGGATGGGAAATAGGAAATTCACCCTGGGGATCACCTCTGTGGCTCTGCTCGACAGTGTCACAGGAAAATAATTTTCTTGGGTGGCAAAAGCCAGGGTACCTTTTTGGCTGGGCTTGTATAGGCCCCAGGGCCGATAGCCTAGTACCTACCTATGAACCTATGAACCTAAGAAACAAGTTTGTTTTGAGGGAAGTGATTCTTACAGTGGGAGACATTCAAGGAGGGTTGCTACAGAGACAGATCCAAATCCTGTTAAGATAGTTTTCAGTGGCAGGTGTGAATTTATGTGCGTGACTGATTTTTCTAACATCTGAGGGAACATTATTCCAGCATTGGGTTGGTCAATAACTGTATAGGTTTTGCCCTATTTTTGTTTTAGACTTGTTAATTTGGAGAAGGTTTTGTTTGGAGCTTCGTATGGTTCTTGGGTTGGAGTAGAGGGAGACTACTTAGGCAATGTTGGGGGCAGAAAGAGGGCAGGCACAATATAGAGTGAATTATTTGAAGTTGTGATAGTACCAGCTGGTGGGGAAGTTCTAGCCAATTTAACTTTTAAGAGCAAGGCATTGGTGTGATTGGTAGAAATATTAGGCTGAGAATCTAGCTAGTTTATTGTAGGTAGTTTCAAGTTAATTTGAAGAGTGGTTTGTATGTTAGTAAGTATTTGTGAGCCATAAAGTAGGGTAGGGAGAAGGTAGACATGGGATAGTGAGAGTTTAGCTTTATTTGATAGACATGTCTTGTTCCTGTATAGAAGTCCACATTTTTGGTGGGTTTTCTTAATGTTATTTAGATCAAATTTGAGGTGGCCATCAATTATGACCCCTTGTACTGAAATTCATAGCTAAGTAATAAGATAGCTGCCATTGAGAACCATTTTAAGCCTAACCAATTTTATATGAAGGTAAGAAATAACTCTGTATCTTGTGTCTGTGAGGTAAACACCTTAACCAATATGCCATCCCTAAAGCATAAATGTGCAACCACAAAAGGCTTTGAAAAAGACTGCAATTCTTGCAGCAATCACACCATGTTATGTATCACTAGTGTTACCATGACCTTAAGATTACAAGCAGGAATGTGCCACTGATGGCATGATAATAACTGTCTGGATTTGTTCATGATCACATAGGCTAGAGGGCACAGCAGACGAGTGGGGGAGACAGTCTGTAGCAGGGCAACATGATGGGCTGTGCTTTGGGGGTGAACATACTCTGTGGAGTCTGGCATCTAGGAAAAAGGCACAGCTGGACAGATTATGGTTACAGATGGTCAGGGTGGCTAGCAGCAAGGAAAGAGCCATGAAAGAGATAAAGCACTTACAGAAAAATAAATACATCAATCAAACAATTGGTCAGTCAATAAAGATGTGCCATTCCTTGATTAACTTTATTGTACCACCACATCAGTGTGAGATTATCACACTCATACTGAAGTTGCTGTTAACTCTCAAGGTGAACTGAGGTACTTACTGTACATCTTATTTATTATTACTGTGCTGTCATTAAATCTTTCATGTGTGTGACACCGATTATTGAATGCAACATAACCTCTCACCATTAACAATGCAATATTTATTTATTTGTTTGTTTGTTTATTTATTCATTGTCATTATTTTACTGGGATAGTCCACTGAGCAAGTAAGAGCCCATTTTCATTGGACACTCGGGGAGAAAAGCTCTGCAAAAATCATGCACATGTAACAGAACATTAACATACATAAAGTTCACAATGACATGTGCATGGACAAGAAATTAACAACTAGTTAAAGTAAAGGCAAAACTGGATCTGTCAATTAGTTACAATTAGAAATTAACAACTAGTTAAAGTAAAGGTAAAACTGGATCTGTCAATTAGTTACAACTAATGCAAACTAAAAATACAGAATGAGACAAGACATATGTAAAAGGCTAAGAAAATATGACATTTCTGCAATAAAAGTAGTTAGGTTACTTAAAACATTGCATAGGTAGTGGCCATTTAAAATAAATAAAGAAAAATATTATGGTAAATAAGGGAACAAATATAAGAATATATTCAAGAAGTGTGGGTAGTCAGGTTTTAAAAGGGGTGAGATTGGTACAAGTGTAGATCCAGATGAAAGAGAAGTGGTATTGTAAATAAATTTTGAATGATGCGAAGTTATGATTAGATCTAATTGTTAATGGGAGGGCATTCCGGGCTTTGGCTACAGAACAAGGATATAGAAGCTGGCTAGCAGGTAGGTTAGGCTTACACACCTGCAAAATTTGTTGATTTTCAGATCTGAGAGACCTTTAGGGTAGATAGTTGCTAAATAAAAAGGTGAGTGCAGGAAACACTAAGGGGTTGTAAATAAATTTATCAACAGTTTTCAATTGCAGTAGGAGACTTAGTGTGAGAGTTTAAGCCAGTTAAGGAAGTGTAGAACTGTGCAGTGATGGGTAAAATGTTTAGCATTTGTAGCAAACTTTGTGACTTTGTTATAACACATTTCAAGTTTGTTTTTTTGGGAGGATTTTAGTTTAGCAACTAATGAAGGGAAGTAGCTAAGTGGTAGCAAGGGTTTGTTTATGGAGGGGCTAAGAAAGTGTTTATGCCTATAAAGAACTCCTAGCTTTTGGTGTATTTTGTTAACATTATATGTATGTGTATGTCACATTTCAGCAGTTCATCTGCTATTACTCCCAGTTGTATAGTGTAAGTAACAACTTTAATTATTATTTTGCTTTGAGAGAGAATAGTAAACTGGGCCTTGTATAAGAGCATTTTTTGTCCTTGGGGTTAAATAGAAGTAGCTTGATTTTATTTTGATTAATTGGCAGGTGATTTGTTACTGAGCTAGGTCTCTATGGAGGTAAAGGCCAGTTGAGTGATTGGCCGCAGATCAAACATGGAATCAGAAGATAGTAAAGTCAACAGTGTATCGTGTTAGAGACCCCTGACTGAAAGAAGACTAGAAACTATTAATAAAGATACTGAAGAGGAGGGGTCCTAGTATAGAGCCTTGTGGGGACACTAGTAGAGTTGTTAAGCTATGAAGAGAGAGAGTTTTTCCATTTCACCACCTGTTGTCTTTCTGATAGGTAACTTGAGAGCCATTTAAGGGGTGGGGGAGACACCAATTTTTGAGAGTTGATTTAGAAGTAAGGGGTGAGAAACTGTATCAAAAGCTTTTGATAAGTCTAGAAATAGGGAAGAAACAATTTTGTTTGAATCTCAGGCATTGTTGACTATGTCTATGAAAGATATCAAGGCAATCATTGTACTGTGACCTGGTCTAAAACCATGTTATGTAGGAGACAGAATATGGTTATCAAGGAGAAAGTTTAGAAGTTGTACGTGTATGCATTTCTTGAAGAGCTCAGAGGGGGGTAGAGAATGGTAGAGAATGGCTGTAGGACAGCAGTTGGAGATACTAGTAGAGTTGCTGCCTTTGTGGAGGGGTAGAATAAATGCCTTTTTTCCATATTTTTGGGAAATAGGATTCAGGGATGGATCTGTTGACTAGTATACTGATAGGGTAGTAGATGGCATCACCAGCTAGTTTTAGATATTCAGTGGGTAGGTTATCAGCTGCACTGGAGCTTGGTTTGAGTTTAAAGAGGAGTCTCTTTATAGGACTAGTTGGAATGAATTTCAGTGTGAATATGGGTGTCAGATGGGTTGCTGTTTCACAGAATATGAGTGTGGATAAAGAAGAAGAAAAGTGAGTAGGAGGGGATGAACTTGATGGGCTAGAACAGTTAGAAATATTTCTGATTGTGTCACAGTGAGTTTGGGAAAATTGGTGTTGATGTTTGATATAGTATTAATAAAGTTAGACTTAAAGAGATTGGCTATTTGTGGTGGAGTTTTATCTGGGTGTAGACATGGATTGTTATTAGTGTCTGGGTTTAGGAGAGACGCAATGGATGTCCAGAATACTTTGGGGTTCTGCTTATAATTGGTTTGAAGTGTTAGGTAATAGTCTTTTTTGTCTTTGATTACTTGTCATTTTACTTGGTTCCTAAGCTGGTTGAATTTCACAAGGTTTGGAGGATTTTTATTTTTTAGTCATTATTTCCAGGTTTTGTCCCTATTTAGCATTAGTTCTTTTGCTGGTTTGGTTAGCCATGGGACATAATTAGTTTTGAATCTTTTTACACAAGGGGTGCGAGGCTGTTTAGGGTTTTTTTGAAATATTGCATTAAAGTAATTCACTGCATCATCAATAGGTAGAGATTTCATGATGCTCCAGTCCATGTTTTTTAGTAGATTGGTGAATGTCTTAGGTTCCAATTAGGTCAGATTATATATTTGTTTATAGTGATGTTCCTTTTGGAAGGAAGAAGCTGTTCTAAGAACAAGATGGGAAGATGATCTATGTGCATTTGGGAGAGTACCAGGTGAGGAGGTTTTACTTGGATCAGTAAACAGTATGCAGTCTAGGATGGAGCTGTTGTGGTTACTATTATATCTATTAAATCTAACTGGAGCGGTGATAACATGAGTGAATATATTAAGTTAATGTTTGAGGACAGGAATTTAGAGCAGATGTTTAGCTAGTTTATACTGACATCACCCAGAATGATATATATATATATATATATATATATATATATATGGAAATATGATACATAGTCTTTTGGATTTATTTATTTTTAGGAAAGAGATGAGAATTTCAGTGTTAGAAAACTGAGGAATAGTAACTGAGTATGGGGTTATGTTGTAGGTGTAAGGGAAAAGGAGAGATATACCACCTCGAAGCCTGGAGGAAGGAATTCAGAGTTTTTTATATTTAGTTTGAGCCAGATCTCACTTGCAGCAATAATGTCTGGATGATTGTGTGCCATCCAGGCATGAAAGTCTGTAATTTCATTACAAATACTTTGAAAGTTTAATGCAACAACATTTAAGGATTTACAGGAATTATAGTTGTTGAATAGAGTGGATAGGTTAGTGGAAGTGGGCCCTGGATTAGGGTGGATATCATTGCATAGGTGTAAGCTGGAAAGCATGGGAATGTAAAAGCATGGTAGTTCTCTTTTCCATCTGTTTAGGTAATACTGATGATAGAAGTTATTATGTCTTACAGGAAGAATTTTAAATTTGGGAAAAAGCAGAGTATTTATTTGAAAGAGGCTAAGAAATATATATGAATATGGATAGTTCTCTGATCCGCGGTGGTGGTGCTGTGGTAGCGTTGTCACCTCACAGTAAGATGCTGACCGGTTCGACTCTCAGCTAGAGCATCTTCTGCATGGAGACATGCGTGAATGGGCATACCTTCATTGAAGGTTGTGCGTTAAGGCTGGCAACTCAGCACATAAAAATCAACTGCCAATCATTAGCGGACCGGAGTTCCGCTGTGGCAACCTCTAACTGGGAAAAGCTGAAAGACACAACATGGATAGTTCTCTGATGGGTACGATAGGGAGGATTTGTCAGATATAGGTTTAGAGGGAAGGTAGATGAAGCTGTGAAATTTAGTAGTAAAAAGAAAGACAGGGTGAAATGAGAAAAAAGCGATAAAGGAATGCTGGTTTGAGACATTATGGGAAGACGATAAGAACTGACTCTAGTGAGGAGTTAAGCTGAAAGTTATAGGGAAATAGAGTTTAGTGCAGGAAATATAGTAGAAGACGTAAGGAGAATGTGAGTAAAACAAGTCTCGGAAATGTGCCAGTTAAGTTACTGCTAGTCTGTGGGTTGTGACAAGAAAAGTAGTAGTTGTGGGAGGGAATTAAAGAAGACAGTTTATGACTAAAGGGTAGTAGAATAGGAGAGGTTGCGCATGGAGATAATTGAGTAAATAGAGATTGGTCTTTTGATGGGGAAGTGGATGGAATTATGTATTTTAAGTTTAGATGTAGTGGGGGTGGTTGAGAACTGGGGGTAGAGTAGGGGAGCGGACTGAGCATGAGCGGCATGCGCCAAACCACCAAGCACACCAAGCAACAGGAAAAACCTATCAGTAGCACTATAACACTGCAAGTCAGTGCCTGTATTTCCAGATAATAAACACTCTTCTATCTTATTTATTAGTGTATGCATTTGTGTGTTACAAATCTTGTCAGGCCATTTTGATCTCTTGACAGAAAAAGAAAACTGAAACGACAATTGAATAGTGGGAGATGGGGGCGACCTAGTGATAGCATCCCAGCTAGTGTGCTCCCCAATTCCCAGTTTCAGTTCAATTACACATATTTAATTTCACTTAGCAACTGCGGCTTAGTGGTAAAAAGACGTACATTGTTTAACTTGAGTGCACTTTCAACTTAGTTATAGGGTGCAATTCAAAGGCATCCAAACCCAGGTGAGGGAGGAGACACTAGCATATGCAGAGTGAAGGTGTAAGGTGAATTGTTAAACCTGAGTGCACTTTCAACTTTGATCGTGATCTTGAAGTTAAAGGGAGAAATTCAGAGTCATGCAAACCCAGGGGAGGGGGGAACAAGCACTTTTGGAAAGTGAAGGTATAAGGTGAGTGGAAAGCACACTATGCATGGGATGTGAAGGAACTACTGACTCTAAAGCATTATTTTAAAGCATTATTTTAAAGCATTATTTTATTGCCAGCATTTATAAGTCGAGGAAAAGAAGTTATAACATTAAGTCATTAAGGGGATACATGTTTCAACCATTCTGCTTAAAATTATTTTATTGTAATATCACCTCAATTGTACTTGATTATTTCTGATTTTTGGATGCTAAACAGGGTTTGGCCTCATTAGTAAGTGGATGGGAGACTATCTAGGAATGTGACTTTGTTATATTATTGCCAGATATTTTTACACAAACATATTTTGGATCATTTTATAAATCATCGTTACATCATTTATAGGAGATTTTGTTTACATACTTAATTATTTTTCATTATTTATACTTACTTCTGAGTACCTACATAATATTGAAAGTTATTCAAGTATGTACTTATCTTTATGGAAGAGAGATCAGCTGATATGTAATCCCTTTAATTCCTTTAAAAGGAGCACTTGGTACTGTTTATGATAGATTCTGATGAAGTCTTGTTGATTTAACTTGTGTACAGATGAAAGCACTCAGTCTTTTTTTTGAAAATCTTTATTAAACACATTTTGTATTTAATGAACACCACTAAAATAAATAACATGCACATTAACAGGGGAATTCAACAAACAATTTGAAATAAGCATACAAAATCAAACATGAGTATTAAATAAATAACTGCAGTATATACATAAGCACTCAGTCTTAACAAAATGTGTGTTTACTTAGATTATCCTGACGTACCTCATCTTGTCAAAGTTATTGTTTTGTTCCCTATTATGTAGCTTGTGTAAAGCAATGAAGGAGCAGGGAAGCCTGACACTGAAGTAATCCATCGGGTAAGGCCAGATGTTTCTTTTCAATGTGTATTCTAAAACATCTGTCGGTCTGTGTTGCTCTAACAGTGTCCTTTCAGGCCTAATGTGTAGTTAATCTCAGTTAAATAATTACTGATTTATGATTTAAACCATAACAAACATTACTGCAAACATTTATTACTGGACAGAAGGAAGGCTAGAATTTGTTAGCCTTGTGATTTTTTTTTTTCACTATGTGTCGATATAGGGAGACTGGTCTATAGCTGAATAGGTACTGCTGAGATTTTATCAGACAGTAGCACTCTATTTATCCAGAAGATGCTGGTATGGCAATAAGCATAATGTTTATTCAGTGTAGGTTTTAGATGCTAAAGGTCTGCCTTCATTTACATTCTTACCTTTGTCCTGTCCTTCTAAGAAAACACAGACTTTTTTCTTACAATTCTTTTCTAACAATTACTGTCAACTTCCACGCTGATTACCAGCTTCTTGTAATCTTCACTGCTGTGGACCTCATTATACCAAACGCCTCTGATGGACAGTTAGTAAATGTGTGGTTAAGTCCAGATATACTGCATAAATGCTCCTCTTGTTTAAACCTTGTTACCCAGTGACAGAAGTAAATCATCATGGGGTTGAACCTAAAAGGGAAGTGAGACTTAGAGATTTCTTTCTAGATTCACCAACATGATCATCTGCAGCCTTCTTTTGTTGGTCACCACACTTGTTGCCATTGAGAAATTTCTTCCCAAGATTTATAGAACTCCAAAACCAACATTTTGATATCCCAGGAAGTAGCACATCCTGGACTTGAACATATGCTGCTCACAGAGTCTGAAGAGTCATCCTGCCTTCTTCCATAGTCCCTGTAAGATCTGTACATCTGCTGCTATCCAAAGCTTTACATTTGCATACTAGTTCTGTCTTCTCATTCTTGTCTAGACAATGAGACAAACAACCTACTGAGGAATTCTTCACAATCAGAAGAATGTTCAAGCTTCTCTACTTTCCCTATCCATAAAGTAATCACCTAAAGTCTATTTTATCCATATCCCATTTTTTTGTCACTATCCCTATGGCAATCTTGAAATCTCAGATAAACGTTGATCCTTTTTTTCCTTTTAGGCCTTTTTTAATCATATCCCCACCTTCTCAACACTTATATTTGTACAGAGTGTCCTCATCTTGGAGGCTGGCTATAAACTTTTTCCAGCATTCCTTCATTCCCTTGTACAATATGCCATTCTCTTCATCATTTCATTCTCATCAATGTTCTGCGTCATGTATGGTGTAATCTATTAGTCAAGAGAAGAACAGTGGCCAATGTAATAACTGGCCCTTAGAGTGCATCCTGTATGTTGTTTCATGGAGGACAAACATTTGGTATAATTAGTGCGGGCACATATCTGTCATGTTTACCACTGGCATCCTTCCTGAATTAATTAGACATAAGCAAATATAGAAGACATGAGCATCTTTTTAAGTTCAAGCATTAATTTTCTGTTACCCAGTCTATTTTTCTCATGGCAATGTAGTTGCTGACCCATAACTTTACAATCAGGAAACATAAGGCAGAAAATTCATTGACTTGTGGGAAGAGACATGAACTGACATACACACACACACACACACACACACACACACACACACACACACACACACACACACACATGCACACACAATCATATATATGCACACTCAAACATACACTAATACAAATACGCACACCCATTCACAGATTCATGAATATGCACACAAATACCAAAAATACCTACACAGATACACACAAAAGCACATCACCAACACAGCTTCTGGTAATGTAGGATTGCCAGTTCAACTATTAGTATATATTTGGTCTGAAGACCACACCAGTATTTTTGCTTAGTTCTCAGAACATTACAGCAGTTGTGTAATGTCTAGGAACTGCTGCATATCATCTCGGACACAGCTCTCAATTTACTCAATAAACAGGGGCAAAGCTAAACATAATAGGTATAAAACTCAATATTGTTACTCATACCTCTTAAGCTACCTCATTATGAGTAATGTTCCTCATTTTGAGTCTTAAAAAGTCCAAGTTCCTCACTGTTTCACATTTGAAGGGCATGTTAGCATGCAATGTTAATAATTTTCTTGATTAATGTCACAGACAGCTTGAAGATATGCCCAACAATAATGAAAATGTTTTTTTTCTTTTATCATATGAAGGTCAGTAACAGTTTTAGGGAATAATGGAAAACACTGGACTTTGCAGAACCATGTTATTCTGTTTTCTGGATGTTCACTTACTCGGAGTCCAGTGCTCTTCATTATCACTGTCCTTAGTCCCCTCCTGCACATTCCTTCTCCCTGTCTCATTCTATTACTCGGTCTATTTTCTTAGGTTCATAGATTTATACTAAGCTAATGACCACCAGGGCCTTTAAGCCTAGTCGTACATCCCAAACGAACTGTATCCCTATGTATTATGGCAGTTTATTAGAAGAGAGTATGTTAATTAGGAAGTTTCTAGAGGTTATGTGGGGGGATATGTTACTCTGGACATAACTGCCTGTGTTTGTTTATCAGAGACATGGGGGACAGACCAGGGTAAACTTCCAATTTCTCATCCATTATTCATCTTGGTGTCATAATACTCTATTATTTCTGACCTCCATATATTATTTGAAATATAGTAAATATTTATTTTTATTTATTTATTGGCATTTGATTACTGGATAAGTCCTTCTGGGTAGGAGCCCATTTTCATTGGAGGCTGGTGGAGAAAAGCTCCAAAGTATTACAAAACATTTTAAGTGCAATAATTCTACAGTCTTTAAAAATCATACAAAAAACCTTCAAGTTTAGATAATTATACCAAAGTAGACATAGTATGAAAACATTGATTAAGAATACATGCAAGTTATATAGGATCATAGGATTATAAGAGATTATTAGCTCATTTCAAGCCTATCCGTTTCATCCAAATGTAATATCATAAAAATGCTAGATAAAACCCAAGATTGCATTTAGTAATGATTGTCCATGTCTAGGAAGGCTGTGGGTACTATTCCTAGTAAGAATTTACAGTGCCCCATCCATCATCCTGCTTCGTTTTGAACAGTGTCATAGAGATGTTCTGTTTCACATGAATAGGTAGCCTATTCCAAAGACATGGCAGTCACTAGGAGATAAATCTGTCCCTCCAATATGTCTTATTTAAGTTAGAGGCCATATTAATCCCTGGAATGGGTGGCTGGAGTCCTGTTTGATTTATGGATATGCAGCAAGTTCATTAGGTTTGGGTCTGAGACTGATCTGTAAATCTCCCCTAAGAAGTCTATATGATACAGAGTAAAGTGACATGGACTTTAGTCAATCTGTGATGGCACGTACTAGAGTCCCTTGATCTTCTTTGTTAGAAACCTCTAAGGTCTCGACAATTGCTGCAGGTGCTTTGTAAGGTACATGCCTAACAGGCCCTTATACTCAAATATGGGTCAGATTAGTACAGAGTATAGAGGGGTTGTAACCTGTTTTGCTCTCGACTTGATGTCTTTAATAATCAAGTATGCTATGTAGAAAAATGTTCTTAATACAGTAGACACGTGGTGGTTGAAGTTAAGGTCACAGTCAGATTGTGATCCCAGGTCCCTTACTACTTCGTGGGTACTTAGGGTATAGTTATTGATCTGATACTGTAAATGGACATTGTGCCAAAGGGAATGATGATGCAATTCTTTGCATTCAGTTTGAGACACCAGTTGTTGGTCTGCGTAAGACCATGCATGGTGTAATAGCTAGAGAAAGTTTAACCAGTTTAAACTGAAATTAAAGGTAAGTTTGTAAAATGCAAACAGGAATTGTAATATGAAGTGAGAGATTCGATATTTTGAATAGTTATATATTACTTTACTTGACAAGACCATCCATTTCTGCAGTACATATTGCATCCCCAAGCAATGTTCTGTAAATATATTTCAATCTGTTGTAGGGGCTCTTATCCCCTTGTATATAAGGTTAACTACAGTCTGTTGTAGAGTTTTATCCATTATGGTTCTTTTCTCCACTAGTATATACTTATGAACTCATTGTACAATATTTAATCTGTTGTGTGTCTTTCCTCTCCTTGAATATAATTACTCATCAACTATTTTTTAAATGTTTCTGCATCTCTTGTTTAGCTTTTTTCCCTGGATATCCACTGAAAACGGATCATTGTCTCTTTTGGATTTTAACAAAGGACAAACAAAAATTAACTAAAGAACCACATCCCACTATCACTGAAATTCATTTGACAAACAAACTCATTTAAAATACTACTAAAACTTCACCTATCAAATCAATGGCTCTGCCATGAATTTCTTAAAAATAGTACTTTAAAGCCAGTATTTATGCTATTTACAAGTGAAACTGTCTGTACTTTTGTCTACTTTACTACTTCTGTCTTCATAAGGAATATATTAAAAAGAGTCATTCTTTGGTTATATTGTATTTTACAAACTTGTCTGCCAGGTACATCTGCAAAAAAATACTTCCATCTCATTTGCAGGTGTACATGGAGAATACATTTTGTAATTTTCAAGCACAGGAAAAGGTACTGATACAGAAGCAATGTGAAGGGCAGATACTGAGAAACAGCTCTTTATTATGGCAGATAACAGCTTTCAGACTTTAATTAGAGGCCCTGCAGAAAAGTGCACTTAATTTCTAAAGACTGAACTGGGAAGTGTATACATTTAAGCAGAGGAATATCTGATGTTTTATTCATGAACTAGAATACTACTAATATATACCTTGCCGCACATGGGAAGCTTTTCTGATTTTTTTTTATACTGTATTAGTGCCCATTGTGTGAGACAGTTTAAAGTAATTGCTTGTTGTAAAGTAACTTTTACGTCTGTATCTAGAAGTATGTATTTATTTCACTGTATTTTAGCCCATGCATTTTGTCATACTAAACAAATTTGATTATTTTTTTCAGGATTATACTGCTTACTTCTAAATTACTTTATGTATATTTTCTTTCTTTCTTTTGCTTCATTCTCACTGGACAAATTAACTATTGTTGCACATTCTGGTAATCATTTCTCCTTCTACTAACACATGCAGCTTCTATTCATTTTATATAAATTCCTCTGCCTTCAGAGATATGCTTTTTCATAACACATCCACCATCTGTATATTTCTATCTGTGCATCACAGATTTTCTATTTGTTATAATTAGTTGCTGTCTGTGAAATACAAATCCATCTGAAAAATTAAGAATGCATGTAGGCAATTAATCTCTTGTGAAATGAACAAAATCTGCTTGCAGGAAGTATATTTTGCTGCTAGTCTTTTCTGAAAAGCATCAGGGTGTATACTTTCTTCATATTTTTCATATCTATATCTATAACTATACCTATACCTATACCTATACCTATACCTATACCTATACCTGTACCTATACCTATACCTGTACCTATACCTATACCTGTACCTATACCTATACCTGTACCTACACCTGTACCTATACCTATACCTATACCTGTACCTATACCTATACCTATACCTGTACCTATACCTATACCTATACCTATACCTATACCTATACCTATACCTATACCTATGCCTATATCTATATCTTATACATGGGCATTACTACCAGGGCTCTTTATGAAATAATTAGAGAATGCTATCACAGTGTTAAAAAGAAGGATGCAATAATTCTTTATACAAACACTCAATAGAATGTGTAACACACAAGAAATTTCTTTTCTTCATTTTGGATCAAGGTTCCTTAGATTTAAGGGGTGGTGATTTTAAAAACTTTCTAGAGCAAAGAGAAACTTACTGACAGATTAGAATTGAGGCAGACAAACTGCCTGGCCTGAATGAAGTGATTAATATATATATATATATATATATATATATATATATATATATATATATATATATATATATATACATATTTTTTAAAGAAAACGGGAAATTATATGTGAACAAAGCCTGAATGCATTTTTAACTGTTTTAATGGATGCTTTTTCAACTGAATGTAATTAACTGATTTTAAGTAGATAATTGTGTTAATTAAGGGAAGTATATATGTTTGTTAATAAAACTAGTAGATTGTATTTAGTTCTGAGGAAGTCTTAGGATGAAAGCATTTAAATAAAAGGTGTACGCTATGTACATGCTACTTTATTGCATTCTTGAGACCTCTGTGCCATTTGGACAAGTACTTTTTTTGCAGTTTTTGGTGGTCTGAGTACTGGTAGAAGTGGATCTTTCTGACCTATAATCCCCCAAAAAGGGGAAGTACCTCTAGGATACTTAAAGTGAGCAGGAAGTGTAGTGATTGCCGGCTTGTAATTATTTATTGGATGCTAAACATTTCGCTACTAAAAACAGTACTTTTACTTTTCAAATTATTACATGGTTGCAAGACTGAAGAAAAAAAGAGACACCACACACAGTAAATCACTGTACGTGCACAAACACATACTTCTGTAGATGGCGATATAACTTGACAGTTGGCAATAGCAATCTACGAATGCTGTACAAGAATAATTTGCTTTTTAATTCCTGTAATCCTGTCGTACTCAACGATACCAGTATTGAGTGTCTGTAGCCTTCTGCACTTTACTATAAATTACAATGCAGTCAAATGTGCTTTCAATAAAATGTGTTTTCAATCAAATATTCAATAATTTGTGATTCAATGAAAAAGCAATTCAGTGGATGGGCCTATACCCATACACACACACACACACACACACACACACACACACACACACACACACACACACACACACACACACACACACACACACACACACACACACACACACACACACACACACACACAAATATATATGCAAATATAGATTCATAGGTACTTACTAAGCTATTGATCTTTGAGAATCTTCAGAAGCCTAGCCATGCATTCGCCAAAGGGTTGGTACAGCGGTAGCATTGTTGCCTCACAGCAAGAGGTTCTCCTGTTCGATTCTCAGCTGGAGTGCCTTCTGTGTGGAGTCTGCATGTCCTCCCCGTGGTCAAGTGGCCTCCGAAAGACATGCGTGAATGGGCATGCCTTCGCTGAAGGGTGAGCATTGGGCTGACAACTCGGCACCATAAAAATCTACTGCCAATAAATAGCGGACCGGAGTTCCACTGTAGTGACCCCTAACCGGGAAAAGCCGAAAAGGCAAAAAAAAAAAAAAAAAATATTTTAAGTACTAATAACCGAAAGCCCTTTGTTGTTTTATTACAAATAACCCAGAGCCGGCAGACATTTGCAATTTCTCTTTTCCATAAGGGACAATGATGCTAAAACAGGAGAGAACCATTGGTTTCCCATTCTTTCATGAAGATTACACTTGAATAGAGTTAGAGATGTATTTTGCTTTATGTGGAGAGGAAACAATTTCAGAGAAATGCTATTCTCTTTGAAACATACCTATCCTTCAAGTATGTTATATGTCAGTTGCAGACGAGATTAAGATCTTTTCAGCAGAACCATAGCTGGCCCAGCCAACACCCCCTCAGGTCTTCAAGTGAAGAAAAAAAAATTATTATGCAGATACATTGTAGTGATCAGCCTATTACATATGCACCCCCAGCTGTTCCACTGAAGAAAAAAAAAAAGAAAAGAAAACAGAAGTTCCTTCAAGCTAGGTGGTCAGATGCACAACACATACACCCTCTAGCACAGTCATTCAGGTCCCATTTCTGTGCCCTGCAAATAGTTGCTATAGTTTATATCCTGCCTGTATGGAGAGCTACAGCATTCAGGTTTTAGCTAAAAAAAAAATAGAGTGACAGAGAGAGAGAAATTTTTAAACTGCAGCAAACTGCTTGATAAAGTGTAGCATGCAGTTGCTACAGCTTATATCACACATAGAGCGCTCAGGTTTGACCACAATTCAGTACTGCATTAGATAACAGGATCAGCTGATCCTGCCCCCAAACACTTTGTGCCCATGGTAGTTGCGTCTCTCACCCTGCCCTATCTACATCACTGCTTTTGAATGAGTGTTTCTGCCATTATTGGACTTGTAGCTCTGAAAGAATGGAGCCAACAGAGGTTCTATTAGAGAAGCAGTGATTGCCCCTCAGTGGTCTGTGCGATATCAAAAAGATGGACAAGGCTTTGAGGTGGTCAGTATAGCATTTGTGATTTAGGGCCTTGATTTTCTCATTCAAGTTGTGTCAGGTGTTTAGACAGGTACATACTTAAAGGTGCATTATACCCAATGATTGACTGCACATTGAAAAATTACTTTCTTACACTAGTTGACGTGCTGATCAAATGACAGCACATTGTCTGTATGGATTCCTAGCTCATAACTGACATTTTTTTGATTTGGAGAAGAGGAACTGAATTGCTCAGAGATTTTTTTTTAAGTATATAAACAGTATTAACTCTTTTTTGGGTTTTACATCTGAATACACTATGAGTAGTGTCATTTTTTGGATGTAATTGTTGTTAAAGAGAACAATACATTGTTTACCAAATTTCATAAGATAGAGGTACAGAACAACTCATACCTACATTTTAAGAGTCTACATCCTAAAAAAAAGGAGAATATTTTTAAAGGGCAATTAATGAGAGTGATCAACCATACTATGAAAGACCAAGATTTTGTAGATGAAAGTATCAGTTTATGTAAGGATTTTTTAAATAGAGGTTATGCTGAGGGTTTTATATTGGACAAATTTACTTTAATAAGTGATTTTTGAAAACGTGAAAAAGGGATAAGTAACAATTGGAGAATACTTAGTAGTTGTCCTGAAACAAAAGGATAGTAGGTGAAGGCCCTGTGTTTATACATAAAAGGTGGAAATCTTTAAAATGTATTTTTAAGCTAAATTAAATGTACCAAGGAACAAATGTAACAAACCAGGTATGGCCAAATGTCACAACTGTACATGTAGACTGAGTCTAATGAAATAATGATTAATAATTATTTTATTAGAATAGAAGGTCATTTTATATGTAAATCTAAATTCATAGTTTACTTAGTGTTTTGCAAAACCTATATGGCATTTTATGCAGGACGAACTACCAGGGAATTGTATAAATGAATTTATGAACATAAACATGCTGTTCAAACAGGTGATGAAAAAATGCCTTAGAAAAGCATTAAAAATTTAACAAATGTAAGGTGGATTTTAAGTTTTCAGTTTTAGAGGAATTGCAAGGATTTGAAAACATGTTTAATGCAGAGGATCAGTTAGGATGGCTTGACTGTTCATGGCAAGTGAGACTAAATGCTTGCTACCCACCATGGTTAAATAACAAAGAGGATTTTACTGCTTACCTTAAAAGGAAAGGACTTATGCATCAATTAATGGAGTTGATCACGTGATGTAATTTTGTGTTTAATGATGGGTGTAGAGTAGCACCAATCAGTCTGATGAAGTGTCACTTTAGAGACAAAAGCACTTACGGATTATGTTTTTGTCATTGTTTTTAATAAACAGTTGTGTTTTTTAAACCGGATTTTTTTATGTTTTACTTCCTTAATTTATGGTACATAGACCCACGGTAGTGGTGCTGCGGTAGCGTTGTCGCCTCACAGCAAGACGATGTCGCGTTCCATTCTCAGCTAGAGCGTCTTCTTTGTGGAGGCATGCATGAATCGGCATGCCTTCGTTGAAGGTTGTGCATCAGGGCTGGTAACTCAGCACGTAAAAATCCACTACCAAACATTAGCGGACAGGAGTTCCGCAGTGGCAACCCCTAACCGGGATAAGCCGAAAGACACAACAACAACAACATAAAGCATTGCAAACTACAGCAGTAGTCACACACATGACATAGTTTGACATAGTTCATACTCATACTAAACATTTTTAGTATGTTCTGCAGAATATTATAATAAACCACACAATATATACTGCATATTTCAAATGCTCATTTATGAGTACTTACACAGCTCGCTACAGTAGAGCAAGCTTAGTTATGCCTAGTAATACTGTTAAATATATGCATATTAATGGGATTCATAGATCTGAGTCGCAATATACCCAATTTGCGTAAGAACTTCACAAACAGCCCATCGTTTATTGAAATTTTCTCAGGCGTCACCATTTTAACAGCTGCAGGATACCACATTTCTACAAAGATTCAAAGTTAGCTCAAATTGAAGTAAATAGTTTATACTAACTATAATCAATATCAAAATAGGATAACTAGATTGTGACCACTGAACTTTATTTTAATGATTTGAAAATTATTCTCAAATTAACCTGTAAGGACTGAAAAATCTAATTATATCGATGCTCTTTTACATCCTGCTGGTTTGGCTGGGTATAAACAGGTAGGTGATACTGGTCTCAGTACAGACTGTAGTATCAGGAAGGGAAATACCGAGGACCATGTTGAGACAACCCAGCCTCAATGCTCTTTTTTAATAGAATACAACAGAAATATTATTTATTTTTGTTTTTATTGTGTCAGTGTTTCATCAGGTAGGTACCCACTTGCCATGGTGCTGCAAGGTCAAAGGGCCTTTGGTTTACTTCCATTTCAAGTAACAGGACACTGTAGTGCAGCAATAGGGGATGATGCTCTCCTAAATGCTATGTCCTTCGGATGAGACATTAAAACCAAAGTGCTATCTGTTTGAGTTGGTGGTAGTTTGAGTGGAAGTAAAAGATCCCACAGCACTTATGAAAACAAATGAAAGGAGGGGAAGTTCCCAAGTGCTCTGACCAAATTTCCCCTAGTGGTATAAATATAATTCTAGGCCTCTCCTGAAATGAGGCCATTAGCCTAGTGTGAATAACACAGTGAACAAAAAGAAAATAAATAAATAAATATAAAAATCATGACTATAAGTGATTCCTTTCTCTTTCTTTTGACATATTTTAATTATTTATTGAAATGCATTAATCAGGTATGATAAAAATGTTAACAGCATCGTGGGCATGGCAGAGAGGAAACAGTTTTAGCACTGAGGAAAACCACAACCACATAGATATACTTTTGGACATACAGAAAACATCACTTTGGAATGGGGGACAGTGCAAAGCAAGCAGGCAGAGCAAACAAAGGTGTGGAATCAAGTTGTGGCTGATATAATTGTCTTAGGAGAAAGGAACAGTAATTTGGCAATGTGCAGAGAAATAGGAAATGTCATGGCAGGTGATGCAAGAATTAAAGCTACGCAGAATGCAATTGCACATACCAGCACTGCTGGACCATGCACGGTCCAAACTTTAACAAATGATGAGGGGGTATCTGCTCTCCTTACAAGGTGATGACTATGAATCATAAGAAGAGAGTGCAGGGATCTTTCAAGGTAATGTAAGCACTAGCAATTTCTGTGACATTACTGCTACATCCTGATACATGTTCTGCTGAAGGTCAGTCTTTTACTACCACTGGCAATTTTAAAGCAAGATTACTTGCAAGGGTTACAGTGTACATGTAACTGTGAAGCCTTTCCTTCTCAAGTACTCTGTCAACATCATCCACAACATCACACCTCAGCAAACAGGATATGGTAAGAGAGTGCACCCTAAATGTTGTACTGTTATTATTGATTGATAAGTCAGTGCAAGACTAGCTGCCCTTAAAGACTAGTTTAGACCTATCCAATTTCCCTTCAAAGGTAGGAATCAAACCTTGTACCTTGTGTCTATGAGGTAAATGCCTTACCCGTTATGACAACCCTCATTTGTAACATAGTTATGTAGTTCCTAACATGGCCAGTAAAAGAAACTGGCATACTGTTGTACAGCACAGAAAGCTGATGCTGACTGCAGAATACTTGTCAACAATCATACTCATGACACAGCCTCAGGAGGGTGCCACACAGTCACAAAGCATACTAGCAGAGACCCCTACCTGAAAGCAGATGGTTATGTCTGTAAGTCAATGGCACATGCTCACATACTCAGCATAATGAGGAAAGAGTGTTAAAACAGGGGGTGGATAACAACCCTTTCTGAGGTACCCATACTCACTGTTATATGCAGTGGTGCCAGGGGAAGAACTCTTTCGCAGTTAGTGTCTGAGATACATGAGACACTGTCGGCCAGCAGTAGATGTGCCATGACATATTCGGATCCTTGTCATCACTACTGTGAGTCAGATAGAGTTGGTTAGAATGGTAGAGGGTATACGTGAGGAAGCTCACCAGCACATGGGAATGGTGGCCACCCAGGACAATGCTTTAATGATCCTCATGTGGAAAATGGTCAGATTTATGGCATCCACGTCAGCTTCTATCCAGCCACTAGTAAGGACTTCCCAGACATCAAATCTGGGGACTCTGTTGCCCATAGATGATTGAGTTCCTGCATGCATGGTAGTGGCTGAGTAGGCTGTATGCTTCATGTGCCCCATAAAAAGTGCTGCAGACATTCATGTGGACTCTCCAGAAAGAAGGAAGGTAGGCCTTGACAGACTTTGACATAATGGGGTATAACCTCAAAGTCAAGCTGTAGGTCCTGCAGCAAAGTTAGGTCAATGTCAGAGGGTTCCCTGGATCAAGTAGCATCCATGCTAGCTCCTGCTCACAATCTATGGGACCATCCCTGACACTAGCAGGCATTGTGCACTACACAGTCCAAACATAATATAAATTTTCAATTAGTGAATAAAAATTTACTCAGGAGAAAAATGGTTTGCAGTGTGAGGTACACACCACATAACATCACATCTGTTGTTAATGACAAATGCCACATTTACCTTCATATCCATAGAAAATGTAAGAAAACAATCAAAGAACATAAGAATGGCCACATTAATGAAACATTTGAATGTAAAAAAATGCATTTGGTTTAGCAGCTTCATAAAGCTTCAAAAACTCAGCAGTGCTATTACTCAGACTGCAGCACTGCACTTTCATTGTAACATGTCCTACACTGCAGTTCCCACATGTGTCTTGAAATATTGTTGAAATGATGACAGCTAATGCCATATGACAAAAACATTTGTGTATGATAGGTAAAGAGATGTTTAATGTACAGTGCAAGTTTACAATGCATCACAGAGCACAGCCCACAGGTAACACTCCATGCAGTGAATATTACCTTTGTAACTTTAAACTGTCATGTACTCATTATCATGGCACATAACAGAGCAGTATATGCAGCCACTATGCCTGAGTAGCTGTGTGTTATAGACAAGCCTACTAGAGTGTTTGCATGCTGCTGACCAGCTAGCTAATGTCACTATCACCACCAGTGGAGAAATTATAGATGCAGCTGCAGTGCCATTGTTGGTTACTGACTGATGCAGGATCTGGATAGCTAGACCTCATAAAGGTGTTTGATACCATCCCACACTCAGGTGTTGTAGATAAACAGTGTTTTGTTTGGAGGTACTTTAACCCTGCGGTGTTTTCTCTTTTTTATATCCCAGCTAAATGCTAATCCCTATGTATCTTATTGGATGGCACATTAGCTCATAGATTGAATCCACTCTACCTCCTCCAAAATACATGTCACTATTGGTAAACCCCATGGTTCAATCATTTTGCCATTCTTCTTTGACATTTGCTTCTCAGAAGTCAAAGTTAATGTTAGCAGTTAATGCAAGACCAAGTTCACATATAGCTGGAAACTTAGTAACATGGTAATTACCCTATAAGACACCACGATTATCCAAGATGACCTTTTCAAAAGCAATAGTTGGTGTCAAAACCATGAACTAAAACTGAATACTAAAAACTGCATTACAGTACCCTTCAGAAGGCAAGAAGTCTCTTGCAACTATTATGTTGACAACACATGCCTACAAATTGATTCAGTAGTTAAGGTCCTGAGAACCTATGTGGACAATCAACTGTCCTTTGATCACCATGTATCCACTATTGTAAGTAAGTGCTTTTTCATTACACAGATTATTTCTAGGGTATTGTGTCCAGGAGCAGGGATATGATGATTCCACTGTATTCTGCAGTCATGCCAATCTTTGAGTATAATGCCCCCTTCAGTATGTAACTGTCCAAACATATGACACAACTCAAAAGTCCACAGTGTTTTCTTACTAAGAAAATCAATGGTCTCACAATGTTTTCTTACTAAGAACATCAAGCGCCACAGTTGTGCATGCATCTCAAAGCATCTACCTCCTCTCGGTGTCATTCAATCTACTGAGTACTGAGTAATGATATTTGCCTCATATACAGAATCTCAACAGATCCTATACTGTCAGACTTACAGCACAATTTCAAGTAAAATGAGGGCATGAACACCCACTCAAGAGATCTAAATCTCTTTTGCAACATAAATTAATCATGTTGGAGGGATTTATTTATTTATTTACATTTGTTTACTGAGATAGTACCGTGATCTCAGTTGACCATTTGCAGGCATGGGTCAGGTGAACAGGATCACATGCAGAATGAAAAAAAAACATATTTACAGATATAAGGATAGATGTGTATCACATTGTCTTCCTCGCCAAATAAAACTAAATCCTTCTCTTACACAATTCCAACGTAATATGGATAAATGAATGAGAAATCATAGATTCCCCACTGGTTTAATCATCCTTGTCCCTCATGAATAGGGGTGACATGATAATGTTCTGCTCATCTCTGCATTATTTGTATTTAAAATATATGGGCTAAAACTACATGGGAATGTATTGCTAGGGTTTTAAAGATCATGTTGGGTCAATAGCCCAGTAAGTACCTATGAACAGCTAAAACTATGATAATGTTTTGCAAAATAGAAGAGTCTGTGAGCATTCTGCATGCAGTAGGAGGCTCACACTGAGGGGCCCATCATCTAGGCAAAAGAAACTGAGTTTGGTTATGCCAAACACTTGCTCTGTGACTATCCATGCCCGGGGCAGGACAGTGTTAAAGTGCTCAGCAGCTGCCTGTGGTGTCCTTAGCTAACATTTGAGTAAGCAGCCACCTTCACCTAGAAAACAAAACTGGAAAGAGGCATGTAAGGTAGGGGAGATTAGTCACTAATACCTATGTCACTATACAGATCAAAACATAACTATAGTTAACAGCAGTACGATAATCTGCACTTACCACCTAGATGGCAATAAGGTATCCTACCATGTAGGAAGAAGCAGTATAGCAAACTTGTATGCCACATGTGGGAAACATAAGCCCTGCCAGGATACTGGGATGAGAGACTAATGAAGCATCCTCATGTACCACACACCACCAGGCAGCTGATGGAATGGTAACCCTTATACAACATGTCTCTAGTCTGTCTCTAAAAGGTCTCCATGGCAAGTATATTGAGGACTGTATATACCTTGATATCCACAATGGTATGAAGGCCACGTATTCTTCCATTTCCTTTTTGTGGGTCATAGAAGCACAGTAAAGTTCCTATTATATCCCTGTCTACTACTAATATATGCAGTCACTCCTGTTTAGCAAAGTTCAAATGCATTATTCACTGCCTGTATCTCCTTTTCCTGCACTGATGAGTACCACAGAGCACATTGGGTTTTGGGAAGGCAGAGACAAGAACCTCAAAGTGGGAAACAGTAAGGCTTGTAGCAAATCCTGCCATTTTCACTAATTACAAAGTGCAAGTAAAATGCACAGATTCACTTTTTATTGCTGAAGTGTGCACATCAAAACACGACTATGAATCAAAAGAGATGGGAATAAATCCTCATTTATAAGTATGAATTTGCCATACATTTCTCATTTACATTTCATTATTCTCTCATTTGAGTAAAACTTTCTAAGTAAGTTTCGAACTGTTGTGCATAAAGCCAGTTTATTCCCCTGAATCGCACCTCTGTTGCGCTTGTGTGCATCCAGTGCATAAACCAACTGTGCGGAAACAGAAAACAGTGAATGTTAACTCTCTCTCTTTGGATGAGACATTAAATGCAGGACCCATCTGCTTAAGTCGGCGATAGCTCAGGTAGAATTTATCAATCATATTAAAAAACAACAAATTATTTTCATAAATTCTCCCATTTAAAACAAAAAGAACAACAACAAAAAAATATGTAACATTTTCAACCACATCTCTCATTACATAAACACTTTTTATTCTTTTTTACAAAATTCCACCAAACCCAAATTTGATTATGCAGTAACTCCAAACATTGTAAACTTATGAACAACACAGTACTTAACTATTATTCTATTCAAATTATGTTCCCTCTTTTCCATAAAACCCATACAGTCCAATAAAAAAACGTTTTCACTTACTCCCTGTACATCTTTTATTCTTTCCCATTCTAAAACAAAATGCTCTTAACAGCCTTAAGAGTTAATGTTTCTAAAATTAATCTCCACAAAAAAGCTTTCAATTCTAAATCATTTTAAATCGTTTCTGCCTTTCCTTTATAGCTTTTTATCTACCGCCTGTTTTATTCTCCAAAAGTTTAATATAATAACATTTATTTTATGTATTTATTTATTTATTTCTTGTTTGATTAATGGGGAAGCCAACTAGACTGAAATGACTCATTTTCAGTGGAGGCCCGGGGAGAAAAGCTCCAAGATGCATATATACAAGTGATACAAAAAGTATAAAAAATAAAAATATACAAAGAAGTTACAAATTAGCATATTTTGTGTCATGCTATTTAATAGAATTCATTGAGAATGAAGTTGAGGGTTATACGGTTTCATTTGAGGAATCACTCTAATGTATAAAGTTTGGCAACAATGTATGTATGAACATGAGTAAAAAGGGAAGACAGAAAAAATAAATAGTGCATACACTTTACTTACACACATTTAAAATGGGACGCTATTTACAATATTTACAAGGTTGAGTCATGTCAGAGTAGCTATAGGAGTTGTTGAGAGCATAGAGAGCCCAGGAAATAGAGAGAGAACCCACTGGGAGCAAAAAGCTTAGCATGGATTAGGTAGGGTGAAGGCAGGTACATTTCCGTTTAGAGGCAGGTTTTTGAAAAGCAGGCTTTTAAGGTTTTCATAGTTTGGTATAGTTCTTAGAGTAGATGGAAGGGAATTCCATTTTTTGCCTAGTGAGTACAGATCTAGTAGAGTTATTTGAACGACAAGGGTCGCAACTTCTTGAATTACTTATTAAACATTACACTGTCAATATAACCAATATCACAGAGGAAATTAAATCCCTCGATGATATTATAAAGTTGGATGCGGACTTTTTAAGATATAAATTTGATTATAACCGCATTTTTAGTAGTATAGACAGTTTAATGGGTAAATTGAAAGAGAATAAAACAAAAAAGCTTTGCAGGGATAGATTAGCTTATCAAAATAATCAAGCCTATCCTAAATTACAAAAATCTACTGTATGTGAAGCTCGAACCAGACTAGATACTCTAGATATCTTTGAGGTAGCGGAACAAGATTCTCCCCCTGACGAACATGATGGGGAAACTACGTCTCACAATAATGAGGTGAGACGTAGTAACAGAATCAAAGGGAATAACTCCAATAAAGGGAGAAATGGTAACAATGGCAATTTTCAAGGCAACACCAATAATCGGAATAACAATAAAGTTTTTTTAGGGCAACTACCCCAACGTACTTATTGGACCAGGAGCAGAGTCAGGAACAATTAATATTCAGAGATATTCTGGAAGAGTCCAATTTGCATTCTGGAACCCAAGACAACTTGCAAAGTTTTCCTCTAATACAGACCAATGCAAAAGGTGACTTTAAAATTTATAATTTTACAAATTTTTCCTTGTCACCTGACCTCATTGAATTGTTGGCCTGTGGAAATACATTTGTTCCTAGTTGTAGTTTCGACCTAACAAGAACTATCATTGATTTGAAATGTTATGTTAGGAAATTGAACTTGGACCTGCTTTTTAATAATGACACGACTGTAGTCCAAAATGTACTGAGATTACCTAGTATCTTTAACCCTCCACTCCATATAGGGTTACGCTTCTTTGAAAATGCCTGTGAAGTTGATTTCAGACACATAAAAAATATTTCCATCTCTAACAAGCACGGTCCATACCAGAATATTACTAAGGACCAGAGAAGTGCCTTAGTTGACTTGAAATCACTACCCATCAGGATTGTAAAACCTGATAAGGGAGGTGGACTTGTTATGTTGGATAACACTAGTTACAATGAGAAAATGTTGGCAGTTTTGGACTCTGCGGCTTACAGTCCATCGTCTCTTAATGAAATTAATGTGATGTCCAAAAGAATTAGAGATTATCTTAGTGATATGTTCCTTGCAGGAAAGATTGATCATGATTTGTTTAACTTTCTGGATATTTCTTTCCCAAAAGTACCAGTGATGTTTGGGATTCCCAAGATCCACAAGGATCTTGTGAACCCACCTATGAGGGCACTTGTAGACGGTATATTTTCTATGACTTATTCTTGTGCAAAATTAATTGACTATATTTTAGTCAAATGTATCAAGAATATTCCTACTATCTGCAACGACTCTTGGACTTTTCTAAATAATATGAACAATGTAACATATGATGATAATAATAACTTCCTTACCATCGATGTGGTGGACCTATATACATCCATCCCACACCAGGAAGCTATTGAGTGGATTGAGTTGAAACTACGTGAACTTGAAGCAATCAATATTGAAATTGATATAGTAACAGAACTACTAGATATAGTTTTATCTTCTAACTTTTTCATTTTTGACAATAAAATATATCTACAAAAACAGGGAGTAGCAAAGGGCTTCCCGTGTGGTGTGAGCGTAGCCAATATGTTTATGGCTTTTTGGGAAAATAAATTTATCTTACAAAACCCAATGTTTAAAGAACAACTTTGCTTATACACACGTTATTTAGATGATATTTTTATTTTATTACATGGCAGTGTAGCCGATGCAGAAGCTTTAGTTTGTTTTATGAACCAGACTACAAGCTTCCTCAAGTTCACTTTTCACTTTTCCACTGAAGAGACCGATTATTTAGATGTTAAGTTGAAGAAGGAAGGCTTAACTAGAATGTATACATCTTGTGTTTTTCGGAAATCAACGTATTGTAATTCACTACTCCATTTCACTAGCTCGCACCCTTTTAAGCAAAAACGAGCGATAGTAAAAGGATTGTTAGTTAGAGCTGTCCGTATGTGTAGCTCAGCACATTCATTCAACCAAGAATGCATTTTTTTGAGAAGCCAATTTATTAATAGAGGCTACCCGGACACCTTCTTTGATGAAATTATTATAGAAATTGAATTTAAACATTCTACTGGCTTTTATCAACCTTTATTAAAAGAATGTAACAACTTAGGAACCATTAACCAATGTATAAATGAAAGTACTGTACATGATTTAACTCAGGGTACATCAGTAATCAACTTGCCTTCATTAGGTCATCATGAAGACATTAAAAGAAAATTTCCCACTTGTTTTATTATGACCTTCAATAATGATTCCAGAGAAATATGTAACATCATATCTAAGAATTGTTTTTTTATTAGTAATGATACCTTCCTATCTGATAAACTAGGATTCCACCCAAGAGTGGTTTTTAGGAAAGGTAAGAACTTGAAAGAAATATTACAAAGTAAATCTACCACCAACCAATTCTATAGATGTAAAGGGTCAACAATATGTGGGGCTTGCAACTGGTGTAAATTCATTAAGTGTGGTTTGTCTTTTCATGTTAGAGACAAAAAATACTGGATTAACCACACAATCAATTGTGAGTCAAAATCAGTTGTGTATGTAGCATTCTGTAACAACTGTCCTGGATTCTATATTGGCAAGACGGACCGGAAGTTCCATCAATGCATATATGAACATATTTATGCCATTAGAAATAATAAACAGGACAATGCTTTAGCTAAACATGTGTCAAAATTTCCTAATCACAGTTTTTCATTTATAGGAATAGATCATATTCCTATTAGTATTAGGGGAGGTCCATTTAACCTCTTTTTGGAGCTACGAGAACTAGAATGGCAAATCAAACTTAATGCCTTTAGTTGTCCTGGTCTAAATGACAACTGTAACATTTCAGTGGTTTTGAAAATGAGAAGGTATATGAAATAGTTTTGGAGTATTGTGTTTACTTTGATAATAGAATTTTTAGGGTTACATGATTTATTTATATATAAATAAATAAGTGATTTTTATATATAATATAAAATAATAATTTTTTTTATATATATTTGTTTTAAATATAAATTTATATGTTTTTATGATGTTTTTTATGTGGTTTATCTTATTTTGGCTTGTATTTAACTGTTTGACTAGTCATTTATTAGCGCGATATGAGGAAGTGATGTCTGTTGACACATTTCCGTTCTGACATTTTAAAATGAACTGTTCGCGCTTTTTTACTGTTTCTTTCTGAAGAAGCTGCATTTCCTAGTGTAGCAGCGAAAACGCTTTTTATTTTAATAATAAATCCGCGTTCAAAGAGTTTGGTTTCGTTGCAGTTTGTCTACTGCTTTTGGACACTATTACTGCCTACTTCTGAACTTGGATTTTGTTCGTTTTGTGTGCCGCTTCTCCAGTCTGTGGTAATTCATTAAGTACAGAAGAAGTGATTAGGGACCTGGGGACCCAAGTTGATAGCAATCTCTCATTTGACAACCACATGGCCAAAGTGGTTAGAAAAACATTTTATATAGCCCACCTAATCATGAAGGGATTCGCATCTAGATCAGGGGAGGTCATTGTGCCTCTTTACTCATCCCTCATCAGGCCCATAATTGAGTACAATGCCCCTTTTGGGATGTACCTTACCAGACACCTGCAGCAACTGGAAAGACCCCAAAAGTACCTCACCAAGAGGATCAAAGGGCTCAAGCAGATGCCATATGCTGCCCGGTTAAAGAAACTCCAGCTCTACTCAGTGGCATACTGCCTGCTCAGAGGCAATCTGTGCCTGACGTATAAAGCTATGTCCAACCCGGAATTAATGGACATGCTGCACCTCAGAAAATCCAAATCCCATTGAGCTACACGCTCGAGAGACTTGAACCTCAGCACTGAAATAAATAGGACATGCTGTAGGGACAGATTCATAACCCAGAGGCTCCCTTCACTCTGGAATAAAATCCCAGTCCAGGTTAGGCAGAGTCCCTCATTGACTCTCTTCAAGAGGAATCTTGATGAGTGGATGGGAGATCATAGGTTTACCCCGGGTATCACTTCTGTGTCACTGTTAGACAGAGGCACAGTATACTAACCTTGAAAAAGGGCATAGCAAAATTAATTTAAAATGGGTGGCGAAAGCCAAACACACTCTGGCTAGGCTTATAAATGCCCTAGGGCAGATAGCCTAGTATGAACCTATGAACCTATGAACACTTTATCCATCCTTTTCCATTCACAATAATAGGTTCATAGGTTCATAGATTTGTACTAGGCTATCGTCCCTAGGGCCTATACAAGCCTAGCCATAACAATTCCCTGGCTATTTATCCCCACAGCATTTACTTCCTTGACATATTATCTGCATAAGACATATGTAAATGAATACTCACATCATTATAGAATTTCAACTCACTAGGTTTAATTGACAATGTAACCATTTCTGTCATTGCATTTATAACTACAGCAAATAAAACACTAGTTAGAGGCATCCCTACTTTAACCCCCTCCCTCTTAATCTTAATCTCCTTACTAAATCATCCATCAATATTTATTTTAATATATGACCTTTCATCTATTGTTTCAATAAACATAATAAACTTATTACCAAAACCATAACATTTCAATGTTTCTATCATCCTTTTATGATTGACAGTATCACTGACAACAACATTAACAGACCATTTTGGGGGGACAGGTATAATTACAGATGATGCAGCTGCTGTGGAACAGAACCCCCATCCACATAAAAACAAAACTCATTCCTGTCCATTTTCAAGCGCAGCTTTGATCTATGAATGAGAAACAAAAAATGTACTCAGGACTGTCCTGTGTACTACTAATGGAAAAAGGCAGAGCCTACATGCTTTATCCATATATGAGTCTATTCAAGTTATCTATGTTATGGTCCCAGTTATTCCCATTAGGGGTAATATATAATTATCTACCATAGGATGGGTAAGGTCAATCTCTAACCAGATGATATCTTTAGTGGATCTCATAAGCAAACTGCTAAACAGGAGCACACCAAACAGTATCTTTTAACGTTTTATTCCACATCCGTTTTCGTCAACCACTTCTTCAGAAATGAAACTTTCTGAAGAAGTGGTTGACGAAAACGGATGTGGAATAAAACATTAAAAGATACTGTGTGGTGTGCTCCTGTTTAGCAGTTTGCTTATGAGATCCACTAAAGATATCGTGTGGTGATGCTTCTGTTAACATTTTGTGTACTAAGAAGAGATCTACAATTGTTTTGCTGTCTGTGGTCCTTTGGTGTCTTTTTGGCGTTTATCAGTTTGGTTGACACCTTCCTGTTTCAGTTTCTCAATCTCTAACCAAATGGAATAGGTTATTTTGAGTACAAAAAGGGGAACTGGCTAGGCTTAAAATAGCCTACAAGGGTAGGTAGCCTAGTACTTACCTTCTTCTTCTTCTTTCGGCTGCTCCCATTAGGGGTCGCCACAGCAGATCAACTGTTTCCATTTCTTCCTGTCCTCTGCATCTTGCTCTGTTACACCAACAACCTGCATGTCCTCTCTCACCACATCCATAAACCTTATCTTAGGCCTTCCTCTTTTTCTGTTACCTAGCAGCTTCATCCTTAGCATCTTTTTCCCAATATACTCTGCACCCCTCCTCAGCACATGTCCAAACCAATGTAATCTTGCCTCTCTGGCTTTGTCTCCAAACCTTCCAACCTGGGCTGACCCTCTAATATACTTATTCCTAATCCTGTCGATCCTCGTCACACCCAGTGCAAATCTTAACATCTTCAACTCTGCCACGTCAAGCTCTGACTCCTGCCTTTTTGTCAATGCCACTGTCTCCAACCTGTATAACATAGCTGGTCTCACTACCCTCTTGTAGACCTTCTCTTTCACTCTTACTGGTATTTGTCCGTCACAAATCACTCCTCACACTCTTCTCGACCCACTCCATCCTGCCTGTACTCTCTTCTTCACTTCTCTTCCACACTCCCCATTACTCTGAACTGTTGATCCCAAGTACTTAAACTCATTCACCTTCGCCACCTCTACTCCCTGCATCCTCACCATTCCTCTATCCTTCCTCTCATTCACACACATATATTCTGTCTTAGTCCTGCTGACCTTCATTCCTCTTCACTCTAGAGCATATCTCCACCTCTCCAGGGTCTCCTCCACCTGTTCCCTACTCTCACTACTGATCACAATGTCATCTGCAAACATCATAGTCCACGGGGACTCCTGTCTGATCTCATCTGTCAACCTGTCCATCACCATTGCAAATAAGAAATGGCTCAGAGATGATCCTTGATGTAAGCCCACCTCCACCTTAAACGTATCCATCACCAGCTAGCCTAATACTTACCTATGAACCTATAAAAGCTGTGGGCATTCCAAACAAATCTGTCATGAGGTGTATGGACTGATAAAATGTTTGAAATGAGTGATATAAGATTGTATCAGGAGTCCTTTCCTGTTAAGAAAGGAAACTCATGTAATTTGATCAACTTTAAGTATGGAGCCCCAGTAATAAGTCTGCTGAATATTAAGCCATTTGTGTTTCTTTAAGACTTGGCAGTGGTGTTCTTGAAATATCATGGGTTATGAATTGACATATATTTTTAGATGATGTCTGCAGGAAGGAGACTATTTTCTGCATACAGCAACCATAAAGGGGAGGCATTAGTAACGCTGTGTCAATCAAAAACTCTTTGACATTGTTGTTGTACATTCTGTTATCAAGATATAAGAAATTTCCCTGTACAAGAAGAATAATTCTTTAATGACAAGAATAGTAATTTCTTAATTTTTGATTTTGTCATTTTGATGTGATGTTGAATGTTTAAAATTTTGGTTCAATCATGTCCGTAGATACCAAGATCTGCTAGTGGTCTTGACAGTGCTGAGAGAACTGATTTGGATTTCCCTGTCTTTTGATGCAAGTAATAACCTCTGTTAGTTCCAAAATAATGTAAATTTACATATTTTTATATAACTTACACAAGTACTGGAGAAAAGAATGACCAAGTACAGTGGTGAGTGGTATGCTGACTTCTCTGAATGTAGATACCATGCCCTTGCTTATAAGTTGAGCATCATAGAAGGATTTTCTTACTACCTTGGATACGTGCTGGTCAAAGTCTAAGTTACTACATGCATGAGTTCCCAGGTCCCTGACTAGTGAATCAACTTTTAAAGGTGTTTTATTCATGATGTAGTTACCCAGGGAGCACAACATGGACCGATGGATAGGAAATTGGAAATTCACACCTGGTACGGCTCCTATGTCTCTGATGTACAGCGGCAGCCAGTAAATCACCACTCATATAAATCAAATTTGTGGGTCACATCTGGGGTGCACAACTAGGCTCATATGGACCCTAGCGGTCTTTAGCTTAGCATATACCTTTGAACCTAAGAACCTATTAACTAGGGAAATTTCTTGAATTAGTGTGGCTTAGTTTGAGAGAAAAGGTCCTACCTTGACCTGAAAGTTTCTGTTAAACAATATTTCTAAACAGGCATGTTACACTGTCATTAATGCTATGGCTAAGAGGCACTTCAAGACAAATTACTGATGATCCAGGTGAAATATCTTGGTGAGGTCCATAACTATATTACCAGTGAAATTGGTTCTATTCATATTGAATATGATGTTATAACAAAACATCCCTATGGAAGTCATAATTCTTCTCCCATTATAGAAATCATGCAGGTGACTGAGGAGGATAAGATGGGTATTGCTAATTATACATGAATAGCTGACAATAGACAGACTTTTTCTATCATTTTCCCTAGGAATGGAAGAAATGAGATGAAGTCCCATGATATAGACTTGTAGATTGTCACTAGGCTAATGACCACTAGGACCCATAGAAGCCATGCCGTGCACTCCAAACACATTTGGATACCAAGTATCATGGGCATGTCTATATGTAGGGGGCATGTGAGAAGGGAGGTTCTTAAAGGATTTGGTGTGGGGGTGTTATTTAAAATAATACTTTTCTTATTCCAGACCTTTGCCCATAAGTGACATGGGGGCCAGATGGGAAAAATTTACAATTTACAATCCAATTGTCAGGATTTCGTTTGAATAGGGTCATGGATAAACACTGTTTTACATAGCTGGAGTGCCTAGTCCACAGTGTGTGGATCATTTAGGACACACATCTGTCTTGCCAGCATGTTCTGTTTATGTCACGAGCAGCGATCATATCCCTGGATTTAGTGTGACTGGTGATTTTTGGTGTTTTTTCATTTTGCACATATGCAACAGATCTACCAGGGCTATATCTGAGGAAGCCCTGTAAACCAGGCAAATATCCCCTCTCAGCAGCTTCTAGGAATGTGAACACAGTTGGAGACAGAGTCTTTAGTCAATCAGTGTAGAATAGGGTATTCATTCCCTGAATTCTCCTGGTGAGGGACCTTTGTGGGCATTCCAACTGTCATTCCCTGAATTCTCCTGGTGAGGGACCTTTGTGAGTGTTCCAACTGTTGCAGGTGCCTGGTTAAGCACGTACCATATGGGGCGTTGTACTCAATGATAAGTCTAATAAGAGCTGACTAGAGCGATACTATAACTTCCTCGGACCTGGATGCCATACCCTTACCTGTATGTTGGGCGACACAGAATGATTACTATCTTAGCTACATGTTAGTCAAAGGCCAGATTGCTGTCTCCATTTGTTACCAGATCCCTTACTACCGGCTCGACTCTTAGGAGTATTTTATTAAAGGAGTAACTGACTTGGGATGACAGTTTCCCAAAGTACATTTTAATGCAATTTTTGGCATTAAGTTCTAGGCCATGCCTTTGACACTAGTCATTTGTCTGCATTAAACCCACTTGCAAGATGTTGGTGTCTTGAGGGAAATCTATAATCGCTCCCAATTTACAGTTATCTTTGAACATGGTGAGCAGAGGCCTTGAACTTTAGCTTTGACTTCCAAGAAGTTGATGCCAGACAGGAATGTGCCCAGAACAGATCCCTGGGATATTTCACTGGTGACCAATCTCATGGAGGAGGTAGTCTCAGTGATCCTGACTTCCAGCATCCTGCCTGTAAGCTGTCTGGTAATCAATTGAGTTAGGTACAGATTTATGCCTAGCTCAGAGAGTTTGTCAATAACATCTGCGTGAGTAATTATATCAAATGTCTTGGCCAGATTAAGACAGGCAGTATGCACTCTATTACCCTCATCCATTGGCTTAGTTTACCATATTAAGTAGGCATGACCTTACTGGATTGGGATTTGTCCAGTGTCTGTGGGTTGCCTATGTCCTTGTTTATCATTTTCATGATAATTCATTCCATGGCATTGCATATTTAGGCTTGCTGGATTGATGGGTCTGTATTACCCAGGGTAGAATGATGGTCCACCTTGTGGAGGAGATTGATTGTTTCAGTCCTCCACTCACTTGGAATCTAGCCTGTTTTTATGCTGTAGTTGAAGAGTGAATCTAGTAGTCCTGATAGGTCATGTTTTAGACAGTTCCAGATGCAATCAGGGATGTTGTTTGAACCCATAGAGACAGTGGCTACTGGCTTTAGCAAGTGCCAGCACCTGGTTCCTACTAATAGTTGGGAGACTTCACCCAGCTGAGCTGGGAGGAATAGGGTATGAAGGTTGAGTTGAATTTTCAGCCAGTAGACTTATTATGTCACCCTGATCGGTAAAGGTGGCATCGTTCATAACCAGTTGAGCCCACTGTTTTGTGTTACCTTTAAAGTATTGGACATAGCTGAAGAAGGCCTGTTGGACTTAATTGGACTGCTTAGTTTCTGGTTTAGTTGTGTAAGAGTTCACTTATCTTTAAGGGAATATCCCAGAAGACCACGCCGTTATTCAACCTACAACCTGTCCCTACTGCATACATCCGATCCTTACTAAGGAAACTAAAGCCAACCACTCTCGCGGCAGACCTACTTCCAGCAGACTTTCTACAAAAAGCTGCGGATGTTATAGCCTATCCCATCTCAATCTTAATTAATCGGACCATAACTGAATCCACAATCCCCTCCATATGGAAAATCTCCCATGTCATCCCCCTCCATAAAGGTGGCTCATCCACTGACCTCTCAAACTACAGACCAATAGCCATTTTGTCACCACTGGCAAAAATCATGGAAAAAGTATTCACAAACAACTCATCCACTACCTAACTCAGGAAAACCTGCTAACCAACTCCTAGCATGGCTTCAGGCCCAAAACATAGCACTACTACCGCTCTCCTCTCTTTCACAAACACTGTCAATCTTAACCGGAATGACAAAAAAATTTCTTCAGCCCTCTTCTTGGACCTATCAAAAGCTTTTGATATGGTCAACCACAAACTCTTGCATGCAACCCTAAAAACTCTCTATCTAGATAACAAAACCCTAGACTGGTTTCATGCCTATCTTTCTGATAGGCAACAAGCTGTGCTCTGGCAAAGCAAGCTCTCCGACCTCATACACAACACCATAGGAGATCCCCAAGGTTCCATACTTGGCCCTCTTCTATTTTCCATCTTTATTAATGATCTTAACAAAGTCATCCCAGAGTCTACATGTATTCAATATGCTGATGACTCGACTTTAATTTGCTCAGATAGATCCCCAACTATTCTATTATCCAAAACTCAAGACTGTTTCACTGCAGTTGAGAATTGGTTATCAGAACGCCAACTGATCCTTAATCAAAAAAAAACAAAAATGCTACTCTTCCATCCTACCCATAAAACACCAACTTTTCCCTTTTGTGTACAATCCAACAATGGAACCACCATCACCCCCGACCCTCATACCAAGCTATTAGGGGTTACCATTGACAACAAACTCAGATTTGATGTGCACATCAACCAAACTATCAAAACTGTTAATAAGAAACTGGGGTCCCTTTATAGAATAAAATCTTTCTGACTCCCACGGCTAAAGTTGCCATTGCTCGCACTCCATCTCCTTTCTACCCTCTTGTATGCCTCCCCATACTTACAAATCCCAACAAATCGGATCTATCTAAACTCTCTTGTTGTTATAATCATATTGCAAGATTTGCCACAGGCCTGCCCTACAAAACCCATCACTGTACTAATCTTCAGAACCTAGGTTGGATAGAACTACCAAATCTACTTCTACAGAAGCAACTTATTATTGCTTACAAAATACTCTCTCAAGCTGAAAACACTCCCGGCCTGTCTGGAATAATTACCCCTTATACCAACCTAAATAGACTAAGATCATCTCACAGATTACTCGCACAGACAATCAAATCCTGTAACTCAGGAGGTGACTCTCTGTTTTCAAACACAGTGGGTAAAATATGGAACTCTCTTCCACCTAGTCTCACCGAATCAACCTCCCTAAATACTTTCAGAAATGGCCTCTCCCACCACTTCAAATCCCACTGGCTTTGCCAATGTTCTAATCCAGACTAACCCATAGCTCCCCCTCAACCTCCTCAATGAAATTACTATCCTCCTAGGCCTCAAGCCATCTACTCTCCCCATGAAACTAACTACTTGTAGGTTTGTTTCTTATAATAATTGTTCACTGTACATCCTAATGTAACTTTTTCTTACCTGTGTATACTAACTATATGATGCTTTGTTTTTCTCTTTATAATTGTTATTGTACATACTAATGTAACTTTTTTTTCTTCCCTGGGTATTTAGTGCATAACTACAATCGTATGTTAGCTGTCAAACATTGTTGTAACCTACTATGTACTATTGGAACTTTTTGTAACCTACTATGTACTATTGGAGCTTTTCTCCCCGGGTCTCCGCTGAAAATGGACATGTGTCCAGTCGGACTTTCCCGGTCAACAAATGTAAAATAAAATAAATAAAATAAATAAATAAATATCTCTTCCTGATTATAGCCATATTTTTTATATACCCTATTTAGGTGAGGATTTCATGAGTGGGGGTTGTTTTGGGTATTTTTTAGGATTACTTCTGGTGGGTATAGCAGCCTCTTATCAGTCATTTAGATGTTTGTACAGGGACACTGTGAATAATTTTACAAGAATAGCTGTGGTCTTGTAATTAGGGGGAGCCTTGAATTTTAACAAACTGTCACTTAATAAGATGCAGCTTGCCTTAGAATAGTTTATAGCTGTTACTGGTTTATCTGGCCATTCAGAGTTGATTTTTACTTTACAGGAGGTGATACTACCTCACTAGTGAGGATGTGACCCAGGGGTTGCAGTGCTCTCCTATGTTGATGAGAACCAGATACAGTATGTTTGATCCTCTGGTCGGAGTGCACACTGTCTGTTCCAGTGTGTTTGTGTTAATAAAGTCCAAGAAGCATTGTGCCTCTGAGTTTGAGGCAGTGTATGTTTCCCAGTCTATAGAGGGGTAGTTAAAGTCACCCATGAACATGGTGTTTAGTTGGATAGTGAGTGGCTCTAGTAGGCTTTGGAAAGACTCATGAGATTCTAAGAGGCATAAATGGTGACCTGTAGTTAGCAATTATATGGTGAGAAACCTCATCTATAGTGATTTGCACATGGATAAGCTCCATGGTATCATCTTGTTTAAGCAATCTGAAGGTGTGTTTGCTGCTAATGTAGATTGAGACACCTCTAGCTTTTGCCCCAGTCTGTGCTGTTGCTGTTCTAAATGTGTGGAAGACACTGTATCATTGCACTACTTGAGTACTTTCTATGGCTTTAAACCAAGTCTTGACCACAGAACAGCTATCTACATTCTATACAGTCAGAAGGGCTTGAAGGTTATGGAGTATTTTTAGGCTCCAAGCATTGAGCAATAACAGCTTAAGCTTGCTTGGAGACTTTTTCACTGTATTGGTAGTTTTGCCTTTTGGCATTGTCAAAAAGGCTGTAAGGGGGTGGATAAAGTTTTAGCCAATATCCAAAAGCCTAGGTGGGGCAATGCAGATCCTTGGCAAAGCAACATGCTGAGCGGTATGTGTGAGGTATGTTGTTTGGCTATTCTTGTGCTGACCGGTATGTGTGAGGTATGTAGTGTGGCAATTCTTGTGCTGAGCGGTATGTGTGAGGTATGTAGTGTGGCTATTCTTGTGCTGAGCTGTATGTGTGAGGAATGTAGTGTGGCTATTCATGTGCTGAGCGGTATGTTTGAGGTATGTAGTGTGACAATTCTTGTGCTGAGCAGTATGTGTAAGGTATGTATTGTGGCTATTCTTCTGCTGAGCAGTATGTGTGAGGTACGTAGTGTGGCTATTCTTGTGCTGAGCGGTATGTGTGAGGTATGTAGTGTGGGTATACTTGTGCTGAGCAGTACATGTGAGGTATGTAGTGTGGGTATTCTTGCGCTGAGCGGTATGCGTGAGGTATGTAGTGTGGCTATTTTTGTGCTGAGCGGAATGTGTGAGGTATGTAGTGCAGCTATCCTTGTGCTGTACGGTATTTTTGAGGTATGTAGTGTGAGTATTCTTGTGCTGAGCGGTATGTGTGAGGTACGTAGTGTGGCTATTCTTGTGCTGAGCGGTATGTGTGAGGTATGTATTGTGGCTATTCTTGTGCTGAGAGGTATGTGTGAGATAGGTATTGTGAGTATCCTTGTGCTGAAGAGTATGTGTGAGGTATATAGTGTGGCTATTCTTGTGCTGAGCGGTATGTATAAGGTATGTAGTGTGGGTAATCTTGTGCTGTGTGGTATGTATGAAGTATGTAGTGCGGCTATTCTTGTGGTTAGTAGTATGTGTGAGGAATGAGTGTGGTTATTCTTGTGCTGAGCGGTATGAGTGAGGTATGTAGTGTGGCTATTCTTGTGCTGAGCAGTATGTGTGAGGTATGTAGTGTGGCTGTTCTTGTGCTGAGCAGTATGTGTGAGGTATGTAGTGTAGGTATGCTTGTGCTGAGAGGTATGTGTGAGGTATGCAGTGTGTGTATTCTTGTGCTGAGCAGTATGAGTGAGGTATGTAGTGTGGCTATTCTTGTGCTGAGTGGTATGTGTGAGGTATGTAGTGTGGCTGTTCTTGTGCTGAGCAGTATGTGTAAGGTATGTAGTGTAGGTATGCTTGTGCTGAGAGGTATGTGTGAGGTATGTAGTGTGGCTATTCTTTTGCTGAGCAGAATGTGTGAGGTATGTATTGTGGCTATTTTTCTGCTGAGCAGTATGTGTGAGGTATACAGTGCGGGTATTCTTGTGCTGAGTGGTATGTATGAGGTATGTAGTGTGTCTATTCTTGTGCTGAGAGGAATGTTTGAGGTATGTAGTGTGGCTATTCTTGCGCTGAGTGGTACGTGTGAGATATGTAGTGTGGCCATTCTTGGGCTGAGAGGTATGTGTGAGGTATGTAGTGTGGCTATTCTTGTGCTGAGCGGTATGTGTGAGGAATGTAGTGTGGCTATTCTTGTGCTGAGTGTATGTGTGAGGTATGTAGTGTGACAATTCTTGTGCTGAGCAGTATGTGTGAGGTATGTATTGTGGCTATTCTTCTGCTGAGCAGTATGTGTGAGGTATGTAGTGTGGCTATTCTTGTGCTGAGCGATATGTGTGAGGTATGTAGTGTGGGTAATCTTGTGCTGTGCGGTATGTGTGAGGTATGTAATGTGGCTATTCTTGTGCTGAGTAGTATGTGTGAGGAATGAGTGTGGCTATTCTTGTGCTGAGCGGTATGAGTGAGGTATGTAGTGTGGTTATTCTTGTGCTGAGAGGTATGTGTGAGGTATGTAGTGTGGCTGTTCTTGTGCTGAGTGGTATGTGTGAGGTATGTAGTGTAGGTATGCTTGTGCTGAGCGGTATGTATGAGGTATGTAGTGTGGGTATTCTTGTGCTGAGCGGTATGTTTGAGGTATGTAGTGTGGCTATTCTTTTGCTGAGCAGAATGTGTGAGGTATGTATTGTGGCTATTCTTCTGCTGAGCAGTATGTGTGAGGTATGTAGTGTAGCTATTCTTGTGCTGAGCGGTATGTGTGAGGTATATAGTGTGGGTATTCTTGTACTGAGCGGTATTTGTGAGGTATGTAGTGTGGCTATTCTTGTGCTGAGAGGAATGTGTGAGGTATGTAGTGTGGCTATCCTTGTGCTGAGCGGTATGTGTGAGGTATGTAGTTTGGGTATTCTTGTGCTGAGCAGTATGTGTGAGGTATGTAGTGTGGCTATTCTTCTGCTGAAAGGTATGTGTGAGGTATATAGTGTGGCATTTCTTGTGCTGACTGGTATGTGTGAGGAATGTAATGTGGCTATTCTTGTGCTGAGCAGTATGTGTGAGGTATGTAGTGTGGCTATTCTTGTGCTGAGCGGTATGTGTGAGGTATGTAGTGTGACAATTCTTGTGCTGAGCAGTATGTGTGAGGTATGTATTGTGGCTATTCTTTTGCTAAGCAGTATGTTTGAGGTATGTAGTGTGGCTATTCTTCTGCTGAGCAGTATGTGTGAGGTATGTAGTGTGGGTATTCTTGTGCTGAGCGGTACGTGTGAGGTATGTAGTGTGGCTATTCTTGTGCTGAGCGGAATGTGTGAGGTATGTAGTGTGGCTATCCTTGTGCTGAGCGATATGTGTGAGGTATGTAGTTTGGGTATTGTTGTGCTGAGCATATGAGTGAGGTATGTAGTGTGGCTATTCTTGTGCTGTGTGGTATTTGTGAAGTATGTAGTGTGGGTATTCTTGTGCTGAGCGGTATGTGTGAGGTATGTAGTGTGGCTATTCTTGTCCTGAGAGGTATGTCTGAGGTATGTATTGTGAGTATCCTTGTGCTGAACAGTATGTGTGATGTATGTATTGTGGCTATTCTTGTGCTGAGCGGTATGTATAAGGTATATAGTGTGGGTAATCTTGTGCTGTGCCGTATGCGTGAGGTGTGTAGTGTGGCTATTCTTGTGCTGAGTAGTATGTGTGAGGAATGAGTGTGGCTATTCTTGTGCTGAGCGGTATGAGTGAGGTATGTAGTGTGGCTATTCTTGTGCTGAGCGGTATGTGTGAGGTATGTAGTGTGGCTGTTCTTGTGCTGAGCGGTATGTGTGAGGTATGTAGTGTAGGTATGTTTGTGCTGAGCGGTATGTGTGAGATAGGTAGTGTGGCTATTCTTTTGCTGAACAGAATGTGTGAGGTATGTAGTGCAGCTATTCTTGTGCTGAGCAGTATGTGTGAGGTATATAGTGTGGGTATTCTTGTTCTGAGCGGTATGTGTGAGGTATGTAGTGTGGCTATTCTTGTGCTGAGAGGAATGTGTGCGGTATGTAGTGTGGCTATCCTTGTGCTGAGCGGTATGTGTGAGGTGTGTAATTTGAATATTCTTGTGCTGAGCAGTATGTGTGAGGTATGTAGTGTGGCTATTCTTGTGCTGAGTGGTATGTGTGAGATATGTAGTGTGGCTATTCTTGTGCTGAGAGGTATGTGTGAGATATGTAGTGTGGCTATTCTTGTGCTGAGCGGTATGTGTGAGGTATGTAATGTGGGTATTCTTGTGCTGAGAGGTATATGTGAGCTATGTAGTCTGGCTATTCTTGTGCTGAGTGGTATGTGGGAGGTATGTAGTGTGGCTATTCTTGTGCTGAGCGGTATGTGTGAGGTGTGTAATTTGAATATTCTTGTGCTGAGCAGTATGTGTGAGGTATGTAGTGTGGCTAATCTTGTGCTGAGTGGTACGTGTGAGATATGTAGTGTGGCTATTCTTGTGCTGAGAGGTATGTGTGAGATATGTAGTGTGGCTATTCTTGTGCTGAGCGGTATGTGTGAGGTATGTAATGTGGGTATTCTTGTGCTGAGAGGTATATGTGAGCTATGTAGTCTGGCTATTCTTGTGCTGAGTGGTATGTGGGAGGTATGTAGTGTGGCTATTCTTGTGCTGAGCGGTTTGTGTGAGGTATGTAGTGTGGCTATTCTTGTGCTTAGTGGTATGTATGAGGTATGTAGGTGGCTATTCTTGTGCTGAGCTATATGTCTGAGGTATGTAGTGTGGCTATTCTTGTGCTGGCTGCTATGTTTATGGTATGTAGTGTGGCTATTCTTGTGCTGAGCAGTATGTGTGAGGTATGTAGTGTGGGTATTCTTGTTCTGAGCGGTATGTGTGAGGTATGTAGTGTGGCTATTCTTGTGCTGAGCGGTATGTGTGAGGTATGTAGTGTGGCTATTCTTGTGCTGAGCTGTATGTTTGAGGTATGTAGTTTGGCTATTCTTGTGCTGAGTGGTATGTGTGAGGTATGTAGTGTGACTATTCTTGTCCTGAGTGGTATGTGTGAGGTATTTAGTGTTGCTATAATTGTGCTGAGAGGCATGTGTAAGGTATGTAGTGTGGGTATTCTTGTGCTGAGCTGTATGTGTGAGGTATGCAGTGTGGCTATTCTTGTGCTGAGCGGTATGTGTGAGGTATGTAGTGTGGCTATTCTTGTCCTGAACGGTATGTGGGAGGTATGTAGTGTGTCTATTCTTGTGCTGAGCAGTATATGTGAGATTTGTTGTGTGGGTGTTCTTATTCTTGTGCTGCTTAGTCTGGCTATTCTTGTGCTGAGTGGTATGTGTGAGCTATGTATTGTGGCTATTCTTGTGCTGAGCAGTATGTGTGAGGTATGTAGTGTGGGTATTCTTGTTCTGAGTGGTATGTGTGAGGTATGTAGTGTAGCTATTCTTGTGCTGCGCGGTATGTTTGAGGTATGTAGTGTGGCTATTCTTGTGCTGAGCGGTATGTGTGAGGTATGTAGTGTGACTATTCTTGTGCTGAGTGGTATGTGTGATGTATTTAGTGTTGCTATTCTTGTGCTGAGAGGTATGTGTAAGGTATGTAGTGTGGGTATTCTTGTGCTGAGCGGTATGTGTGAGGTATGTAGTTTGGCTATTCTTGTCCTGAACGGTATGTGGTAGGTATGTAGTGTGTCTATTCTTGTGCTGAGCAGTATGTGTGAGTTTTGTTGTGTGGGTGTTCTTGTGCTGAGTGGTATGTGTGTGAGGTATGTAGTGTGTCTATTCTTGTGCTGAGCCGTGTGAGGTATGTTGTGTGGCTATTCTTGTGCTGAGCATTATGTGTGAGGTACTTAGTCTGGCTATTCTTGTGCTGAGTGGTATGTGTGAGGTATGTAGTGTGGCTATTCTTGTGCTGAGCAGTAAGTGTGAGGTATGTAGTGTGGCTATTCTAGTGCTGAGCGGTATGTGTGAGGTATGTAGTTTGGGTATTCTTGTGGTGAGCGGTATGTGTGAGTTATGTAGTGTGGCTATTCTTGTGCTGAGCAGTATGTGTGAGGTATGTAGTGTGGCTATTCTTGTGCTGAACGGAATGTGTGATGTATGTAGTGTGTCTGTTCTTGTGCTGAGCAGTATGTGTGAGTTTTGTTATGTGGGTATTCTTGTGCTGAGCGGTATGTGTGAGGTATGTAGTGTGGCTATTCTTATGCTGAGGGGTATGTGTGGGACATGTAGTGTGGCTATTCTTGTGCAGAGCATTATGTGTGAGGTATGTAGTGTATCTATTCTTGTACTGAGGGGTATGTGTGAGTTATGTAGTGTGGCTATTTTTGTGCTGAGCAGTAAGTGTGAGGTATGTAGTGTGGGTATTCTTGTGATGAGCGGTATGTGTGAGGTATGTAGTGTGGGTATTCCTGTGCTGAACGGTATGTGTGAGGTATGTAGTGTGGCTATTCTTGTGCTGAGTGTTATGTGTGAGGAATGCAGTGTGGCTATTCTTGTGCTGATCGGTATGTGTGAGGTATGTAGTGTGGCTATTCTTGTGCTGCGGAGTATGTGTAAGGTATGTAGTGTGGGTATTCTTGTGCTGAGCGGTATGTGTGAGGTATGTAGTGTAGGTATTCTTGTGCTGAGTGGTATGTGTGAGGTATGTATTGTGCCTATTCTTTTGCTGAAAGGTATGTGTAAGGTATGTAGTGTGGGTATTCTTGTGCTGAGCGATATTTGTGAAGTATGTAGTGTGGGTATTCTTGTGCTGAGTGGTATGTGTGAGGTATGTAGTGTGGGTATTCTTGTGCTGAGCGGTATGTGTGAGGTATGTAGTGTGACTATTCTTGTGCTGAGTGGTATGTGTGAGGTATGTAGTTAGGCTATTTTTGTGCTGAGCGGTATGTACAAGGTATTTAGTGTGGGTATTCTTGTGCTGAGAGGTATGTACGATGTATGTAGTGTGGGTATTCTTGTGCTGAGAGTTATGTGTGAGGTATGTAGTGTGGGTTTTCTTGAGCTGAGGCGTATGTGTGAGGTATGTAGTGTGGCTATTCCTGTACTGAGCGGAATGTGTAAGGTATGTATTGTGGGTATTCTTGTGCTGAGCGGTATGTGTGAGGTAAGTAGTGTGGGTATTCCTGTGCTGAGCGGTATGTGTGAGGTATGTAGTATGGTTATTCTTGTGCTGAGCGGTATGTGTGAGGTATGTAGTGTGACTATTCTTGTGCTGAGCGGTATGTTTGAGGTATGTAGTGTGGCTATTCTTGTGTTGAGCGGTATGTGTGAGGTATGTATTGTGGGTATTCTTGTGTTGAGCTGTATGTGTGAGGTATTTAGTGCGGGCATTTTTTTGTTGAGCAGTATGTGTGAGGTATACAGTGTGGCTATTCTTAACAACCTCATTAGTATGTAGGATTTTTGCTCCAAGGAAATTGGACCATGTTCTCCCAAGCTGAGGAATATTAGATACCCATGCAGTGACAGTAGAAACTAAGCCTGTTATTAACGGCAGTCATTTCATAGGATCACTGGATTATAGGAGATTACTAGGATATAGACTCAGAGGTCATTTCAAGCATATCTATTTCATCCCAGTGTTTTTGTATTTAGTAATGATTGCCATTGTCTAGGAGTGTTTTGGCTGCTATCCCCAGTAAGGATTTACTGTGCCCCATATACTTGTCCAGGTTTCTCTTAAACAGTCATAGAGGTGCTCTGTTTCACATGAACACGTAGCCTATTCCAAGGATGTGGCAATCACTGGGCGATACATCTGTCCCTCCAGCATGTCCTATTTAAGTTGCAAGCTATATTTTTTTCCCTGGAAGTGGTAGCCCTAGTCCCGTTTTATTTGTGGATGTGCAGAGAGTTCATTAGTTTTTGGTATGAGATTGCTCTGTAAGCCAGGCATAAGTGTTCCCTAAGAAGTCTATACAGTACAGGGGATAGTGACAGGAACTTTAATCCGTCTGTGTAAGGCATGTGCTGGAATCCCTCGATCTTCTTTGTTAGAAACCTCTCTGCAATTACTGCAGGAGCTTTTTATGGTACACATTGAATGTGGCATTATACTCAATTATGGGTCAGATTATAGACTATGGAGAGGTTGTAACATCTTTTCCTCCTAAGGTGATGCCTTTATTAATCAAGTGTGCTACTTAGAAAGCCTTTTTTACTACAGTAGACACATGGTGGTTGAAATAAAGGTTGCAGTCAACTTGTGATAGAAGGTCTCTTGCCACTTCATGGGTACTTAGGTTGTTGTTGATTTGATAGTGTGAAGAGACGTTGTTTGTGCCGATAGGAATGATGATGTTGACGTGGCGTCACCTACTTTGATAATGTGTGTCTGGTCTGTGAGCCAGTTGGCAACCCATCTTACATCAAAGGGGTTTACATTCAGTTCGCTAAGTTTATCAGTAATGCCTGAGTGTTGGATTGTGTCAAAAGCCTTTGCCAAGTCATGGTATTGTATGTGCACAGATTTACCCTCATCAGTGGCCCTGGTCACATTTTCAAAGAAATCCAGCAAATTTAGCAGGCAAGATCTACCCTTGATGACGCCTAACTGGGTAGGATCCAGGGTTTGGAGGCTCCTTTGTCTTTATTTATGAGGTCCATAATGATACATTCCTTGACCTTAAAGATGAAGCTGGTCAGACTTATCGGTCTGTAATTGCCAAAGTCTGTTGCTAGGCCACCTCTCTGGAGGGGAATAACTGTTTCTGCTCTCCATTCCACATGAACAAAGCCCGTGGTTAGGCTATGATTAAAAAGGGTACTTAATGTTGATGTTAGTTCACGTTTTATCCTGTTTGCAAACCAGCCTGGTATGCTGTCTTTTCCCACAGAGTCTGTGTTTTTTGCCTTGGACAAGGCTTTGATGACCTGTTGTTCATATATGTATAATGAAGCAGAAGTTTGGCGGAAGGCTTGTAATAGGTTTGGAGTGTATAAGGGAGTGAAATTTTTGCCAAACCTATCTGCTATCAGGTTTGCTATCTCTGTGAGGTCAAAGTGTGTGTGTGATACCATTGGTTACTAGTTCTGCACATGCTTGGGTCCTACCTTTTAGGCTACGTATGTAGATAAAAGGCCTTATTGTTATCCCTGGCTGTACTTGCTAAGTCTTTCTCAAAGAAGCACTTAGAGGATTTAACAAGTTGTCTTATTTGCCTGTTAAGGCTGAGGAGGGCACTTTTCCATTGTTGGGGCCTCACCTTTGTTTTCTTGGACAACGTTTGTGTTTATTGTAACGTTTGTTGATACTGGATGTCCTCCATGGTGGCTTGTTTTTACTTGGAGCTCTGGTCTTAATTCTTTCTGGTGCAGCCATGTCTATATACTTATGCTTTAGTGTAAGCTTTGGTGTAGTTACCACTTCCAGCCAGGGGTGGGGCTTGGAATGCATTAAAACCTTCACCTAGGCAGGCATAGTTGCTATGGTAAAGTTTATTAGACTGATTTTGCCCTTTGTGAGATCTGGTGTTAGTGTCAGCTTGAAGGTGACTGATTTGTGTTCAGATTTAAATAATGAGAGTCTGACAGTTGCAGTAGTGCATCTGTTTGACATGGTAGTGAGGACCAGATCTAGTATGTTTTTTCCTCTTGTTGGGGTATGAACAATTTGTTCCAGGACATTTGAGTTAACAAAGTCAAAGATCTTTCATGCTAGTGAGTTAGGGCTAGTGTCGGTTTCCCAGTTGATTGTGGGATAATTAAAATCCCTCATAACCAGAGTGTTTGGTAATATCTGGATTGTCTCCAGTTTGGTCAAGTAGGCTCAGTGCGCATCAAGACCCATAGAGGGGGAACTATAACTGGGTATGACTGAATGGGGGTCTTACCCACCATAACCTGAATTTAGAGTAAGTCCATACAGTTGTCCAGTCTAACCAGACAGAGGTGACTTTATCTATAATATGAATACTGCCTCCTTTGGTTCTCACACATTCATTTTGAAGTCTGAAGGTGTGGAAAACAGAGATTCATAGGTTGGTACTAGGCTATCTGCCCTAGGGCATTTATAAGCCTAGCCAGAGTGTGTTTGGCTTTTGCCACCCTTTTAGATTAGTTGACTGTACCTCTGTATAGTAGGTCACAGAAGATAGCCCTTTTAAGGTTAGTTTACTGTGTCTCTGTCTAGTAGGGACACAGAAGAGATCCCAGGGGTAAACCTATGATCTCCCATCCACTTGTCAAGATTTCTCTTGAAGACGGTCATTGAGGCGCTCTGCCTAACATGGACTGGAATTTTGTTCCTGAGTGAGGGGAGCCTCTGGGATATGAATCTGTCCCTCCAGCATGTCCTATTCATTTCTGTGCTGAGATTTAAGTCCCTGGAGCATGTAGCTCTAAGGGATTTGGATTTCCAGAGGTGGAGCATGTCCATTAATTCTGGTTTGGACATGGCTTTATACGTCAGGCACAGATCGCCTCTGAGTAGGCAGTAAGCAACTGAGTAGAGCTGGAGTTTCTTTAACCTAACTGCGTAGGGCATCTGTTTGAGTCCCTTGATCCTCTTGGTGAGGTACTTTTGGGGTCTTTCCAGTTGCTGCAGGTGTCGGATTAGGTACATCTCAAATGGGGCATTGTATTCAATTATGGGCCTGATGAGTGATGAGTAAAGGGGCACAATGACCTCTCTTGATCTAGATGTGAACCCTTTTGTGATAAGGTGGGTTATATAGAAGGTCTTTCTAACCACTTTGGCAATGTGATTGTCAAAGGAGAGATTGCTGTCTACTTGGGTCCCCAAATCCCTAATTACTTCTTCCATACTTAATGGATTACCACCTATGTGCTAATTTGTGGGCACTTTGTTTTTCCCAAAGGGGACGACTATGCACTTTTTGGCATTTAGCTTTAGGCCATGGCTCTGGCACCAGTTATCCGTCTCTGTGAGACCCTTTTGGAGGATGCTTGTGTCAGTCGGCAAGTCTATTATGGCACCCAGTTTGCAGTCATCTGCGAACTTGGTCAGCCATAGTCCTCCTGTGTTAGCCTGTACCTGAGAGAAATATATACCGAACAAGAGAGGTCCCAGGACTGAGCCTTGTGGGATGCCACTTGTAACTGGTTTAGAGTCTGACATGGCACCTGCAATTCTGACCATGTTGTAGCCTTGTAAGGCTGGGGTATTCTCTGAGGCCTTGAACCAGGTTTCTGTGACTGTACAGACCTCTACATCTTTCAGTGATAGAAGTGCTTCCGAGGTGTGAAGTTTTTGTTTTAAGCTGCTACAGTTTAGCAGCGTAACCTTTATGATTGGCAAACTTCACATTGGTTAGTTTGTTTTTGAGACCATGCCTAAAAAAGGCATTATAGGGGAGGCAACAGCCTTTGCCAACAGCTGAAATCCTAGAGGTGCCAGATACAAAACTGTCTCTGGAAAAGCAGTGAGGTTTGTCAAGTATGGCTTCCCAGACTGACAGGAACTGGATCCCCTTTACATGAAACCAAAAACTAAGCCAATTATTGAACTCTGTTATTTTTTTTATACAGTGGCATCATTCTAGATGAGGGTAGTATGCTGCTCAAGGCTAGGGACATACCTACCTGGGACATGTACTCTGAGAGCTGAATCATGTCTCTCTTCATATAGTCCAATGAGGTACATCTCAGGTCGTTCACTCTAACATGAACTATGATAGTGTCAAAATGGTACTTGTTGCTGAGACACCTGAGCACATGTGTGGTCTGATGAATCCTGGCACCAGACAGGCAGCTGACCGTCACTTTTCTCTTGTCCAGCCTGGTAGGTGCGACATGCATGTTCATACTGTAGCATTATCTTTGGTGAAGGTAGAAAGGTACTCAATGTAAAGTCTGAGCTTGGCTGTGACAGGTATTCTGAGAGATCTATTATGTCTGTTTTCATGTAGTCAAAGGAGATATGTCTCAGATCATTTACAATGACATGGACTATGATAGAATCATATTGGTAACTTGAGTGTGTCCATGATGTAGTGCATCTGGGCTCCAGATAGGCAATTAATCATGTTCTCCATGACTAACCTGGTGAGTAGGGCACCTGTATGTCATACAATGGATTCCCCAATCAGAAAAGTATTAGGTAATGTATGTGCGTGCCTTATGGGCTTTGCTATTGAGGGACCATTGGGCATAGGATTATGTAAGGTGCCCAGCCTTAACAAACATCCTTCCTCCATACATCCCAAACAGATCTCTGAGATCTGAACACCAAAATTTAATCTCTATCCACAAACCCAAACATCCTGCTGGCCAGCTTCTACTCTCTTTCTCTCTAGGTAAGAAATGGAACTCTCTCCCTCCTTCACTTAGGACTATACCAAACTCAGAAACCTTCAAGACCCAACTTTTCTCATACCTGTCATCCAAACGGAAATGTTCCTGCTTACACCCTACCTAAATTCAAGTGAATTTCCCCAATGAGCTCTCTATTCTCCTTGCTCCACTCTACCCTCAAACTATTATTTCTATTCTAAAATAGACTTAAGCTGATAGTCACTGATTACCCTCAAACTATTATTTCTATTTCTCCTAAAATAGACTTAAGCTGACAGTCACTGATTAATCAGTTTCTCTCACTTGACTCCAAGTATGTAAATATTGTAGATATCACAGTATTTGTATTGTCTGCACAGCAAGTTATTTACCTTATTTAACTAAAACATCTGCATGCTAATTGCCCCCCCCCTAATGTAAAAGCACAAGAAACCTCAGATCTTTATATTACAGACAGTTGATCAGTTTGAATGGAAATGATGTGTAGCTCTTATCTATCTCTATTGTCTGTTAACTATGATTTTTATTATTTATTTTTTTTGCATTTCCTGACTGTATTTATTTTATTTGCATTTTTTGACTTTTTAAATTATATACCATTATATTGTTTTATGGCCTTATGGAGGGCCTCCACTGGCCTCCCATGAAATCTGGCCGGCCTAGGTGAAAATTAATCAAACTGAAATAAAAAAAAAAAAATAAAAAAATAAAAAAATAAACTAGTATGTTTAAAGAGATGTGGATTCAAGTGAGTTTGTAGAGAGAAGTATTGTATTGAATGGCGGAAGGTTTCTTTGATCTTTTAATAAGTGCTTCAGCATGTGACAATCTTGAGTAATAAGTAGGTTGGTGTAAGGGCTGTAGTAGTGTGGATAACCTTATGTGATTCATTTTTTGCCTTCAGTGAAGTTGTGTTACTATTGCTTGCATCACTGTTTTTGTTATGTAATCCACATCTGTGTGTGGGAATATCAGGATTAATCCATGGGTGGTGGAATTTCATCATGAGGGAAAAAAAAAATAAAATGAAAAAAACCTAAAAAAGGTAGCAAAGCGAGCGATACAGTCACTGAAGATTTTAATTGTGTTAGCGCTTTCATGCACTAATGCGTGCCTTTCAGAGACATATACTTTGTAAAAACATGTATTTATAAAGTGACAATTAAAACATAATTAATATCAATACAGCTGTCTTCTTAAAAAAAACAGTTTATATAAAGAAAAAAATTCTGATTCCGGGGATAAGTATGAGCATTAGTCTTAATGCCCATAATAACTCCTGTTCCTCCCAAAATAAAATGCAGAACATACTTGACACAATGCTGCATAAACCACTCCTTGACTTTCACAATTAAACTTGTCATTAATGAAATATTTAAAGAATATCCCAATTATAATTTAAAATATCCTTTAAATGTACTGACATATCATTAAACTGGGATAGAAAACTGGTTACATAACTATTGCCATCATTTCTAACCAGCTTTACTTGTTCATTATTACTTATACCAACACTTTCATGCCTATTTAGCAAAGGACTTACTTAAATTGAAAGCTTTGGAATGCTAATTATTTTTATAAATGTGATTTCGCAATACAGTTTAAATATATATTCAAACATATATAAAACATTTCTTTGGCTATTGATAGTAGTCAATCCAGGTCAGGAATTTTTTCTTATTATATAAACTGTTTTCATTAAGAAGACAGCTGTCTTTTTAAATCGTAATTTTGTGATTTAATTGATATTAATTATGTTTTAATTGTTCACTTATAAAATACATGTTTTTACAAGTGTATGTGTCTGAAGAAGTGCACGTAGTATTGTGGATGAAAGCGCTAACACAATTAAAATCTTTTTCAGTGGACTGTATCGTTCGTTTTGCTACCTTTTCTGGTTTTATTCATCATGAGGGAAAAGCCAGCCGTGGGTAAATCCTGATATGTCTACGCACATCAGTGGCTTATTGCTGTTGCACAATTACGTTATTTAAGAAAGAAATTGCTTATCTTTCTTAAATAATGTCTTTGTATAATGGTACATCAGTCTTCTTCTGCCTTGTCTTCTGTATGCTGTTTTACTGTGCATGAGTACATCAGTGCAGTGTAGGAAAAGCAATGGAAAAAAGAGAATCTCCATTGCATTTTTTTGTTTGTTTCCAAAACTCAAGATTTTTTGTTAACTTTTTATAAAAATCAAGATTTTACAAGGAACAATGCAAAAGTAGAAGGGAAATCAGATATGTTCCTGTTTCTTTAGTTTTACAGACTGCAACTGATTTTCTCATATTTTGCTGTGTCCCTCAGCATATGCCAATAGAAAGACTGACTGTTCAGTTGTACTTCAGAGGCTGGACTTTTTTCTATGGGTATTGGCTTGATTTGCATTTGGCCTGCTGGCTTGATTATCAATTCTGTTTTTGAATAGCAATGAACCATTATTGTACAGTCATTAGTGGTTAACTGGTTGTCTGAGAACATGAAATGATTCTTATGTTTCCTTAAGATACCCAAATCTACTTAGCTGGCCAGCGAGGCATTAGAAAAATTGCATATCCATGTTGTACAGTCCTGTAATAGAGGGAGCTGTTTAGGATTAAAGACCAGCTTTTAATAGTGGTAATTTTTAAGGTTAAAGACAAGATATTTTATAGTGCTCGGATATGGTAGCACTATTCAATGTGAAAACTAGTTTATGGTCTTAAGGGTAAGATGGTATAGAATGCTGGATATGGTTGTGCTATTCAATGCACAAGCTAGCTGCTTTAAGTTTAATTCCATGTAAGGCTAAGCTGTTTAACAGATTTTGGACTTTATCTTAACTTTATAGGGGGATTTTGCTGTCTAAGCATTTGCTACTATACTAGGCAGTTAATTGCTGCTGCATGGTAGGCAGCTTTGTACAAATTCTTCTGATTTACAGCAGAGAGAAAAAAAAACATGAAAACTGACTCCTATGCCTGACATCCAATAAACAGTGACACTTTGAGCTCCCTGTTGGGCTTCTCAACTCAGACAGAGAATCAGTAAACACTTTCTGCCACAAGATGGATGATACTGGAATTTCTTAATGTAAAAGCACAGCAAAATTAGCTCTCAAGTACAGATTAAACAAAAAAAAAAAACAACTACAAAACAATTAAGTCCCTGAGTAATTCACCCATCTGCAAGGAGATCTGGAAGCAAACAAAATTTGAGAAAGACAGAAAACAAAGAAACAATTATTATATATGTTGCATTAAAAATACTCCCCAAAACAGTAGCTATCACTGTATAAAACAAGTAAAAATGCAGTAAATAAAGAAAATATTCTCATCCTAGCCTGGATATTTCTGGATACAGTTGGAGATCTCTGTGGAAATTACCACAGAGCCTTGCAAATTGCCCTGATTTATAGCAGAGAAAAGAAGCTTGAAAACTGAGTTATATGACCTCTAATCAATAAATGACCACACATTGAGTTCCCTGGAGCACTTCCCAACTCAGAGAGACCAGATAAACACCTTCTGCCATAAGGTGGATGATCTTGGAATTTCTTAATGTAGTAGCACAGAGAAAGTAGCTTTCAAGTGCAGATTAAATGATAAACTACTAACAAACAAATAAGTCACTAGCTAATTTGCCTTTCTGCAAGGAGATGTAGAGGCATGTGTGTTGACCCTAATGCTACCCCTTCCCATAACCCTAATCTTGAGCATTTCCTTACAAAAAAGTTTTGCCCTAACTGCACCCCAAAACAACACACTCAGACAGGCACTCAACCAGTACACACATGCACCACAATTAAACTGTGTCCTTACCAAAACTGATCACAACACACACACACACACACACACACACACACACACACACACACACACACACACACACACACACACACACACAAAATGCTACAACTATCCCCTTACCTAACCCATTCACAATCATCCATATACAAAATACTAACACTTTCTATTTACCTAACCCTTACCCTAATTTGCATAGACTGATACAAACTCTTCTAATTTTACTAACCATATTCTTACAAAGAAACCAACATTGTCAATTCTTGTAGTCAATGTCACTGGTGTTGAATGTAAAATCCCAGCACTTACATCAGCCAAACAAATTAATGTTTTGCTAATGCAACTGCAACAATATCTGTCTATCTATCTATCTATCTATCTGTATACATATATATATATATATATATATATATATATATATATATATATATATATATATATATATATATATAGCTCTGAAATCTGATTGAGTGTTCCACTTATTAAAAGTTTAACATTTCTTATGAAGGCAACATTTGTTGCGGGTTTGGATAACTAGTAAAACTTGTGATATTATGAAGGTTTTGGTATTGGTGGTGCGAATATTTCATAGGTTCATAGGTTCATACTAGGCTATCTGCCCGAGGGCATTTATAAGCCTAGCCCATTGTTTTGTGGCTTACGCCACCCCTTTAGTATGGGGAACTATACCCATTATTTTGCTGTGCCTCTGTCGAGCAGTGACACTGAGGTAATTCCTGGGGTATATCTGCGATCTCCCATCCATTGGTCAAGATTTCTCTTGAACAAGGCCAGCGAGGTGCTCTGCCTCACATGTACCGGGATTTTGTTCCACAGCATAGGGAGTCTTTGGGTGATGAATCTATCTCTCCAGCATGTCCTATTAATAGCCGTGTCGAGGTTTAAGTCTCCGCCTTGTGGCTCTGATGGATCTAGATTTTTGAGGTGAAGCATATTCATCAAATCTGGGTTTGACATGGCCTTGTATGTTAGGCAAAGGTCACCTCTGAGCAAGCGGTAAGCAACTGAATAGAGCTGGAGTTCTTTCAGTCGGGCAGCATAGGACAGATTTTTGAGACCCTTTATCCTTTTGGTGAGGAACTTTTGTGGCCTCTCCAGCTGCTGCAAGTGTCGGGTCAGATACATTCCGAATGGGGCATTGTACTCAATCATTGGTCTGATGAGTGATGAGTAAAGGGAGACTATGACCTCCCTTGATCTAGATGATAATCCCTTCATGATAAGGTGGGCAATGTAGAAGGACTTCCTAACTACTTTAGCTACATGGGTGTCGAATGCAGACTACTATCAACCTGGGTCCCCAGGTCCCTGATAACTTCTTCTGTGCTCAGTGGATTGCCACCTATTTGGTAGCTAGGGGTAACCTTGTTTTTCCCGAAGGGTATGACTATGCATTTTTGGCATTTAACTTGGCTCTGGCACCAGTTATCCGCTTCTGTGAGACCCTTCTGAAGGATATCTGTGTCAGATGTGTTTTCTACTATGGCCAGTTTGCAGTCATCTGCAAACTTTGTCAGCCATAACCCTCCTGTGTTTGCTTGTACTTTGGAAAAGTAGATGCCAAACAAGAGTGGCCCAGGACTGATGTGGGACACCACTTGTGACAGGCTTTGAGTCTGACATGGCACCAGCAACTCTGACCCTGTGGGTTCTGTCACTCAGCCAGTTTGCAACCCATCTTGTGATGTATGGGTTAACATTTAAGCTGATGAGTTTTTCAATGATACCCGAGTGGGGTATTGTATCGAAGGCCTTAGCCAGATCGAGGTAGGCTGTATGGACTGCCTTTCCTCATCAATGGCTTTGGTGACTGTTTGAAAAAGTCAACCAAGTTTAAAAGGCATGATCTGCCTTTGACAAAGCCAAACTGGGTTGGATCCAAAGTCTGCAAATTCCTATGTCTTTATTTATGAGGTCCATTATGATCCTCTCCATGGCTTTGCAGATAAGGCTTGTCAAGCTAATGGGCGGTAATTTCCAGGGTCTGTGGAGGCACCGCCTTTGTGAAGTGGGACCACAGTTGCATCCAGAGGTAAGACTTTGATTAAACAGCTGTCCTAGCTGTGGGTTTAATTCCTCATTGAGTTCGTGGAGCACACAGCCGGGACACCATCGGGTCCCATGGATGCTGTGTTTTTGCTTTGGAGAGCAGTTCTCACTTGGGCGCTGGAGATGTTTGGCCGGCTGCACTCATTTCCTATAGATATCTCCTTTGGGGGGGGGAGAAGTTTGCACTGAACCTGTCAGCCAGTATGTTGGCAATGTCTGTAGGATCAGTAATCTTCACATCATTTTGAACTAGTTCTGAGCATATCTGGGAGTTTCCTCCTAGGTTTCTAACATAGCTAAAGAAGGCCTTATGATTGTCTTTTGAGTCTTTAGCTATTTTTCTCTCGAAATTTGCTTTGGATGATTTTATGAGAGCTCTTAGTTTTTATTTGTGTAAGTATAGGTGAGTTTGAGTGAAGTCAGGGCATAGTTCTAGGGTAATATGTATTGGTGTGTGTGTGTGTGTGTGTGTGTGTGTGTGTGTGTGTGTGTGTGTGTGTGTGTGTGTGTGTGTGTGCGTGTGTGCGTGTGTGCGCGTGTGTGTGTGTGTCTGCCTGTTTGTGTTTCCCAGCTGTCTAGATTAGTTTTAGTGTTACAAGATGGGTTTTTGAAAGGTAAGGTGCAGGGCTAGAGTAAGGTTCAGGAGTAGGTTTACTGTTAGTAGGTATTAGTAAGGTGTGCAGGGAGAAGAGTGAGATCCACGTACTTGTATTCAGTGATGTTAGAGATTATATTATCCTGAGTGACTTTAATGAAAAGGAAGGCTAGGCCTGCTGATTTCTCTGTTGTGGAAAATTATAAGACACTGTTTTTTTTTGTAAAAGCTCATAAGTAGAAATCAGTGAAGCTTTTATGCATTTTTTTTTTTTTGCAGAGCAAGGCTGGGATCTAACAGAGAGTACAAAGGGGACCAGCTTATGTCATCAAAGTATGCATTAAGCACTGCTAATTTATGTGGTAGCAATAGACGACCTAAAGCAATCTGAAGAGAAGGTTTTAGTGTTTTGAAGGCCTGTGAGGAGTGGACATGGTAGTGAACACTAATGATATTTGGCAGGGCCTTCTGTGTAAGCATCTATGTTTCGTGTTTGTTATAAGAAGATTTAAGATAGACTCTTTCCATGCTTCAAGATTTGGTCTTTTAGGGATCTTTATCAACTGCTCAAGATTGTTCTGATGTAACAGTCTGTTCAGGTTTTTGGCATCTGGTCATATGGCACTGAGGCAGGGACGGCTCGTCCTAATGGACTGAAGGACTGCAGCCCCCCACCTGAAAACATAAACTGAAAAATAAAAATAAAAAATAAACTGAAAAAGGAAAATAAAAAATAACACACCCAGAATGGACTCCACACTTGCGTGTGATCACTCCCAGAAGTCGCACACATGCACAGAACTAATCCGGACTGAATTAAGAGCAGTCAGGATTAGATAGAATGCTGCAAAATGCAGAAATGCCTTGAAGTCTGTGTGGTTAGACCTGCACAAACTGGAAGGGGACCGGACTGCAATGTCCGCAGGCTGGATATCCAGCCTGCTCTCGCAGGAACATTGTCATCGCAGGAGCTAGCTAGGGTGAACATTGTCATCTCTGGAGCTAGCTATGGTTAGCGGGAAGATTATGGGGCTTACTTGCAAGGCTGGGACTTATAGGTTCATAGGTTGATACTAGGCTATCTGCTCTAGGGCATTTATAAGCCTAGCCAGAGTGTGTTTGGCTTTTGCCACCCTTTCAGATTAGTTAACTGTGCCCCTTATTTATAGTCACAGAAGACAGCCCTTTTAAGGTTATCTTACTGTGCCTCTGTCTAGCAGGGACACAGAAGAGATCCCAGGGGTAAACTTACGATCTCCCATCCACTAGTCAAGATTTCTCTTGAATAGGGTCAGTGAGGGGCTCAACCTAACATGGATTGGGATTTTGTTCCAGAGTGAGAGGAGCCTCTGGGATATGAATCTGCCCCTCCAGCATGTCCTATTTATTTCTGTGCTAAGGTTTAAGTCCCTGGAGCATGTAGCTCTAAGGGATTTGGATTTCTTGAGGTGTAGCATGTCCATTAATTCTGGGTTGGACATGGCTTTATACGTCAGGCACAGATCGCCTCTGAGTAGGCGGTAAGCAACTGAGTAGAGCTGGAGTTTCTTTAGCCGAACTGCATAGGGCATCTGTTTGAGACCCTTGATCCTCTTGGTGAGGTACTTTTGGGATCTTTCCAGTTGCTGCAGGTGTCGGGTAAGGTACATCCCAAATGGGGCATTGTATTAAATTATGGGCCTGATGAGTGATGAGTAGAGAGGCACAATGACCTCTCCTGATCTAGATGTGAAACCTTTCATGATAAGGTGGGCTATATAGAAGGCTTTTTTAACCACTTTGGCAACGTGATTGTCAAGGGAGAGGTTACTATCTACATGGGTCCCCAAATCCCTAATTACTTCTTCTGTACTTAATGGATTACTACCTATGTGGTCATTTGTGGGCAATTTATTTTTCCCAAAGGGGATGACTATGCACTTTTTGGCATTTAGCTTTAGGCCATGGTTTTGGCACCAGTTATCTGTCTCTGTGAGACCCTTTTGGAGGATGCTTGTGTCAGCCAAAGATTCGATTATGGCTCCCAGTTTGCAGTAATCTGCGAACTTGGTCTGCCAAAGTCCTCTCGTGTTAGCCTGTAGCTCAGAGAAATATATATGGAACAAGAGAGGTCCCAGGACGTAGCCTTGTGGGATGACACTTGTAACTGGTTTTGAGTCTGACATGGCACCTGCAATTCTGACCATGTGGGTTCTATCCCTGAGCCAGTTTGCAACCCATCTTTTGACATAGGGGTTGATATTTAAGCTGGTGAGCTTATTTATGATGCCCGAGTGGGGTATTGTGTCAAAGGCTTTTGCGAGTTCTAGGTAGGCAGTGTGGACTACCTTTCCTTCATCTATGGCCTTGGTAACTGTTTCGAAGAAGTCGACCAGGTTCAAGAGGCAAGATCTGCCCTTAACAATGCCGAATTGGGTAGGATCCAGTGTCTGGAGGTTCCCAATGTCATTGTTTATGAGTTCCATGATGATACACTCCATAGCTTTGCAGACCAGGCTAGTCAGGCTTATAGGGCGATAGTTCCCGGGGTCTGTTGTGGTACCATCTTTGTGGAGCGGGGCCACAGTTGCTGTACACCATTCCTTGGGTACATATCCTGTAGTAAGGCTGAGATTGAACAGTGACTTTATGTGAGGGTTTAGTTCTTCTTGGAGCTCGTGTAAGACGCAGCCCGGGACGCCGTCCGGTCCCATTGATGCTGTAGTTTTTGCTTTGGAGAGGGCAGCTCTCACCTGTGCATCTGTGATGTCAAGGAGGCTACACTTTGATGGGATAGACATTTGCTCTTTTGGGGGGGAAGGGGGGGAGAAGTTCAAGGAATGGAGCTGGGCAGTGGAACTTTCAACAGGTACGTGCGCGCGCGCACGTGTGTGTGTGTGTGCGTGTGTGTGTGTGTGTGTGTGTGTGTGTGTGTGTGTGTGTGTGTGTGTGTGTGTGTGTGTGTGTGCATGTGTGTGTGCATGTGTGTGTGTGTGTGTGTGTGTGTGTGTGTGTATGTGAAGTGAAGTATCCATTCACTAAACAGTCAACTGTTGCACTTCACAGCATAAGACACAAAAGGAGTTCCTGAACATCCTTAGCCTACCACCACTGACTAAAATCTTTGTACTCCCTCTGCATTCATTGCCTTCAAACTAGGTAAGTTGCACATATCACCCTGCAGTTCCTCAATCACATTTTCAGATGCAGAAAATGTGCTGAGTGCAGAAAGCTGGCCATCCATGAAAAATTTGTCGGGGAAGCGGGATAAGTTGTTGTGGGATACATTAAGTATAGCAAGCTTCTGACACATACACAACTCTGCAGGTAAGGTTTGCAAATGATTACAGCTTGCATTTATAGCATTTAGTTCGTTCAGGTTAACTAGCTCGGTCAGGAGACACTGCAGATGATTGTCAGAGACATCCAATAACCAGAGGTTTCGAAGCTGGCCTAAAGCCGCAGCTGGCAATGCAGTCAATTGATTATGGCATAGGATTAGACTCTGTAGTTGCGTAAGGCTTCCAATGTATGGCTGTAACTCCTGAAGACTATGACACTGACTCACTTCCAGGTAATTAAGTAGAGAAAGGCAATAGAACTTTGGTGGCAAGTATCCTCCACCACCTCTGATTCGACTGTCAACCTTAGGACCCTGAAGTATCAGTTCTTGTCATTTATCCCACTCAGCTGTTTCTATTTCAACCCAGCACTGATCCTCTATGACTGCACATTTACCAAAAGAAGTCACAAATCAGCAAGAACTGGGGCTTTTTAAACTTCACTAAAATAATACCTTCAAGGAAATGCTAAGTGAACTTAACCTCATGACAATGGCTAATGACAGTGATGGCTGGTGACTTCAAATCAAAGGGGGGCTGCAGGAGACAGCTGAAGTGGTGGTGCCAATGAAAAGGGGTGTGGCCAACTAGAAAAGGGGGGGCTATGCTAAAAAATGCAAAAACTGGGACTTTAATTAAATACGCTGCTCTGGGTGCCAAACCATCATTATGAGAGTCCAGTCAAAACAAAATGAAGTGTAGAAGAAAAAAAAAATATTTCAATGCATCGGCTACATGACAGCTTACTTAATGTCTATATGGGAACAAAAAGGTTGTGAGGCATGAAAAAATAAATTACTTTTTAAATACATTACTGGAATGCCAGTCAAAATTAAGTATAAAAAACAAGCAACACTCAACTCAAACCACTTCTCCTTACATTGCAGTTCTAATTATAATTTATATTCAGCTTTATAAAAGTACGAAGTGACATGCTGAAAGTAGCAATCTCTGTGATACCCCCACTTGTAAAAATGTTTCTTATCCAAAAAAGACCTGCTGCCTAACAACAACTATCTACTTGTTTCATGGGACCATACATGATAGATTGGCATTTTGTTTAGTTTACATGTAAAGCCTGCAAAGATGACTGCAAGTCTCCAACACATGTAATGAGGTTCTGAACATACTGTAATCCTGTTCTTTATTACAAATACTATCATATGCATTTCAATACCTAAGGCTTATACTCTATCTAGTTATGTAAATATTCTCTACATGGCAACAACAAAAAGGCTTTCAATGTTGGTAATTCTTTAACAGTATGCTTATTAAAGCTTACTTACATCTTACAATCTCAAACAAGCTTACCTCATGGTCATTAAAGCATTGATCATTAAACACAGACCAACAGGAACTGCAACAACATGCATTTTCTGAACAAGAAGTATAAATCAGCAGTATAAAAATATGACAGAAAACCAGAATAGTCTGCAAAATCAAGGACAGATGAAAAGCCACTGTAGTACTTGTACCTACCTTGGGTGGGGGGATACTCTGCATACTTACACACACTGCATAACTGCTCCTTGCCTTGCTTGGACACATCCAGAGTCACTACATGGGGGAGTGGGGTACAAAAAGTATGTCACAATTTGAAATGTCTCTGGCTGACAGTGATGGCCCTGACACGTTTGTTATACCACTCAACCTCAGAGCAATACATCTGGACAAAACTATAAACAGAAGTGGTACAAAGGCCCCAAAATAAGGACAATTTTAAATATTGCTCTTATAAACTTAGACAAATAGTGGAATAGTAGGTCTTGCATTAGTATGAATTTTCTTAAGGGTATGGAATCTGAAACTCAAATGTCTGTCATTGTTTTCTAACTTCAATCTTTAATGATTTGCCAGAAAACCACAATTTTATGAAAAATGGACCAAAAATGTGATGCAAAAATATAAAACAGCCACACAATACAGCTGGGAACCTGTCAAAGAAGGGACACTTTTTAATGTTAGTACTGTTAACTTGAGTAGCTGACAAAATAAGAGAATCTACATGCATATATAAAATTAAAAGTAACCTATAACTCTGATCATTACAATTACTTATTAATTGTAAACCCTCCATGATTTCATCCAAATTTGCCATTTTGCGGAGGGAATGCACCACAAAACACTAGTCATTGGAAGAGTTCTTACATTGCCCTACTGCCCCATTTTATATCACAGGGGGACAAGGAGAGGGAGTAAGTCCCTACTCATCTTCTCCAATCATCATCCAATGATTGTACAAATTACAATTGTACCCAATTCCGGAACACTCCTCACCACTGGCTGCAGCAGCCAAAGAGACCAACTCCCAAAAGGATAAAGGATAAAGGGTCTGCTGTCTATGCTGCCTATGCTGAAAAACTTTAGAACTCCTCAGCTCTTCAGATGGCTCTCTTTCTCAGAGGTGATGCTTTGCCTAACAGGCAAAAGGTGTCCGCCAGATTTGATGATTATGCTTCACCTCAAAAAAAAGATCCCACCAGAGCCACAAAGGCGGAGAGACTTAAACCTCAACACGGCTATTATTAGGGGGAGAGCAACACTTTGAGCCAAAATCAGGGACAGTTCAGAGGTCTGGATATACTTAATTCTATAAAGCAATTTGTTTGCACTTACCTCGCAACCTCTTAATGCAAGAAATCTAGACAAGGCTAAATATATTGGGGAACAAACAAACACTACTAAAAATTGCACTTGCACAAACTTAGACAATTGACACAATAACAGGTCTTGCTTTAGCATGCATTTTTCTGAAGGGTATGAAGTCTGAAACTCAATGTCTGTCATTTAGTGACTTCAATCCTAAATGATTTGCCAGAAACCCACAAATTTTATGAGGAACAAACCAAAAATAAGAATCAAAAAGCCTTGGGTATTGAAATGTATATGATAGTATTTGTAATAAAGAACAGGAGTACGGTATTTTCAGAACCTCATTACATTTGTTGGAGACTTGCAGTCATCTTTGCAGGCTTTACATGTAAACTAAACAAAATGCCAATCTATCATGTGTGGTCCATAATCTGTGCAGTAATCCTTTAAGCAATTTATCTTGAGCTTACTTCTTGTTTGCTGTTTATTTTTTACTTTCATCATATTTTTCCCATGAAACAAGCAGATAGTTTTTGTTAGGCAGCAGGACTTTTTTGGATAAGAAATATTTTTACAAATGGGGGTATCACAGAGATTGTTACTTTCAGTATGTTACTTGGTACTTTTATAAAGCTGAATATAAATTATAATTAGAACTGCAGTGCAATGAGAAGTTGCTTGAGTTGAGTGCTGCTTGTTTTTTTATACTTGATTTTTACTGGCATTCCAGTAATGTATTTAAAAAGTAATTTATTTTTTCATGCCGCCTCACAACCTTTTTGTTTCAATATAAATATTAAGTAAGCTGTCATGTAGCCGATGTATTGAAATATTTTTTTTCTTCTACACTTCATTTTGTCTTGATTGGACTCTCATAGTGATGGTTTGACACCCAGGGCAGTGTATTTAATTAAAGCCCCAATTTTTGTGTTTTTTAGCATAGCCCCACCCCTTTCTATTTGACCACACCTTTTCTTATTGGCCCCACCCATTCAGCTGTCTCGTGCAACCCCCCTTTGATTTGAAGTCACCAACCACCACTGCACTGAGGTTGAAGTTGTGTAATATAATGATATTTTTGTAGATGAATTTAGGAACATGTCCCGGTGATAGTGAATAAAGGGATGGTATATATCTCGGACCTATAAAAAAGAGAAATATATCCTCCAATCACCAAATGGCATACTACCTAATTAGTGCTTCCATTATTTATTGTGTTTGCATTGCAGGCATGCACAATGACAAGATATACATTGTTCTTGACTAGGAGCAAAGATTCACAACCTCTTTTAGTTCCTGGTCAAGAGTTACTAATCATTCTAGTTTTAGTTTGTACAGTGTAAGATGATCAGATGTCATTTGTCATGCATGGCATTGATATGAATACATACAGTTGCTGTTCACTTAATACTTATTTATTTATTTATTTATTTATTTATTTATTTCCTTTGTTAACCAAGTAAGTAAATTGGTCTTGAACACTGGACCATTTTAAGTCTCAGCTTGGGTTACATGGCAACAATAAATATTTAGCAGTATATACATGAAGAACAACAAATCACATAATGTGTGGAAGTGAACTAGAGTCATGCATATTTACTAGCTCTGTGTTTCATTCACCATAAACAAGTATGAACTGCGTAATACATCTGAACAATAGGAAAAAACATTCACTGTGAAAAAGAACAGAAAGAAAGCAATCCTGATGGTGATGAATATGATTACAATTGTACTCTAATATATGCCCTAATGAAATAAATGCTTACAGATCTGAAAAAAATGTTAAAGTTACAACTTAAGTGCTGCAAGAGTATATGCATATAGAAGGGAGTATTTGTAGATGTGTTTTAATTAGCATCCCAAGAACCTGTACTTGTATTTATCTGCAAGATGAAATTTTAACAATTTGAAAAATACTGGAAGATTGTCACAGTTTTTCATAATTTGTAGTGGAGAAGTCCAGATGCTAAGAAAAGCTTTACTAAATGCTTGCTCTGTCACAGCTATGGAAAATTTAGTTTTTTTGCACCTAGAAGCTTGCCACAGTTTAGCCTATCTCCAACTTAGCCTGAGAGAGAAGGGAAGCAAATCTGTCAGAAAGCTTAAAAGTGAGTAGTTGGATGGAGTTTTAGCCTATCTGGCACCTAGGATGAGAGAGTACATCTTTGAGATGCAGCACCATATCTGGAATAAATTGGCAATGTTGAGTTGCATGATTATGAATGCTTGCTTTATGTAGCTGGGCTCTAATTCAAAACTGGTTTTGAAGTATATTGCAAGATAATGTAATAATGACATACTATCAGCAGATGATGCTGTTCTTACACGGTTTTGTCTTTGGGTAACCAGAAAAGAAAAGCCCAATAGATAAATATCACCCAGTGCAAGCAAATCAAACAATATCACCTTAGCACATTTTTGCTGACAGAATCTGATAAAACATTCAACGTTTTTGTGTATACTAACAAAAATAAATCATTCAGTGGCTCTATTTTTCATTATTTTCTTCTGACATGCACTCATCCATTATATTAATATTTATTACATCCTTTCCTGTCTTATTTGTTTTTCTTATGCATGCTTTAATTATTGTTTTTCTCATTTAAACTAAATATCTTTCATTCACTTTATCTTGGTGTGTTTGTTATGCTTTTCTTGCATTATCATCATCATCAACCTCTTTTTTTACATTTTCTGCATGGGGTTTGGGTGTTGTGTCAATTGTCACTACCTCTCTTGATTTAGTGCCCCTCTATTAAACACTTTGATACTAATATCTGAGTGTCACATATAATCTGTCACACGATCCATCCCAAATCTTCTTCACTACATTGTCTTCGGGTTTACTGCACGTGCCTGGACTACAGCAATCTGTTCTCTTTTACTCTCTTTTCATTTGAAGCTACTTGAGTTTCTGCTCTTATGTCCTCATTTGTTGTCTGTCCCACAGTGTGCATCCTGCCACCTATCTCAGGCATTTCAGCTCCATCACCTATAGTCTCCTCAGCTGCTCAGCATTCACTCTCCAGGTTTCAGTACCATAATGTAGTACTGATTTCATCACTGTTTTGAACACCTTACTTTTAAGCTTCTTTGGCATTCTTCTGTCATACACTACACCAGACACTGTGCTGATTGGCTGTATCCCCTCTAATTCAAACGTTGGCCTCCCCATTCAGACTTCTCTTGTCTTCTCCTCAACCACCCCTCCTAGGTATTTGAAACTGTTAACATGTTCCACCATTTCCCCTTCTATCTCAATTCTCAGCTAATTTTTATTTCACCATTTGCTGCCATCATAATTAATCTTTACTCATTTTTATCTCATGTGCCTACAGTATTGCTTTCAATTCCTCTATACATTGTTGAAGTTTTTGTTCAGACCCTGCCTGTAATGCCACATCATTGCATACAAAAACTTTGATGATCTGTTCCATCCAGCCTGTTTGCTAATGTAGTCCATCACTGGTATGAATAGCAGTAGGCTCAGAGCGGAACCCTGGTGCACATCCACTCTGTTGGGAACCCTTCTGTCAGACCAATCACTGTTTGTACTTGCGTCATTAAGTCCCTCTACACAGCCTGTATTACTTCTACCAATGTTTCTGGGAATTTGAACCATTGCAAAACTGTCCAAATCAGCTTTCTTATGACCTTGTCATATGCTTTCTCCAAGTCTATGAATGTCTAGTTGGACCCTTTTCTCACCTTTAGCTTTTTTTCAATGATCTGTCTCATTGCAATCATAATGCCAGTTGTGCTGAAAGCTGATCTAAATCGAAACTGCTCACATCCTATCTTACTTTTTCTTACTCTGCTTATTCATTTATCAGTCATCATCTACATAACTTTCAGGCAGTATGATGATAGGAGATCTGTAGGTCTATACTGCTTGGAGTTTTGAATGTCCCCTTTTTTCTTGAACACTGGCACTAGTATACTTATTCTCCAGTCATTTGTGATGCACTATTTTGTCCACACTGATATGAATACCCTCAAGATCCATTTCAGTCTTAACTTACTCAACATCTTCATGATCTCTGCAGTGAACTCATCTGAGCTTGCTAATCTCTTTTCTTTTCCTGCATCCTTTCTGTGTTTACTGCGGTTGGTGCATTTCTCCCTTGGTGTTTCATTCAAATTTGACAACTTCTCTATATGTTTTTCTAATTTATGATTCCTCCTCATTGTGATTCATCTGATTTACATTTTTGCTGTGCTCAAAGATGTTGTTAAATGTGATGTCATTCAAATGTATCAATTGCATTCTTTTACACTGGCTTCAACAGCTTTCTTTAACTATTTTGTTAAAGTCTGGCCTCATGAAGTACAGAACCTTCATTCTGTTTTGTCGATATTTATATTTCTGCTATGGATTCACAGATAAATACTAGGTTATCAGTGTGCAGACTACTGCGAGCCTAACAAATAACCAGAAGACAGAATCAGACTCTGCACCTTGTATTTCCAAGGTAAAGACCTTAGCCAATGTGCCATCTTTTCCTATGTTGACAATAAGCCATACTATATGGTTAATATTAATTCCCAAATGGCAACGCTTAATACCAGATTCATCTAAGATCCTTCTTGCCTGTCTATTTGAAAAAATAAGTGCAACAGTAATCAGTTTTGAGCTAGATCTTGTGTTATTCAGGACTGTTTTGTTATAATTCATTGGAGTTTCCACAAGGCTTATGAATAAATTCATATTTAGAACTGTTCATACTGATGTTATTAATTTCAAAGATTAGATGTTTTCTCACAGTCCATATTTGCTAAGCAAAATTGTATCCTCCATTGTGTGTAGCAAAGCGGAGTCATGGATGTTACTTAGGCTGTGCTTATAAATGCTGCATCTAAGTGGTCATGTATGTCCTTCTTTTCATTTTTATTTCCTAATGTTTTTTTTTAAATTGCATCACTTGTAGGAAAGTCAATGAATGTTGTTTTAGAGATCTGAAATAATATTGATTCTTTAATGGTCTTTACAATATCGTTACAATAAGATGAAGGGGAAGGAGTTACAGCATTGATTATATGGAATCTATTGCGACTCAAAATTAACTCTTCAAGATACGGCATGCACATAAAATTCTTCGGGCATGCTTTTGTGGAAATGAATATCCATGTTTATAGTATCACTGATTGTTGCACTGAATCCAAAGGTTCTGGCTGAATTTATGAGTTATAGTTCTTATAGTGACACTAGTCTTTAATTTAGGGACTTGCATTTGCAGCAATTCTCCGAGCAGTTCTTGTAACACCATATCACTAATCTAATGATTGCACCATAGCAATAATGTGGACATTGCAACATATCACTAATCTAGCCATTGCACCATATCACTAATATTACCACTGCACTGTATCACTAATCTAGTCACTGTACCATATCAATAAGCTAACCATTGCATCATATCACTAATCTATGCATTGCACTATATCACTTTTCTAACTATTGCGCTATATCACTAATCTGGCAATTGTACTATAGAACTTATATAACCATTGCACCTTATCACTAATCTAGGTTTTGCACCATATTACTAATCTAACCATTGCACCATATCACTATAACCACTGCATCATATCACTAATCTAGCCCTTGTACCATATCACTAAGATAACCATTGGACCAAATCACTAAGCTAGGCAGTGCACCATATTACTAATCTAACCATGTCACCATATTACTAATTTAACCATTGCACCACATCGCTAATATTACCACTGCACCGCATCACTAATCTAGTCACTATACCATATCATTGAGCTAAATGTTGCATCATATTGCTAATCTATGCATTACACCATATTACTAATCTGGCAATTGCACCATATCACTAATCTAATCATTGCACTATATCACTAATCTGGCAATTGTGCCATATCACTTATATAACCATTGCACTGTATCACTAATGGAAACATTGGGGACCTACAAACAGACTCCACAAACACCTTCGGGCACCAGTTAGGGGCAGATCTGCCTCTATTACTGCCCTGATAAACCTGGCTGATTTCTGAACATTGACGATCTAGGGAACCGAGTCCACACAGCCTACCACACAGCCTAAGCCTTCTCACACAAACCCCATAATACTAGCCCCCACTTGGGCATTATAGATAAGCTCACCAGCTAACTACCAGGATTGCATGGAACAGAATGGCTCAAGGACACATCCCACATGGTTAGGGGACTGCTGGTGCCATGTCAGACTCCAAACCAGTTGGCCACCCACAAGGCCAGCAAGGCCTGGTCCCTCTTTGTCTTGACCCCTCTTGTTTGGTATATATTTCAGAGGGAAGGGGCAACACGGGCTGACCAAGTTCAAGAGATGACTGCAAACTGGGTGCCACTCTCACTCCAGCTGACACAAGCATCACACAACAAAAAACAAAAATAGAACAGACAACTGGTGCCAGAGCCGCCAGAGCCATGGAAATTTGCCAAAAAAGTAGTCATCCCCTTTGGCCCTTTGGCAAAAAACAAATTAAACAACATAGGGGTTAGGTGGTACAGAAGAAGTATACAGTACCTAGGGACCCAAGGGGGACCCAAGTTGATTTCTGACTCTTGACGTGGGCCAAAGTGAAAAGAAAAAAATTTTATATAGCCCACCTAATCATGTGAAGGGATTCAAGGATCAGATCAGGATCAGGGATGTCATCGCTTTCACTCATCCCTCCCCAGGGCCCATACATCAGTACAATGCCCCTTTTTGGGATGTACCTTACCAGACACCTGCAGCAACTGAAAGACCCCAAAAGTACCTCACCAAGAGGATCAGCAAACAAAGGACAGAGATATGCTAAGCGGGTTAAAGAAGAACAGCCACTCCAGCTCTCAGCAGTGGCATACCTGTTCAGAGGCTGTTGTCTCTGTCTGATGTGCATGTCCAACCCCAGATTAAATGACATGCTTGCACCCACCTCAGAAAATCCAAATCCCATTGAGTGCTCAAAGAGACTTGAACCTCAGCACTGAAATAAATAGGAATGGGGGAGGACAGATTCACCCATAACCCAGAGAGGCTCCTTCTCCCTGAGTAAAATCCCAGTCCAGGTTAGGCAGAGTCCTTCTCCCTTCTCTCAAGAGGAATCTTTGATCTGAATGGAGATCGAGGGTTTACCCCTGGTATCACTCTGTGTCACTGTTGTGACAGAGGCACAGTATACTTAACCTAAAAAACAAAAAAGGGCATAAAAAAAAAAATGGGTGGTGGTAAAGCTAAAACCTGGCTAGGTTTATAAATAAATGCCCTAGGGCAGATAGCCTAGTATGAACCTATGAACCTATAATCTAGGTTTTGCACCCTATCACTAATCTAACCATTGCACCATATCACTATAACCACTGCATCATATCACTAATCTAGCCATTGTACCATATCACTATGCAACCATATTACTAAGATAGGCATTGCACCATATTACTAATCTAACCATTTTGTTGTTGCCTCACAGCAAGAGGTTCTCCCGTTCGATTTTCAGCTGGAGTGCAGGGAGTACCTTCTGTGTGGAGTCTGCATGTTCTCCCCATGGTTGGTTGGGCGTTCGAAAGACATGCGTAAATGGGCGTGCCTTCATTGAAGGTTGAATGTTGAGCTGGCACCTCGGCATTCGTGAAAATCTACTGTCAATCATTAGTGGACCGGAGTTCCGCTGTGGCAACCCCTAACTGGAAAAAGCCAAAAAGACAAACAACAACAACTAATCTAACAATTTCACCATATTACTTATCTGGCAATTGCACCATATCACTTATCTGATCATTGCACCATATCACTAATCTAGCCATTGTACCATATCACTTATCTAACCTTTGCAATGTATCAGTAATCTAGTCATTGCCCCATATCACTTATCTAACCATTACACTTATCACTAATCTAGCCATAGCACCATATCATTATTCTAACCATTTCCCTGTATCATTAATCTAGCCATTGTGTTGACATTGGTTCAGAATCAAGAAGCCTGGTATTAACCTACTGTTCTGTTTGAATCAAATTTCTGTAATCTACTGACAAGAACATTGGTACAACTGGAAACTCACAGTGCTGAAACTAATACAGTTGAATAAAACATCTACAGGAACTGATGCTGTTGCTAAGAAACTTCATCACTTCAAATCTCAGTGCTGTAATACAGCTCTAAAATGTAGGAATATTTCTACTTTAAATCAAAACATTTCCCTAGATCTTTCTCCGAGTTAACATGTTGAGTCTGACATATTAAATAATGCAGATGTGAGTGCCTGCTCCTGAATTCCTGAATTTATTAACATCCCTAAGTAAGCAAGGTCTTTTTAGGCCATAGACTGGTATTTTCATTTGAGTAAAAAAGTTGCCCCAAAAAGCTGCATCTTCCATTAAATGGGCAGACGGGCAGTATGCACGATATAATGCCCGATGCTTGCATATTAATATAATGCATGTTTTAGTCAAGGTGCTAAGCAACTCAGAAGATCAGACACATCTTCATTTAACCATTCATAATAAATTATTGCTTGGAGAAGACAGAAAATGAGATAAAAAATAGAAGTCAAATCTGTCATGGTGAATGATGACTTCTTGAGGGTCATAGCCATACTCTTTGCTTTATGATGTCCATGCGCTTATCACATTAAGGAAACCACACTATTTCTTGTAACTTCAACTTATTTACTGCACAAAATGCTCATGATTTAATGTTATTAAAGCTCTAAGTCTTTCATAGATCCAAATTATTTTAGTTTTTTATGCACTGTTATCTATACTGCTCACTTATGCTGTCCACCTACCTTTTTCTTATACAATGATTCCTCGCATAGCATTTAAAGGTCAAACATCAGAAATGTGCAGTTTCATCTTCTTTTCCTGGTTACTTAGCTGGGTTTAACTGAGGGCATTGCTATGCATGCTAAAATTGTAACACGCACTCACCATTAAAAAAACTGTCAGTTTTACTGGCCAGAGTGCATTTTACCATTATATTAGTAGCAACATTCAGCTGTTTGACTTTTTCACACAGCACACAACAAACAGAATTCTAAATTCTTATATACAATCAGGTTGTAAATAAGCTTGGCTGGAATTATTTCACTGCTAACTGAAATTTTGTTTGTCAGTTTTGCATAGATGTTTAATTGTATGAAATGTTAAAAATGTCATGTTTAGTTACAGATTTCATTGTATCACTTTTCAATAGCAGAATATGAGACACTGTTGCTGAGCTAAATGTTGCTGAGCTAAATGTTTAACTATACACTGCTCACAGGTAACCCTGATAAGTGATACTTGTACCTAGCATTTTCCTGTTTAAAAAAATGAATAAATGTGGTATAGCATAGAAAGATAGATATGTATCACAGAGCAAAAGGTGAATGAATTATTGTTATCCACGATTTCAATCCCTTTATTTCTCCACATCCTATATTAACACATGTATGTTTTGATGGCCTGTTATTAGTGTTGTTTAGTATTGCTACCTTGAAGTTTCATTGACATACTTGACTAAAATGACAGAAAATGATCATTCTACTGTGTTTCTTGTTACAATGATAAAGACAATACTGCTTTCTCCTGGAGAAATAAATTCTAGTGTATTATTGCAAGTGTCCCTAAAAGATAATAAACAAATGACAGATTTCTGACGAAATACCCATTTATGAGAAAAAGTTAAAGGTCATAACTGTTGATGCTAAGATACAGCATTGGTGAAAGGAACTGCTACATTTTGACAGTGATTGTTTTTCATACTGTTTGGTAAATTTATCATCACATTCTAGCTCTTAGCCAATCATCAACAGAAACGAAAATATCCTGAATGTGACCAATAAGTGTTCCAACTCCTCCAAGTAATAATGATATTTATTCCAAACACATAAAACAAGGCACTGACATAAAAAACGGCACTGACATAAAAAATAACTGATACGAAAATAAGATGATGTTAAGCGCTTTCACTCACTACGTGAGCTTCTTCAGAACATCAGAATCAGCTGTATCAGCTTGTATAAATACAAAATTTGGCGCCATGAATCAGTTGTTAACATTCTCTTAAAGTAACAGACAGTTTTAGTAGTAGTAGTAGTAGAAAAAAAAAAAATGGGAAGTGATCATGTATTCAAATTTGCCATTTTGGATGTCATATACAACAACCCTATAGGGGGTGATACTAAGAAAATATTGAATTTTAAGGAAATTTGGTGGCAGATATACCTAGATGCAGCTAACTTACCAGGCTTAAACGAATTTATATCATGTAAACCAATCCTGAAATTGAATGTTAGATAACATTCAATAGTTTTTACTAAAAAATATATATATTTTTCACTTATTTTTTACCATTTTTTACCACCTTTATTAAATATTTGTCATTATCATTATTGTTACAACAGAACATTATCTTCAGTTTAGAAGTATTGAAAACTGTTAACATTATTAACATAAAAGGAATTATTTAATGTACGGAGGTTAATATATTTAAATGCAGAATCAATATCTCACACTTCAAAACACTTATAGTAACATATAACATATTATAAACAAGTACTTACTGATGAAATCATCATGTCCAACTATACAGATCTATATTTTATACTATACATATTTAATTAACCATTTTATACATATTCATAAATAAATATACATATTTTATAAATTCATTGTCCGTATCTATAGGGTGAGTTCTCATGCATACAGGCACTCTAATTAGAAACATACACAGACCTGTGTTTTAGAGAGTTTTAATGGTTTTATTAAAAAACTTTTATACAATTTTATCTTACTTTATTTTCATACTAATATTTTTAAGGTTTATATAAGTATATTCAGTTACATTAATAGTCATATTGACAAAGAGGTTAGAAGTTCCATTGAAAAGATTTTTAATTGTCATAAGGAAGTTCATAGGTTCATAGGTTCATAGGTTGGTACTAGGCTATCAGCCTTAGGGCCTATACAAGCCTAGCCATAACAATTCCCTGGCTATTTCTTCCCACACTATTTACTTTCCTGGACCCCTGTCTAGCAGGGCGACTGACGTGATCCCTGGGGTGAATTTCCTTTCTCCCATCCAAACGTCAAGGTTCCTCTTGAAGAGGTCCAAAGAGGCACTCTGCTTGACATGTATGGGCAATCTATTCCAGAGTCTGGGGAGTCTCTGAGTCAGGAACCTATCCCTCCAGCATGTTTTGTTTATTGTGATGACAAGGTTTAGATCCCTGGAGCGTGTAGCTCTGAGGGATTGGGATTTCTTTGTGTAGCATGTCCAACAGCTCTGGGTTTGACATGGCCTTGTATGTTAAGCAGAGATCGCCTCTGAGTAGACGATATGCGACAGAGTATAGCTGGAGTTTTTAAGGCGGTCAGCGAGGGGCATCTGCTTTAGGCCTGTGATTCTTTTAGTGAGGTATTTCTGAGGCCTTTCCAGTTGTTGCAGATGTCTTGAGAGGTACATACCAAATGGGGCGTTGTATTCTATAATGGGTCTAATGAGGGATGAGTACAGTGGGACAATGACCTCCTTTTTTCTGGATGAAAAGCCCTTTGTGATGAGGTGTGCCACATAGAAGTATTTCCTGACTGTTGTGGCGATGTGGTTATCGAAGGTGAAACCACTGTCCACCTGTGTCCCTAAGTCTCTTATCACACTTTCTGTGTTTAGCGTACTGCCACCTATATGGTAATTCATGGATACATGTTTTTCCCAAAGGGGATAACAATACATTTCTTGGCATTGAGCTTGAGCCCATGGCTCTGGCACCAAGCATCTGTTTCTGTAAGGCCCTTTTGTAGAGTATCCACATCATTTGGCGATTCAATAATGGCTCCCAGTTTGCAGTCATCTGCAAACTTTGTTAGCCAGAGTCCCTTAGTGTTGACCTGTACTTCAGAGAAGTAGATACCAAACAAGAGCGGCCCCTGGACTGAACCCTGAGGTACTCCACTTGTCACTTGTCTGGAGCTGGATTTGGAGTCGGCTACTTTTACAGTGTGGGTTCTATCAGTAAGCCATTTAGCAACCCATTGGGTGACATAGGGATTAATACCCAACTTAGTAAGTTTATCTATGATTCCAGAGTGGGGGATGGTGTCAAAGACCTTGGCAAGGTCTAGATAGGCTGTGTGGACCACCTTACCCTTGTCTATGGCTCTGGAGACTGATTCAAAGAAGTCAATCAGGTTCAGGAGACAAGATCGGCCCTTCACAAACCCAAACTGGGTGGGGTCCAGTGTTTGAAGGTTGCCAATGTCTTTGTTTATAATTTCCATGATAATACGCTCCATGGCCTTGCAGATAAGGCTTGTCAGACTGATGGGACGGTAGTTTCCGGGATCCAAGGTGGATCCCCTTGTGGATTGGGATAACTGTAGCTCTGCGCCACTCAGTGGGCACGAAACCTGAGGTGAGGCTATGATTAAACATGTCACTTAGGTGAGGTGCCAGTTCATATTGTAGTTCATGTAGTACACAGCCCGGGATGTCATCTGGTCCCATGGATGCTGTATTCTTGGCTTTAGAGAGTGCATTTTGTACCTGTGTGGCCGTTATTACTGGAATTTGGCAATCTTCCGGTATTGAGATGGGCCATTTAGGGGGTGAGAGGGGGGTGAAGTTGTCACTGAATCGATCTGCCAGGATATTGGCAATATCCTTTGGATCAGTATATTTATTGCCATTCTGTTTTAGCTCAGAGCAGATCTGAGCATTGCCATTTAGATTCTTGACATAGTTATAGAATGCTTTGTGGTTGTCTTTGGAATCTTTGGCAATTTTATTTTCATAACTAGCTTTGGAGGATTTTATGAGGCATCTCAGTTTCTTACTGAGGCTAGTAAGGAGTTTTTGCATCCTGGGATTTTCCTCTTTTCTGCAAAAGTTTCTTCCTTTTGTTGTAAAGTTTGTTTATGGCAGGGGACCACCAGATTGGCTTCCTTTTTTTGGATGAGAGCATTTTGGTTCTATTTGGGATGGCACGATTCATGCATGAGTGGATGTACTCGTACAGTGCCTTAGTGTAGGATTCAGCAGTTGAACTTTCAGTTCCCGTCTGCATGGGTGTCATGAAGTTTGTCACTTCTGACTTGAGTAGCATGAAGTTGGCTTTGGTGAAGTTTTTTATGGTGGTTTCTTTACTGGGGAGTGGGGGTGGGATGTGGATGTTAAGGGTGATTAGCTTATGGTCAGACCTGACTAACGAGGGGGTGACCATAGGTATGGAGCATTGATTTGCCATGTTGGTAATGACCAGGTCTAGGATATTGGAGCCCCTGGTGGGACTATGGATTAGTTGATCCAGAGCGTTGGAATTTATGAATTCCAAGAACCGTTGCACAAAGGTGTTGGGACATGAGTAGTTTTCCCAGTTAATGGCAGGGTAGTTAAAATCACCCAGTATTAGGGTGTTTGGTTCTATCTTAATATTTTCCAGTATGTTTAAAAAGGTGTAGTGAGAATCTTGGGGTATGGTGGGGATCTGTAGCAAGCTACAATTTGGATTGCAGTCTTACTTAGTGTTAGTTGCACTTGGAGAATTTCAGACACATTGTGTTGGCCAACTAGCCTGGTGGTGTGAATATCCTTGGTGAATATTGACACTCCTCCACCTTTAGTGTTTCGGTCCTGGTTTGGTGGCCGAAAAGTTTGGTAAAAGTTGTAGCCTGGTATTGCAGGGGTGCTCTCTGGAGCCTTGAACCAGATCTCAGTTACTGCACAGATATCGATGTTCTCCATTTTTAGGAGTGCCTCGAGAGAGTGCATTTTGAGGTTTAGACTTCTAGCATTGAGTAGCATTACCCTCAGATTTTGCATGCTTGTACCTGTTACAGTGGTGGTTTTGTCCTTTGAAGTTTGCCTAAAAAAGGCACTATAGGGGTGGCAAGAGCCTTAGCCAGTAACCTGAATCCCAGGGGCGACAGGTGCAGACCATCTCTGGCAAAGTATTGTGGTCTGTCAATCATGTCATCCCAGGCAGACAGATACTGGATCCCCTTTGAATGACACCATAAGCTTAGCCAATTGTTGAAGTCAATCATTTTATCCTTATATTGTGGTATCATTCTGGGTGAAGGCAGGATGCTACTCAGGGCTAGGGTCATACCTGCCTGGGCCACATGATCCGAGAGCTCTTCCATGTCTTTTTTTCATGTAGTCCAGGGAGGTACGTCTCAAGTCATTCACTCCAACATGGACAATGACAGAGTCATATTTGTACTTGTTGTGGAGTGACCTGAGTGCATGCGTTATGTGGCGGATCCTGGCATCCGACAGGCAGCTGACTGTAATTTTCTCCTTATTCAACCTGGTGAGAGGGACATCAGTGTGCCGGACTATAGAGTCACCTATGACTAAAGTGTTAGGTACATTGTCTTGCCTTAGGGGCTGTTGCTGGGTGGCACACTGGTGTTGTGAACTATGTGACACATTGGTTGTGATTGGTGTTTGTTTGCGTTTCAGCTTCAGAGGTCTTTGTTGCTTGGGCAGGTTACAGTTAAGGGCCTCTGCATATGTGGATTTAGTGTTGCTATATGTGGGTGTCGGTGGTGCGGGTTTAGAAGGGCTATGTGTTGCTTGAAGTGTAGTGTGGGTGTTAACCTTCTCCTCTTGACTGTTTAGCACAATCTTGGGTGGAGAGAGCTTTGCTTCCATTTTGGCTATGTAAGTGCATCTCTCACAGGTTGTAGTGTTGGGTAGTAGGAGGAGAGGGTTGTCTGTGTACATGAGGCAATTGCTGCATTGCCCCAGTATGTCCATATTCACCAGGTGGACAGGAGAAATCACCGGAAGCTGACCCTTGGACATGCCTGGTTTGGGGCTTTTTTTTTTTCTTTGTAAAATACAGGAGCTGTTTCCTTAGCAAGGTACTTTCCAATTATAGGCTGTTTACTAACTCAAGGGTCGCACTACAGTGGGGAAAAGGACATATCCCTTTTACTTGCCTTACAGTGCACTGCAAGTAATACTTGTCAGGGAAATGAGTTTTAGGGAAAATGAGTTTCAGTCAAATGAGCTATCAGGGAAATGAAGGTAACCCGCTGACCTGTGTCTGGCATACAAGGTATCCTCTGACCCATTAGTGATGGATTTACTGCACGTCAGCAAGTACAGTGCCATCAGAAATACTCAGTCTCAGTATCTAAGCCTCTTCTGCATCATGAACAGAATCATTAGGAGGGACAGATATATTTTGCAGATGATATTGCTGCTCAGGAACAGACTCTCCATCCACATTAAACAATGTTTATCCCTGTCCATATTCATGTGCAACTTAGATCTATGGATAGGCAACAGAAAATTTACTAAAGGACTGCCACCTGTACTACTAACTGACAGAGGCAGATTCTAAATGCTTTATACCACGCATGGCCCCCCCTCAAATTATATATGGTATGATTCTAGTTATTTCATTAGGTGTAATAAATAATTATTGACCATGGGATTTGTAAGGCCAGTCTCTAATGAAATGGGATAAGTTAATTTGAGCACAAAAAGGCAAATTGACTAGGCTAAACAATCCATAACACTTTGAAAACCAGTATATAAATATAAAAACTAAGCAAATAATACACCACAAAGGCAGACAAT